>NC_052626.1:100144361-100471503 GCF_016161935.1 Mauremys reevesii | reverse complement strand
ATAGGGGGTCATGGGATTGCCAGCCTTACTTCTGCCCTGCTGTCTTCAGAGCTGGGCAGCCAGAGAGGAAGGCTGCTGGCCAGGTGCCCAGCTCTAAAGCCAGTGCCACCACCATCAGCAGTGCAGAAAGGTGCAGCGGGTCACAGGGTATGGAGTGGTGGGTTACTATATATCCAGTTTTTCCGGCGGTCTTCCACCCCAGTGGGGGGCTGACAGCTGGAGCCTCAGCCTTCCTGCGCTGGCAGGGGCAGGGTGTGGTTGACAGCTGGAGCCACGGAGCTTCCTGCAGCCAGGGGAGGTTCCCAGAGATGGATCTGACCTGCCCCCAGAGCAGCCCCTGCAAGGGAAGAAGAAGTCTTGTTCCTCCCCATTCCCAGCCCAGACTAACAGCTAGATCCCTGCTTGGACCAGATTTCATGGGGGGAGATCAGATTTCATGGTCCCTGATGCGTTTTTCACAGTTGTGAATTTGGTAGGGCTCTCCATATGAGTAAATCAAATCATGAACAGCACCTCAAGTTGGCATATACTATGGTGTTTCATTTGCATTTTTAAATAGATTATCAGCCTGTTTATGAAAATAGTATGGTGATTTGTTTAAACACGGCATGTCTATATAGTAAATAAGTTCCTCTAACAGGTTTATTACCTTTAATTGGGATTTTATTATATATAACTCTTAAATAATAGTATCCCAATTTATTATTTTAATAGTTCAATAGTTAATACCCTTTAAAATTAACTGAAATTATTCATTCCACATATTATCAAGTATTGGTAGAAAATTGCTCATTTCTATTGTTACAGCAGGTTACTCAAAGATAAACTTCCACAAGTATATTTTTGTAACAGTAGTTTTTTTTTAACCTTTTCACTTGCTTTCTAATGCTCTGATATTGTAGAATGTAGGTGCCAATTATAGGGATTAGTAGATGCATCCTTGCTGTCTAACTAGGAAGATATTCCCACAAATTGTGGGAAGATTTGTGGAAATGAATGAGAGTGGGGAACAAAAGAAATAGCTCCTTGGGATTTTGCAGCCTTCTTTACTGTGGGAAGGCAAAGATCAGCAGTTCAAATGAGATGCTAGTGGAAGGCGTGAAAGAGGTGTTCAGATTGGCAAGCAAGGATGGTAATCTTAATGGCTGCCATCTGTATGGACCGAAGGGGGCATCATTGGGGTTGAATTGGGCTCAAGGCTCTCTGCAAGATCACGTTATAGCTGCGGGAATGATGGAAATAGTCCATAATAATCTGAATTTGAAAGGGAATTTATTTTGTTTGTATTTGTGACATTCTTGTGTTCACTGTTCGAACAGTTGAGGGCTCCAGCTTTCTTCCATGAAGCTGAATTTTAGCTTTAGCTCTGAAACGTTCCCCCATGCTGAGTTCTGAATTGTAAGTTTGATTGTAAAACTTGCAGTTCCTGCTGAGATGCATGTTAACACAAACCTGTGACTATTATAATTCATAATTAGTGATGTAAATCATCTAACAAAGGTAATGAAGTCACAACATGAGTTTAGAATGGTATATTTGATTGTAATCACAATTTTAGCTACTGGAAAATGAGGAATTATATGTTGAGGAAATACCTTGATTTAAAATAACAAGTTTGTGGATATGAGTGAAGTTTATCCATGGGTGGATTAGATGCATCAGTACTTCATCCCTGGTTAGGGGTGGGATCAGAAAATTTCTCTAGTCTAATGGTATCACTTTGAAAGGCAGAATGGTACAAAGCTAAGTACTTTCCTCAAATAATGACTGTGCCTAAGTAAAAGGAAGAACAGCTGCACTTCTTTCAATGTGAGATTGCAGCTGGTCAGATCTGATACAGCCACACTTTTGTTGGTTTGTAAGGGCAGGAAGACACTACCTCCCTGTACACAACAATTCTAATAAAACAATACAATGTGAAAATTAATGCTGGATGCTGACTTAGACTAACCACTTGATTTCCTAGTCGCTTCTAATAGTGACCTAAAGAGACTTACTATATACTTAGTAGAAACCAGTCCCCCTCTCCCCGCCCTCTTTTTTTTTGGCAGATATAAAACCAAAACCCAGGGTAGAAGGAATTTCCTTTCCATTAAACAAGGGTTTGAAGACATTTGCATAGCATGTACTCATATATGCCTAGCTAAACTGCAGCATAGGCATATGGGGAGATCATTCATCTTTTGGGACACAGCATATACTGAACAACTGGTAAATAAGATTTAAGTTGCCTCTGCACACCAGTGAGACAGACACTGATAATTGATTCTTCCAGGTTAGTGAATTTTAAATCACTTCATCTGCTGCTGTTGCAGATTTTAAAAGGAAGTAATGTACAAATTGCTATTTTTTTTAATACATTTCTGTAAATTAGGCCCAAGAACTCTGTTACTTGTCATGTAACTAAATATATCCTATAAAATAAAAATGGTGAGTCTTATTCTTTTGTTTGAGATGGAAATGGTTAAGTATCTTTTATGCTATTTGATCTCTCAGTCTGAAATTGATTACATAGGTTCCTGTGAGCATTAACCCCTAGCTGTTCAAAGATAAACTACCCCAGCATGAGCCATCTATCCTAAACCTCTTTCCTATTACAATTTTCTTCTTGAACCAGGATTGTAATTTCCAGGTATGTAAGTAATAAATGATCACAAACATTCACGTTTATTCTGGGACATCCAGAATAACAATCCAGAAAACTAGGCAACAAATATGAATTCTTTTTGTAGAGTGTAATTTTAATTTGGAATTTCCAGGCTTTGTATTTTTTTAACAGCAAAATTCCCTTGAGGGTTTTCATCCTCTACAATAATTGAGAAATATATTACAGTTATAACTCAGGGTTAAGAGTAGTTCTTGTGTGTGGGAATATACAGTCAGACCACTTCATTTAAAGTATGGGGCATCTGTGTCCTGTGTCCACTACAACATGACCACATAGGGTGAAATCCTAGCCTTATTGAAGTTAATGGCAAAATTCCCGTTGACTAAAGTGGGACCAGGATTTCACTCATAGTCTTAAAGATACAGCACCTCCAACATCAAAGAAACTTAAAATTAAAATGGAAGCAACTTTATTTTCTATATGAAAGTTATGACCCTGAGGCAGTCATCAGTTGTTTAGTTCTCTAATAGTGACTATGTGCTTGGGATTGCACAAGATAAAAACAGTCCTGACTCCAAAGACTTTACAGTGTTAAAGTATAAATTAGGATTACAGGTAAAATAGTAGCATTTTGAATTTTAGGCTAATGTATACCTACAAGGAATAGAATGTTATGGGGGATTAAACATGTTAGAGATGATGGGTGGGATTTTCAAAAGCACTCTGAGTTGTTCTAATTTTGCTCCCATTGTTAGCTCCATACTGAGTCCTTTTGAAAATCTCACTTTATAACTACTACTGAAAATGCTGATCATTTGAGGGATGGGAGAGGAGGGAAAATGTGTTCTGCCTATTCAAAATGGCACATAGTACGTATCTCTGAGACATAGACTGTTTTTGTGTATTCCTTAGTAAGAACAATTCATTCTCAGTACAAAATGATTATTATCAAGAAAAAAGAAATACACCCAAGGCACAAAAATACTACGTTTTCACTGTCTGATGAGTTATACATAAATCCAATCAACAATACTGGGAGTTCAAATTAATTCCTTGTGCATCGTGATGTAAATTCAGCCCGAAGGGTCTTCGTCAGTTTATAACTAGCTTTGTAATTTCCATTTTTCTGTGACCTAAACGTTTGGATTAATGATGCTATTTATGACCTACATATGCAATAAGCAGTAACTAGTGTGTGGCTTTGCTTGTTACTTGAGCTGCTTTTGACTAGTACCATTTTGTTGATCATTCTTTAGCAAAACTTATTTTCTTTCTCTTTCTTTCCTTACAGTCTTAATAGTCCTGAAATTGTTTATCTTGTGCATTGGAAACAATTTATTCATTTTCCTTCTGTCTCACAAACCATTTTCCTGTGTATTGTAATAATCATTTCACTTCTTCATGAACTCTACTGAAGTTTACCTTAGTGACTATTTTCTTTTTAATATGGTCTGGAAAATTGCTATGTAGTATTCTATCCTTCTGGTTATTAAATGTCTTGTGGTTCTTTTTGGAAGAGTCAAATTCCAACTGGCCAAATTCCAAATAGGGTAATGGCATTCTGCAATTCTCCCTTTCAGTTTTTTGCTTAACCATATATGTCTACTGCTGTAGGATTTCTAGACATGGCATGGATTAAATGTAAAACTTGTCATTAAGTCAGTAGTAACAAGGGATTCAGTATATAAACACCTCTCCTCCTTGTAGTACTCCAAATATTCATAAGTAACTAATAGTCCTAAAACAATCGAATGCTTGAGCAAGAAGATGTCATGCAGCCGAGGACACTCTGTTGACAATTTCCTGCCTCTACTCCCAAGTGTCTGCATTTGGGAACTTTCAGTGAAAGTAGTCCTAAAATAGCTAGATTCCAAATCTATGTAAGGCTTTATAAATTAGAAACAATACATTGACTTGTATCTGGAAGCAAATGGGAAACAGGCACATTCCACAATAAATTGCTTACAACACTCCATTAAGCAAGCAGGTTGTTGCACTGCAGTAATCCAGTGCGGAAGTGACCACGGTATTGATGGGTTTTGTGATGGTTGCATCAAGAAATGGCTGCATGTGGCCACAGTTCAAAGTAAACCCCAACAATCAAGAACTGCTGGGGGGTCCAATATAAGACTGTGAAACTCTTTGAAATGGGTACATGCATTTACCAATTGAGGAAGCAGCCACAATCCTCATCAGTTCCTAAAATTGCCTACCTCTGCTATTCAGCCTTCCATCAATTATTTTTGGATTGAACTTCTTGTCATCCAGATTCCATTTTGGCCACGTACTGAGAGAGAAAACTGGACCACCCAGATTTGATAAATAGTATGGCTGTCAAGTGATTAAAAAAATTAATTGCGACTGCATAATTAAAAAAATTAATTGCAATTAACTGTATGATTAAACAATAGTAGAATACTATTTATTTAAATATTTTTGGATGTTTTCTACATATTCAATATATTGATTTCAATTACAACACAGAATACAAGGTGTACAGTGCTCACTATATTTATTTTTAATTACAAATATTTTCACTGTAAAAAAACAAAAGTAATAGTATTTTTCAATTCACCTAACACAAGTACTGTAGTTCAACCTCTTTATCATGAAAGTTGAACTTACAAATGTAGAATTATGTACAAAAAATAACTGCATTCAAAAATAAAACAATGTAAAACTTTAGAGCCTACAAGTCCACTCAGCAGCCAATCGCTCAGACAAACAAGTTTGGTTACAATTTGCAGAAGATAATGCTGCCTGCTTGTTGTTTACAATGTCACCTGAAAGTGAGAACAGGGGTTCGCATGGCACTGTTGTAGCTGGCGTTGCAAGATATTTACGTGCCAGATGTGCTAAAGATTCATATGTCCCTTCATGCTTCAACCACTATTCCAGAGGACATGCTGATGATGGTTCTGCTCGATAACGATCCAAAGCAGAATGGACCGATGCATGTTCATTTTCATCATCTGAGTCATATGCTACCAGCAAAAGGTTGATTTTCTTTTTTGGTGGTGGTTTGGGCTCTGTAGTCTCCACATATGAGTGTTGCTCTTTTCAGACTTCAGAAAGCATGCTCCACACCTTGTCCCTCTCAGATTTTGGATGGCACTTAAGATTCTTAAACCTTGGGTTGAGTGCTGTAGCTATTTTTAGAAATCTCATATTGGTACCTTCTTTGCATTTTGTCAAATCTGCTGTGAAAGTGTTCTTAAAACAAACGTGATGGGTCATCATCCAAGCCTGCTATAACATGAACTATATGGCAGAATGCGGGTAAAACAGAACAGGAGACATACAATTCTCCCCCCCCAGGAAGTTCAGTCACAAATTTAGTTAATGCATTTTTTTTTTAATGAGCATCATCAGCATGGAAGCATGTCCTCTGGAATGGTGGCCGAAACATGAAGGGGCAAACAAATGTTTAGCATATCTGGCACATAAATACCTTGCAACGCCAGCTGCGAAAGTGCCGTGCAAATGCCTTTTTCTCACTTTCAGGTGACATTGTAAATAAGAAGCAGGCAGCATTATCACCCGTAAATTTAAACAAACTTGTTTGTCTTAGCAGTTGGCTGAACAAGAAGTAGGACTGAGTGGAGTTGTAGGCTCTAAAGTTTTACATAGTTTTGTTTTTGAGTGCAGTTATGTAACAAAACTACATTTGTAAATTACACTTTCACAATAAAGAGATTGCACTACAGTACTTGTATGAGGTGAATTGAAAAATACTATTTTTTATAATTTTTACCGTGCAAATATTTGTAATAAAAATAATATAAAGTGAGCAGTGTACACATATTCTGTGTTGTAATAGAAATTAATATAATTGAAAACGTCGAAAAACATCCAAAATATTTTTAATAAATTTCTGTTGGTATTCTATTGTTTAACAGTGCAATTAATCGTGATTAAATTTTGAGTTAATCGTGCGAGTTAACTGCGATTAATCGACAGCCCTAATAAACAGATGTCGAGCTGAGTGTTGTTCACATATTGATGGTTCTGCAGCCCAAATTGCCTCCCCATGCAACCTCATATCCCATGCTAAATAGGAAATATGAAAGGAGTTTTGAAGTTGAGAAGTAGCTAACCAGTACCATCCTCTAAGATTTCAAGAAAAGGAAGCAATGAAACCTTTGGAAAATTCTGATTCACTTCTCCTGGGACCTGCAGATATACAGCAGCACGTCATCCTCAATGTCATCAGGCTGCTGATAGTGGGGGAAAAAAACTGTAGTAATTTACGCGAATATAATGTTCTTCACTTCCTGTATTATACGGCTATGAACAAATTGTGGTGTTTTACCTCACAAACTGAAGCACATCACTGGTAGTCAAAATGATTGTATACAGACTATACATTGTTAGTACAGTGCTTTGCGATCAATTTGGATGAAAGGCACTATATAAATGTAAGGATTATCATAAAGGACTGGTCTACAATAGAAAATTAGGTTGGTTTACTTATGTCAGTCGGGGTGTGAAAAATTTGACTTAACTCCCCATGTAGACAGCACTAGGTTGACAGAAGTATTCTTCTGCTGACCTAACTTCCACTTCAGGGAGGTGGATTAACTACACCAATGGGCAAATCTCTCCCATCGGTGTAGGTAGTGTCTACGCTGAAGTGCTATGGCTGTTCTGAGTGTTGACTGGAAAATCTGTTTCCTGTCTGACTGATCTGGATGCCAAATATTGGTTTTTTTGTTAAATTCCTCCCATTTCTATGAATCTAGCCTGAGTATTCCAGAATGAGTGCAGAGAAGATTAAAAGGAACAACAAGGAGAAATATGTAAATACTCTAAGAGGCTGGGCACTGAAATTGAGAGTTGTGACTTGATGTGCAAATAACACAGTTGGCACATGATATATTGATTACATCCTGTCATTAGATGGGCCTTCAGCTAGTTCATCAAGAAACCTGGAAATATGCAGTCATGTACAATTATCTGGGAAGCTTGGCCAAACATATGCTGGCATATGGATTTCAGTTATGAGTAGAAGGAAACTATTTTGACTATATCAACAATTCAGTTTTGGAAAGTACACATAGTACCTTTTTCATCAGTATTTAGAAATAGCTTCCCACAGTGCCAGAAACAATTTAATTATATCTGGTACAATTGAACAGGACCTCCAGGATCATCTAATCCAGTCTCCTGCATCTAGCAGCAAAGATAGTTATTTTAAGAATTGTACCCCACTTTTTCTGGAACATTCATACTGACTTATGGCACGAGTGATCCATGGAATACTTCAGTGGTCTTTATGTGCAGTTGCCACTTCTGGTTTTAGCTGTATTTCCCTGGTAACACTAAAGCATTTCAGCGGCTGCTGCGCTGGGAGGGAGAGGGAGTCTGAGTTGCTGCCGACAGCCTGGGGGTTCCCCTGGGTCAGCGCGCTGCTGGCAACCCGGGGGTTCCACCACGCAGTTGCTGCTCCGCTTCTCCCGCCTCCCAGGCTTGCGGCGCCAAACAGCTGTTTGGCGCCGCAAGCCTGGGAGGAGAATTAGAGCGTGGGGCGACATGCTAGGGGAGGACGCGGAGCAGAGGTGAGCTGGGGTTGGGAGGTGCTGCACAGCTCCCAGGGGGGAGCTGCCATTGGGGAGGGGGGGGAGCTGCCGCAGGGCTGGGGTGGGGCGCAAGGTGAAGGTTCCGCCTAGGGCGCGAAACTTCCTTGCACCGGCCCTGGTGACACCCTGTTATGATGATTTTCATCTGAGGATTATGGATTAGGTTGCAAAGGAGGAGAAATATTATTATCCTGATGCTATGCAAGGGGACAATTGAGACGGAATGAGATTGTGACTTTCAGTCACATCGTGAGTCAATGACAGGATCAGGAATAGACCACAAATCTCCCACCTCCCTCCCAACATATTCCCATCCCTTTAACTACTATTAATCATGCTGCCTTTTTGAAGTTTTTCACTCGAAGCATATACAACTCCAAATAAAAATAATAAGTATGTACATATGTCCAAGATCCAATAAACTCCAAAAAGTTACGTTATGGTACCTGAGGCTTAAAAAGAAGCTTCTGTTGGTTGTTGTTTTTTTTTTAACAATAGTAAATAGATGTTGAATAGCCAGTGCAGGAATGACAAGGATAAAGAAGGAATATTTTCTATTCATGTAAGTCTAATCAGACACTTAAAGACATATACATCTCCTCTGCTCTCTGCTGTTTGATACATTGTGCATTTAGCACCAAAATATATATTCCACTTGCTAGAATGAAACTATTATTTGTATGAGAAATGTACTAAACAATGTTAGTTTTTCATTATTTTTTCATGATAGTTTTTCCACATCTGTAAAATCAGTAGTAGTCATATTCCAGTATTATGCATTTGTATCATTTTTTCCATATTTTAACTGAAATTTTCCATATGAGTGAATTAGCAGGTTCAGAAGTGTGTTCACTGATGGAACCGCATGAAGGCCTTTAGTCCTCAGTGGAGAATTGCTCTTACTGTAATTGTTGCCTTTGTTGCTGACAGACATTATGGCAATTGAACTGGAATGATTAAAATGGCAGCTGCAGTCAGACATTAATAAAATATGAAAGTGATGGTACAAAAGCCCTTTTTTTGTTGTGGTACGATGCTATCATTACAGCATCTATTCACTGTTGCTACCTGATTTTGTAAGACAGGTACGGTATACATCTTACTTTTCTACAGTGTCTTATCAGCAATGTAAATGAAAACATAGCAGAGCATATCAATACTTAAGTTTCCATATGTTGTCTGTGATAACTTTGTATGTCTTCTGGCATCCACAGGGGAAAAGTGTTGATTAACTGATTGTGAACATCAGTCTTTCCTTGTTCACTAGGGACTGGGTTCATGTCAGTCTTACTCATCTTCAGTTGTGACCTTAATTAGAAGTGAATCCAGACTTTTCCAGAAGTAAAGACTAGTAAACTAACCCACTCTCTCTGCTCCTCATTCTCTTGGTAAAGAGAAACAAAATTGCAGGATCTATATTACCTTAGGAACCACTTCTCTGCCATGCTTAGCTCAGATCTGCTACTCACATTCCTGGCTCATGTCAGTGACATCCCTTTTAAGTTATGATGTTATGAGATCGAGAATTTGGGCTTCTAAAGTTAGACTTGTATGCGTAACTTTGAAGGTAATTTTATACAGACAAAAAAATACATACCTCAGAGTGGACAAACTTGCAGATTTGTATATAGCTTTTGAATATGTAAAAGATGTTACATTTCAAAAATTCCTTGTTCATGACACTCTTCCTGTCTGGAAGCTCTCATTCGTTGAATGCAAACACTTGGGGAAACAGCACTTTTCATGTGCAAACTGAATATGAATTTAAGATTCATCACAGCCCTACTGCCTGGAATCATACACTCAAATTGAGACAGGGTCATATCTTCATCTTTCCTAGTAGGAAAAATTAGTTCCATGCACCTAACTGTATGCTTGAAGTGTTCTTTTAGATTAGATCTTAAAAACTGATGTCTTGGGTGGATGGAGTACTTCCAATGGCTTTTCTGGGAGGAACATGGATCTGCTCTGGTAGTCCTGGCCAAAATGTCTCCTCCCCCTTTTTCCACAGTGTGCTATGTGTGTCAGTTTCAGGGCAACTGCATGTGTATTCCCCCTTCATGGTCCCTTGAGGGCACCCACTTAAGATTTCCGGCTCTGCTCTTGGGTGGAGATCCAGGTCTCTCTCCCTCCTGACCAGTAGTTTTAAGGCTGCAGAAATTATAAATTACCATACAGCTCTTTCTGAGTAAGCACATTTAATCTTAAGGTAAAAGTATTACAGAAAAACAGTCAACAGAAGTAAACATACACTAAACATACCAGGAGTCACCCATCAGCCTTATTGGGCCCTAGTAGGCCAAAATCTTTCCAACCCTTTTTCAAGGGTAGGGTTGCCCCTTTGCCAGAAGTTCCTATCCATTAGTTGGATCATAAAGAAGGCCCTGAGTCAATTTAAACCCAGCCTTTTTATATTAAAAGCCATTTCTTTGTCTGTTGGTCTCTGAAAAACCCATTTTGAACCAGCATATGCAAGCCTCCCTAACAGTGGTAACTCTCTGGAGGTGTTCACAGCCTAAATTATTCACCTGACTCACCCCACCACCACCATTACTGTTTCTGGTTCCTAGAGGAGCTGTGATAACCCTCCCCACTGGAGTTGCATACAATTCCAGCCCACAATGATACACCAACTTAATATAATATGGTCCCCAAACATATTGCATGTGGTTGCAATATCTGTCAAATTGTGCACTTACAAAGGAAAAAAAAAGGAATAGTAAGGAAAACAGACTTTGCCTAATTGGTAAATGAATTGCAGTGTTTTCAGCATGAAGAGTGAAAACAGCCATTACAATTGCAGATTTTGCTTTCCATTTTGTTTCAAAGCACTGACAAACATACAATTTGCTATCCTATATAATTAAAATCTTACCAGCATTCTAAAGAATTACTGCTCTTACCAATATATAGAATATAACATTCTGGTATAAGTTTTCAATGTACTGTGTGTGGAGAATTAGCAACACAACTTTAATGAGAATTGTATTACTAATTCCATTGTTATTGTGCTGGTAATAGAGTCTTCTTCGCTTATTTTGAGACTCAAAACTATTTGCTAGAAGTAAATGTTGTTTTAGTGAAGAATACGTAAGCAATTTCTCAGATAGCTATCACTTAGTTTATAAACCATGCCAAGCCATTTCCAAATTATTTCCAAATAACAACCAAAGAGAAGATGGACTTAAATGATGTTAAATCCCAAATTCTTTCATTATTCTATTTTATATTGCAGTTTAGGGATTGAGGGTTATTTTGATATTAAAAAACATTTCCATACCTGGAGTTGGATAATCCCTCCCCCCATCTTAAAATTTTCCCTATTAAAATATAATAAGGCTTGTAATAGTCCGGTGCTGGGGCCGTGCACTCTCAGGGGCCGTCGGGAGCCAGGCCACCTCACTACACGGCCCCAAATCAGTCCTCGGGTTCTGAAGGTCTCGGGGTTCTGCCCCTCAGGCAGGGGCTAAACCAAAGGCACACGGTCACTGCAATGCCCCAGCCCTCAGTCAGGGCTGGGCAGCAAACCAGTTCTAAGCTCCGGTTCTTGCAGCCGGAGCTGAACAAACACAAAGTCAAGAAGCCCTAACCCTAGCTCAGGGCGGGGCAGCACACCAGAGTCCAGGGGCTCAGATCCTTTCTGCAGGCTGAGCACCAATAAAGTCAATAGCTAAGCCCCGGCCCTCAATCAGGGCGGGGCAGTGACACAGCAGTCCTGAGCTCAGCTCCTCTCAGCAGGAGCTGAGCACTAACAAAGTCAGGAAGCCCAGGCCCTTAGTCAGGGCGGGGCAGCAACACAGCAGTTCTAGGCTCAGGTCCTTACAGCAGGAGCTGAGCACTAACAAAGTCAGGAAGCCCAGGCCCTTAGTCAGGGCGGGGCAGCAACACAGCAGTTCTAGGCTCAGGTCCTTACAGCAGGGGCTGAGCAGCAATGATAGTTCAGGGCTCAGGTCCTTGCATCAGGAGCTGAGCAACAACGATAGTTCAGGGCTCAGGTCCTTGCATCAGGAGCTGAGCAACAACGATAGTCAGTAAGCCCAAGCCCTAGGTCAGGGCGGGGCAGCAACCAATAGTTCAAGGGGCTCAGGTCCTCGGGCAGGAGCTGAGCAACAGCAGGTGCGTGCAGGCTTCTATGCCTGAGCGCTGGTGTTAGGGGGAGACTGCCACCCGTAAGTGGGGTGGCAGGGGGGACACAGGCCCACCCACTCCACTGTGTCCCAGCCCGGGGCCCTAACAGCGGCAGTCAGTCTGCTGCTGTGTCGGTGGGGTCCTGACCGAAACACACCGACATCGGCTCTTCCTCTGTCGTAGCCAGACTGGGGTCAGCTACCCCCGGGGTACTTCCCATCTCCCCCTCCATGGGTACCTGCTCATCACTGGGCTCGGCAGCGGGGTCCCACACCATGGGCTCCTCGGCGTGCTGAGGGCTGTCTAGGTCGGGCCGCTCCTCCGGACTCGGGTCAAGGGGACGCTCGGGACGCTCCTCGGGGTACCGGGCTCGGGGCAGGCTCGGCCAGTCCACCTCGGGGTACCTGGCTCGAGGGAGGCTCGGGCGGTCCACGTCAGGATACCTGGCTCGAGGGAGGTTCGGTCCGTCCGCGTCGGGATACCTGGCTCGAGGGAGGCTCGGTCTGTCTGTGTCAGGGTACCTGGCTCGGGGCAGGCTCGGTCCGGCAGGAGCCCGAGCAGGAGCGTCTGTCCTCTCCGGCCGCTGGGCTCCAACTGAGCGCTGGGGCCGGGCTTTTATACTTCCTGTCCCGCCCCTTGACTTCCGGGGGGCGGGAACAGGTGGCGGTAGCTCCGCCCACTGGGGTGGCTGTTCTGGTTCCTCTCTCTCTGGGGCCGTCGGGAGCCAGGCCGCCTCACTACAGGCTATATTAATTGTATGTTAAAATACTTTTATAGTGGTCCATCAGAATAAGGATCTTGTTCTTTTGCTTCCCTTGTATATTACTACATGGAAATGTTGACTGTCTGACATTAGTTTTAAAAAGACACAGGCAATACATTAACACTGATTGACAGGTTAATCAGTCTTCTCTCTTGACAGCCCCAATTTCACAACCACAATTATTGCAGCTTCATAGATTTCAGTCCTGCAAACACTTACTTAAATATTCCCATTGAGGCCAATGGGATTACTCATGTATAAAGACAAGGCACATTCAGAAGCCTTTGCAGGATTGGGACCATAATTTTAATTGACAGGGCACTTATTACCAGCCCCTAATTTCAAGTACCTAGATTATTATTATTATTATTTATTATTATTATTTTTAAATCCAATGGCCTACAAACTTCCATATTTGTTGTCAGCTGAAGTGTTATTTTGGGAGGTTTAGTACAATTTTGTTCTGATTGTTTATGGAAAGTATTTTTCAGGCCTTAAACGATTTTTTGGAGAGTAGCATAGTAATTAGGGACATTACCAGTTGGGTTATCTAATCCAGCTTCCCAATATTGATAGCAAGATTATTGAAGAATTCTGTTCAACAGCAACAATAAACTGTTTTCAAACTCTTAAAACAACTGACCAAAACTCGTAAAAATGATTCTTGTGGACCTTGAAAATTCTTAATTTTATATCACAAAATTATTAACCATTCACTTGGAGGGAAAAACAAATTTTGATGCAAGAAGTGTTTTAAACATCTTACAGTGGTTGGGAATTGTGCATGTTAAAATGAGTGACTTCAAAATGGAAGAATAAGAAGGAAGGAGAAAAATATTCAAGAGATCCATCGTATGGAGTTACTGACAGATGTCCCTGCACAGCAGACAGTGGTTGGAACTCCTATTCTCAGGGAAACTTGTTCCCAGTGCCATAGAATTGAGAGCCTATTCATTGTGTGACTTCCCTTCCACACTGCTTTCCAGAATCCCCTTCCTTACTGGCAGCTTGTGTGGGCAGGATATGTGCATGTACACGTGTTTAGAGCAAAGTTTTAATCTTAATAGGAAAGGTTGGTATATCAGGTAACAGCCAAAAACATTTAAAACAATTGAGTCATGCAAGTAGGTAGTAATTGATTTCTACATTTCATTTACACAAAGAAAATGGAAGATTTCTAGACTTGTCATTCTGTCTACAGCATCCCTTTTTAAAAGCAGTGAGAAAATTGGAGGTGCTTCTATGTAGTAACTTTAAGTGATGTCTTGCCTAATTATCTGCAGAAAGTGTCTGCTGGCCAGGAAGAACAATGCATAATGCTTACATCAAGTCACTGGGCTACCACTATTTCATATGGCTCTCTGATTCCTCCATACAACATTTGAAAAAGAACTATAAAAATTATCCAAGGTAATTGTTAGAATAAATTGTAATTTTTCATGTGATTTGCTGGAGGCAGTTTGAGAGAACCAAATGGAGACAACTCAGTAACTGGTTAGATATACCATAACATATTCCATTTCTATGTTTCTTCTTGTTTTCTTGCTTGGCAAAAAATGTATAGGAAACTTTTAGAAAGAAAGTAATCTATGTTCAATAGCTTGCAGAATACTTAGTAAAATCACTGAGGAAAAACTGTCTTTATTAAATGAAACATGTTTACAAGGCTTACATATTGTAATTTCCCCTAATTAGTGGTGTTGGAACAATTTTTATAGTGGGGGTGCTGAAAGCCATTGAACAAAACTGTATATCCTGTATATGATGTCTAGCCAGGGGGTGCTCCCAGCACCTCTAGTTCTAGCACCCCAGTAGACTACAATATTTGAGAGATGAATGAATAGCTCACACCTGTAAAAATGAAAAGTGAGTTACTTTGTCACTGCTTCTTATTGACTCTACTCCCTCATTCCATATAAAATCGCTTTATGATTTTTATTATGCTTTTTAAATGTTATTTGTAGCTCCTAGAAGACTGTATACATGCATAATGAAAATTCCTTCCCTGTCTCAGAGTTTACAGTCCAAGGCTCCAGTCCTGTAAAGGACTTATACAGATGCTTAATTTTGTTCCCTGTGAGAAGTCCTGTTTGAAGTGAATGGAATACTCACAGACAATAAAGTTAAACACGTGCAAGGTTGGGGCCCAGGTATGGAATATGTATGGTATTAGATATATTTCATACTTGTAGAGTTCCAAATGAAATAACAAATAGCTTTTATATGTACAAAACGTAGGCCCAATAAAATTTGTTGTATAGAATCTTGGAAGCTTTCTAAAATAAATGCCAGTTTGAAATAAATAGTTTGTTCTCAGGGCAGAGAAGCAAGTAAACTAGATATTGTCCACCAAAAACTGTCAAAAATGTCCATTTGAGTGTAAGATAAATATAGAGAGTGAAGTCAAAGCAGCATGAAAAATTTGTTTTCTTCATTCTCAGCAAATACGATGATGATGGCATTAGTATGAAACAGGTGTTAGATAATGAAATTGACGTTATAGTTTGATACTAACCAGAAACACCATATCTTGCCATGGAGACTCTATTCTAAAATAAGACTGCAAACCTCCTTTTAAAAAATTAAATAGGAGCTAGTGATTTATCACTTTACAAATATAGCATAGTAGAGCTGTAATTATTATATTTCTGTTCAGTTTTGGTTACTTAAGCACCTCAGGAGTTCTAGCTGTCATATTCTCTCTCCTTTGTCATTTTTAATGAATAAACAAAAGCACTTTTCACATAATTCAAATAAAACAGAGAAACAACATTTTTCACTTTCTGTCCTAAATTATACAGCAGAGCTCCATTGTGTGTTAAATGGTTCTACTCCTCCCCAGATATGGTTGCTTTTCAGAGGTGGGAGATGTGATCGAGGCTGTCTACAATACCTCTTAAGTTGGATATTTATGACACTCATGAGGTGTGATAAGCAACCCCCCTGAGCGATGTAAGTTACACTGACCTAAGTGCTGGTGTGAACAGTGCTATGTCAGCCGGAGATCTTCTCTTGCCGACATAGCTGCCACTGCTTATTGGGGGTAGATTATGTTGATGAGAGATCTCTATCCGGTCGGCTTAGAGCAGGCTACACTAGAGAGTTTATGGCGGTGCAGCTGCATCAGGGCAGCTGTGCCTGCTGTAAGCTCTCTAGTGTAGCCATAGCCTCGGATATTTGGGCCTGTGCCTGCAAACTCACTGCATACAGTATTCCGACAGAAAGCAGCAGGAGTGTGGACGTTTCACCCTTAAGGGATCATCACCATAGTTTATATGTGTATTTTTATTTGTAAAGCACCTTGGGAAACTTGGGATAAAAAAAACCTATATAAATATATGCTATTAATTTAAAGGTCAACTTTTGCTACTTCCTGTTTCATTTTTTGTGTGTCTCTCTTTAATTGTAGGTAAAGGTATTCATTAAAAATAATAGTACTTAGAGCTTTCATTCTTCCATCTCAAGGATGTTTACAAATGAGGGTAAGTCACATTAGCCATAATTTTACAGACACAGTGGGAGGCTGTATTGCAGATCAGCTGAAAAACTGATATAGAACACAGCTTTCCTCACTGCCAGTCAGGTGACCTAGCCCCAGGACCATACCGCATTCTCTAATACAGCTCCACGTGAGTAAGTGAAGAGAGAATAGCAGTTCTGTTTAGCAAGTATCCTCTTTACAGCAGTGGTTCCCAGCCTTTTCCATACTAGGATTATCCAAGCCAATTCTAGCTAGCTTCCCATTTAGCAATATTGGAAACCCTAACCTCCAGATTGAGTCCCTTGTTCTACACTATTCACCACGTCTGATCAATAATGTTTTTCATTTCCCTATATTTTTTCTTTCCGCCTCGGATCACTTAATTTACTATTTGCTATAGTGTGTTTCTTAGATTTCTGGATTTATGTGCTATCCTGGAGCAGTGGTGCAAGTAGAATTCATTTCTTACTGGTATGCTGCATCAGCTAAGGGGGGGGCACATAACCCCACCCCCAGCCCGGTGCCCCACGCAGTCCCCCTTCTCTCCCCATGATCCACCCCATGTTACCGGGCGGAGGGGGAGTGCTCTCAGCGGGTGGACATGGCACAGTGCTGTGTGGGCTGCTAAAAGAAGAGGAGGGCTTGCTCTCTGGAACAATAGTCAGTTTATAGTCACACCTTCTTTGGGAATTGCCAGCAGAAGAGCTTCAAACCAGCTCCCTCTGACAGCAGAGAGTATTTTTTTCAGACACACTGGCACCCAAGCCTCACACCGGCAGCCCCTCCAGCGTGGTTGTACTGCCCCCAGCCTCGCCCCCAGCCTTGTTCTCTGGTGGGGCTGCTGTACAGACCCCGGACAGGAGATGCCCGACTTATACCACTGTCCCGGAGGCTCCTTTTTAACACATTTCATGTTACCAGTGATTGGGTAGGGTACTGAAATGTTAGCCTGTCCAGATGAATCGTTGAACGATTGGACCTCTCTATGAGTAAGCCAATTAGTTTTGCTGATGCTGTAATGTTACTTGTAAGTGCTTTCAGTAATTGCACTTCCTGGAAGTAATGTCAATCATTGTGACACTCCGTACATTTAGATCACAGATAAAATACTCAGTCTATGTTGGAGATATATGGTTCTTCAAGTTCAGATTTTTTTTAATTTGTTCCAATTCTCCTTTATATATCTTTTCACTGATCTATTTAAACTTCATTCTACCTAATCTCGCATATCCAAAGTCTGTTCTGTATTGGAGCTCCACCACTCATGTTTGTTATATACACCTTTCCCTCTTTTGGAGCACAATTTTCATCTTCCTAATATTGCATTCTGTGAGAGAAAAAATAGCCTAATCATCTGCTTTCTTCTCAGGGTATGTCTACACTACGAAATTAGGTCAATTTTTTTAGAAGTCGATTTTTAGAAATCGATTTTATACAGTCGATTGCATATGTCCACACTAAGCGTATTAAGTTGGCGGAGTGCGTCCTCACTACCGTGGCTAGTGTCGTCTTATGGAACGGTGCACTGTGGGTAGCTATCCCACAGTTCCCGCAGTCTCCGCCGCCCACTGGAAATCTGGGTTAAGCTCCCACTGCCTGATGGGACAAAAACATTGTCGCGAGTGGTTTTGGGTACATGTCCACTTCCGCTGCAACTCTGCTCTCCTGCTCTTGTCTCGATAGTGAATTTCTCCATGTTATCTGTCATGGGCTACATGTGTTCTTCCTTGGGAAATGTGCATGGTGCTAACCATCGTCCTCCACCGCTTCTGCTGCAACTCTGCTCTCCTACAGATGCCATACCATGGCAAGCATGGAGCCTGCTCAGCTCACTGCTGCTGTTGTGAGTATTGTAAACATCTTACACATTATCCTGCAGTATGTGCAGAACCTGCAAAAGCAGGCGAGGAGGCGACAACAGCGCGATCATGATAGTGATGAGGACATGGACAAAGACTTCTCTCAAAGCACGGGCCCTGGCAATATGGACATCATGGTGGTAATGGGGCAGGTTCCTGCTGTGGAACACTGATTCTGGGCCCGGGAAACAAGCACAGACTGGTGGGACCACATAGCGTTGCAGATCTGGGATGATTCCCAGTGGCTGTGAAACTTTCACATGCGTAAGGGCACTTTCGTGGAACTTTGTGACTTGCTTTTCTCTGCCCTGAAGCGCAAGAATACCAACATGAGAGCAGCCCTCACAGTTGAGAAGCCAGTGGCGATAGCCTTCTGGAAGCTTGCAACACCAGACAGCTACCGGTCAGTCAGGAATTAGTTTGGAGTGGGTAAATCTACTGTGGGGGCTGCTGTGATCCAAGTAGCCAACGCAATCACTGAGCTGCGGCTATCAAGGGTAGTGACTCTGGGAATTGTGCAGGTCATTGTGCAGTGGATAGCTTTGCTGCAATGGGATTCCCTAACTGTGGTGGGGCAATAGACGGAACCCATATCCCTATCTTGGCACCAGAGCACCAAGCCAGCGAGTATATAAACCGAAAGGGGTACTTTTCAATGGTGCTGCAAGCACTGGTGGATCACAAGGGACATTTCACTGACATCAACATGGGATGGCCGGGAAAGGGGCATGACGCTCGCATCTTCAGGAACTCTGGTCTGTTTGAACAGCTGCAGGAAGGAACTTACTTCCCAGACCAGAAAATAACCGTTGGGGACGTTGAAATGCCAATAGTTATTCTTGGGGACCCAGCCTACCCCTTAATGCCATGGCTCATGAAGCCATACACAGGCACCCTGGACAGTAGTAAGGAGCAGTTCAACTATAGGCTGAGCAAATGCAGAATGGTGGTAAAATGTGCATTTGGACGTTTAAAAACTCATGGCGCAGTTTACTGACTAGGTTAGACCACTGCGAAACCAACACTCCCGTTGTTGTTGCTGCTTGCTGTGTGCTCCACAATATTTGTGAGTGTAAGGGGGAGATGTTTATGGTGGGGTGGGAGGTTGAGGCAAATCGCCTGGTGGTCGATTACGTGCAGCCAGACACCAGTGCGATTAGAAGGGCACAGCAGTGCGCGGTGCGCATCAGACAAGCTTTGAAAACCAGTTTCATGACTGGCCAGGCTATGGTTTGAAAGTTCTTTTTGTTTCTCCTTGATGAAAACCTGCCCCCTTGGTTGACTGTACTTCCCTGTAAGCCAACTGACCTCCCCGCTTTGATCACCGCTTTCAGAGGCAATAAAGTCATTATTGTTTCAAAATCATGCATTCTTTATTAATTCATCACACAAATAGGGGGATAACTCACAAGATAGCCCGAGAGGGGTGGGTGAGGAGGGAAGCACCAGGTGGGGTGCTGGATGAGGGGAGGAGGGAAGGACAAGGCCACACTACAGTTCAATACTTGAGTGCCAGCCTTCTGTTGTTTGGGCAGTCCTCTGGGGTGGAGTGGCTGGGTGCCCGTAGTCTTCCCCCCCCCCACACACATTCTTGGGCATCTGGGTGAGGAGAATATGGAACTTGGGGAGGAGGGCAGGCGGTTATACAGGGGCTGCAATGGCGGTTTGTGCTTCTGCTGCCTTTCCTGCAGCTCCACCAGACGCCTGAGCATGTCCATTTGCTCCCCCATTAGTCTCAGCATTGCATCCTGCTTCCTCTCATCACGTTCATTTAACGCTTTCCTAGACTCTGACATTGTTTGCCTCCACACATTCTGCTGAGGTCTTTCAGTGCAGGAGGACTGTATGAGCTCTGAGAACATGTCATCGCGAGTGTGGTTTTTTTCACCTTCTAATCTGCGCTAGCCTCTGGGACGGAGCTGATAAGGAGAGAGTAGAAACATTTGCAGCTGCAGGAGGAAAAAAAAAGGAGAGTGGTATTTAAGAAGATACATTTTAGAGAACAAAGGGAAGACTATTTCACACTGAATCAAGTGATTCACATTACATAGCACATGTGCTTTTGGCACAAGGTCGCATTTTGCCTCTTATATTGAGTGCCTGGGTTTGGTGTGCTCTGCAAAGGCTTTTAGAGTAGCTCCAGGAGAGCTTCATGGAGATGTCCCTGGAGGATTTCCGTTCCATCCCCAGTCACGTTAACAGACTTTTCCAGTAGCTATACTGGCCGTGAATGCATCCCAAATCTTCAGGGCAAATTAATCATTAAACACACTTGCTTTTAAACCCTGTATTATATTTACAAAGGTACACTCACCAGAGGTGCCTTCTCCGGCTTCATGGTCCGGGAGCCCGCCTTGGGAGGATTGTGAGGATATTTGCTCCAGGGTGATGAACAGTTCCTGGCTGCCAGGGAGAAGGGATTCTCCACTTGCCTGCTGTGCACTATCCTCAACCTCCTCCTCCTCATCTTCCTCATCCACAAAATCCTCATCCCTGTTGCATGAGACTCCCCCCTTGCAGGTGTCCACAGACAGTGGTGGGGTAGTGGTAGCCCCCCTCCCCAGAATTGCATCCAGCTCATCATAGAAGTGGCATGTATGGGGCTCTGACCCAGAGCGACAGTTTGCCTCCTTTGTTTTTTGATAGGCTTGCCTGAGCTCCTTAATTTTTACACGGCACTGCTGTGTGTCCCTGTTGTAGCTTCTGTCCATCATGCCCTTGGAGATTTTGGCAAATATATTGGTATTTCGTCTTTTGGAACAAAGTTCTGCCTGCACGGATTCTTCTCCCCATACAGTGATCAGATCTAGTACCTCCCGTTCGGTCCATGCTGGAGTTCTTTTGCGATTCCGGGACTGCATGGTCATCCGTGCTGATCAGCTCGCCACACTGGCCAAACAGGAAATGAAATTCAAAAGTTCCCAGGGCTTTTCCTGTCTACCTGGCCAGTGTATCTGAGTTGAGAGGGCTGTCCAGAGCGGTCACAGTGGAGCACTCTGGGGTAGCTCCCGGAGGTCAATACCATGAAATTGCGTCCCCTCCACCCCAAATTCGACCCAGCAAGGTTGATTTTGCGCTAAACCCCTCACCGGGGAGGAGTACAGAAATCAATTTTAAGAGCCCTTTAACTCAACAAAACAGGCTTGTTCGTGTGGACGGTGCAGGGTTAAATCAACCCAACACTGCTAAATTTGACCTAAACTTGTAGTGTAGACCAGGGCTCAGGCTTCATTTCTATTACCTGTAATTTACTGTTATGTGCTTTCTCAGTCACCTGTCTGTAATTGCATAGAATGAATCTGTGCAAATATTAGTTTAATAGATCTTTCTAGGTAAATGGGTCTCTTAAAGCACTTGGGCATACTTTAGGAGATAATTCTGTCACCTATTAGATTATCACCTGATTTTTTTGCCTTGCTAATTGAAAGTCACCAATCCAAATACTTCATAAAGACTAACCCCCACCCCCCCCAGCCTACTTTCATTGAGATTCTAATTTGGAACCCAGTCCTGCTGAGTGCCTTCTTTTCTCATTAACTTCATTTTTGGTATTTGAGCACACTTGGCATCTTTTGCAGGATTGGACTCTTATTGTCAGAATATTAAACCATATTTGATTGATACATAGCACATAAATTCTCTATCTACAGTTCTTACTTTATATTCTAATATAGAGATTGCATAGGATTGTTTTGCCTTTCTGATCAACTGGTAATGCTTCTTAACTGTATATCCCAGAATACTCTACTCCAGGAGTTTAGTCTAATTGACTTCTATCTCTCTCTAAAAATTTGTTCTGAGTGTAATTTTTACAAAAAGATCTCATTTCTACATTTACAATCACTTTCATGTGCCCCTTCAGCCATACCCATGGAGATGTATCTTGATGAATAATGTGAATTAAATTTAAACAAAATTATGAGTTGTACAGGTTACTGTGGGTATTGCATGCATCCTTGGAGACTTAGTTGTAGTTTAGTTTAACAATTAGGTACTTGGAATTGAGAAAATAATTGCAAACATCTTCTTGTGATATACTTACCTTTTCTTTAGTTAAATCCATTGGCTGTGTGATATGCAGGGAAGGGTATCTGAGTCAAGATGTTGACATTTCAGCTGTGTGATTTCCAGAGGGAGGTGTTGCTAAAGGCCAGTATTATTGCTTGTACAGATTTGATTACCAAGTGTGTGGTGGTGGAGAAAGGAAAATACCATCACCAAACTCTTCCCTTCTCCGCCACCCAAAAAAACCCCTACTATGTATTGACTGATTTAAAGTATAAAATTCTAAAAGTAATCCTAATCCACAAATACTGGAATGTTGGAGTTAAACAAATTATGACTCTAATATTTATAGAATGGACTATGAATATTCAGATAAACCACTCTGGGGCCAACACTTCAAACACTAAGTTAATGAGACCTTCTAGGAATGTCAGTGATTTTTAAGTTATTCTGCCCACCAGGATTTTTTTTTTTTTAAAGAGTATTTGGTTCTGTAATTATCAGTACAACCTCAAATCCAGTCTCTGGTACTAACCATGTGCCCTGCAGGAATTACTTTTATTGTTACTTAAAACATTAATACATTGTTCGCTCTTCTTCATTTACTTGTATTTACCCGCTGAATCAGTGCTGATAATTCTAACACAAATATTATATATGCAAAATAGAGATCAATATATTTCTGCCCCTCTCTTTTGTCCTCCTCCTCCTTCATCTCTTTGGGTCTTTTTAGAGGTTCATTGAACAGCTGCACTAGAAATTAAATAATGCTGCACTCCTTCACAGACGTGCTTTTACTTGTGGTATGAACTACAGAGTGAAAAAGACAATGCAATCCTAGTTAGTTTACTCTGCATTTGGTTCTGTGGGTTAAAAAACATTCACATACAGGAGTGCAGCCCTTCATTTCATTACAGTTCCTGGCACCAGTAGTCTACTGAATGGTTAAGGTGAGTTTCAGAGACTGGATTTCTGTTTTCTCTTCAGTACTTGTAGGCCTCAGGAGAGAAACTGCCCATCCTACTATAAAAGATGGTTATTTGAGATTCTTCCTTAGATCAAGTACTTTTGGGTTAGAGGGTCCTGGTGAATAGCCCAGCATGAATTGACCTCACATACGTTAAAATAAATTTATCCAATTAAAAGGATTCTCTAATTACAGAATTTATGCACTATAGTCATGAGGACTGCTAATGTTCTGCAAAATGACTTCTAGAGAGCTACAGCATACGGGCTGCATGGGAGCACAGTAGGTACATATGTGGGGACTTCTAGAGGCAGTTTATTAGCTTGACTGGCTTGGGAACTTATTTAATTAAACTTCCTTCAAGGAGCTAATTATATGGTATTCCCTCTGGAGCACACGTACAGTGTGGGAGTTCCTTCAGCCTATTGCCGGATTTCTGCAGCGGAAGTAAAAGCAGGTCAGTGGTGCTGCTGGAAAGCTTTCTTCTAAGCACTTTACATCAGTGGTTTTCAAACTGCGGGTCGCGACCCAGTACTGGGTCACAGAATGGAAGGCACTGGGTCGCGGCAGCTCTGATCAACACCGCTGACTGGGCTGTTAAAAGTCCCGTTGGCGGTGCCTCCTGGCTAAGGCAGGCTAGTCCCTGCCTGTTCTGACACCGTGCTGTGCCCCAGAAGTGGACAGCAGCAGGTCCATCTCCTAGGTGGGGGGGACCACCGGGCTCTGCGTGCTGCCTCTGCCCCAAGCACCGGCTCCGCACTCCCATTGGCTGGTTCCCAGCCAATGGGAGTTGGTGGGGGGACGGTGCCTGCGGGTGAGAGCTGCATGGAGCCTCCGTCTAGGAACTGGACCTGCTGCTGGCTGCTTCTGGGGCACAGTGTGGTCCATGGTGCCAGGACAGGCAAGAAACCTGCCTTAGCACCCCACTGCACCGCTGACCGAGAGCCACCCGAGGTAATCCCACACCCCAATCCCCGTCCCAGCCCTGAGCCTCCCCGCAAATGTGGAGCTCCTTCTTGCACCCCAACCCCCTCATCCCCAGCCCCACCATAGAGCCTGCACCCCCAGTTTAGAGCCCTGACCCCCTCCTGCACCGCAACCCCCTGCCCTGAGCTCCCCCCAAACCCAGAGCCCCTTCCTCCACCCCAAACCCCTCATCCGTGGCCCCACCCCACAGCCCTCACCCCTGTGCCCCAGCTCTGAGCCCTCCCATACGCCAAACCCCTTATTCCTAGCTCTGTTGGGTTGCGGGCATCAACAATTTTCTTCAACTGGATTGCCAGAAAAATAGTTTGAAAACCACTGCTTTACAGTAGCGTTTGTCTAGATTTTATCACTATCTATTTAGTGAAGTGATTGTCAGCAAACTGTTAAAATGTAATTGGGCAAATGTCATGGAAACAAGTATCCAGCAAGCCAAATGCTACCATTTTTGTAGGTTTGTATTTATTTATTTAATTTATGAGAAGATACATAAATCATTGATATGTCAGATAAGAATGAAACTTTTAAATAGTTGTTTAAATTCCCACCAACTCATGTCCTTAAAGTCAGCCTTGATCTAAAACAGGGGTGGGCAAACTTTTTGGCCCGAGGGCCACATCTGGGTATGGAAATTGTATGGCGGGCTATGAATGCTCACGAAATTGGAGGTTGGGGTGCGGGAGGGAGCTGTGGGCTGGAGCAGGGGGTTGGATTTAAGGGAGGGTGAGGGCTCCAGCTGGGGTGAGGGCTCTGGGGTGGAGCTGGGGATGAGAGGTTGGGGATGCAGGAGGGTGCTCTGGGCTGGGACCGAGGGGTTTGGAGGACAGGAGGGGGATCAGGGTTGGGGCAGGGTGTTGAGGTGCAGAAGGGGGTCAGGGGTGCAGGCTCCGGGCAGTGTTTACCTCAAGCAGCTCCCAGAAGCAGCGACATGTCTCCCTTCTGCCTCCTACGTGGAGGCACAGCCAGGCAGCTCTGTGCACTGCCCTGTTCGCAAGCGCCGCCCCTGCTGCTCCCATTGATCGCGGTTCCCAGCCAATGGGAACTGTGGGGGCAGCGCTTGGAGAGGGGGTAGTGTGCAGAGCCCCGTGGCTGCCCCTATGTGTAGGAGCAGCAGGGGGGATATACCACTGCTTCCGGGAGCAGTGTGGAGTGAGGCAAGCCCCCAATCCTGCTCCCCAGCTGAAGCAGGGAAAACTCTGGACCCCGCTCCCCAGCGGGAGCTCGAGGGCCAGATTAAAACATCTGGAGGGCCGAATGCGGCCCCTGGGCCGTAGTTTGCCCACCCCTGATCTAAAAGATTAAAAGACCTTCTACTTCTGTTATGCATATTTGTGTGTGCTTTTTTCCAAAATAAAAATAAAGTCCAAATGAAAAGATTTGAAAACTCTTAGTGCTGGCTTTTTCTCTCCAGTTTGATCCTGAATGTTATTTCAGTTGGTATTTGTAATACTAAATCCTTTTTTATTTTACTCTTAAAAAAGGTGAAAATGTGCATCACTTAATTTATTTTTGCTTCTGCTCCCATCTGGAAAATGGTGGTAATATTTACTTTTTCACACCCTTGTCTGTTGAGAGCTGATTGGGGCAGAGACTGTCTCTTATGATGTGCATATACTGAGCCTAGAACAATGGGTCTCTGATTTTGTTGGCACATCTAGGTGCTACTGCAATGCAAATAATTAATCGTAATAATGGAAAAGAAAATCCAAGGTTGACACTTCGAATCAGTGTGTGAAGGACCAAATGTTTAGTGCATTTGCTTGTCTGAACTGGAGCATTTGTCACTGCAATTTGTATGTCTCTTGACAGCTGGGCTGCACAGACTAGTTATATGTCTAGTGCCTGTAAACCTGTTTCATTGAAAATATTCCCTTTAGTGAGTGGTGCAGAAGCAAAGTCAGCAAGAGGAAAAAAGCACCAACAGATTTTCAATACTTGCTTCCTTTTTCAAAGATATTTTTACTTTAAAAATAATTAGTGAATATGTTCACTTTGCACTTTCTAATAGAATACATTTTTCAGGTTTTGTTTTTTCTTGCAGAGACTTACTGAAATATGAACAATTTGCACTTTTAAATAGACATTTTGTGAGCAGAAGTTGAGAATTTACTGTGAAATGCATTACTTGAATCAAGACATTCCAATTTTACATTAAATTGAAATCCAGCTGTCTAAAATTAAATAAATGTAATGACAGGTTTATTTACTGAACCTCCTTGCCTGTATACTCCAAAATTGAGGGATTTTTTTTGTAGTCTATATTAAAGCTTCCATTTTGTTTTAGCTAAAATCTGGCTCTCGCTGGCTTCTCACATATCTTGTTTGGGGCATTTTTCGGATGTTGAAATATAGCCTCTAAACAAGATTCTAAAATAAGAGGTACAGAGAAGGGCTACTAGGATGATCCGAAGAATGGAAAACCTGTCTTATGAAAGGAGACTCAAAGAGCTTGGCTTGTTCAGCCTAACCAAAAGAAGACTGAGGGGAGATATGATTGCTCTCTCTAAATATATCAGAGGAATAAATACCAGGGAGGGAAAGGAATTATTTAAGTTCAGTACCAGTGTGGACACAAGAACAAATGGATATAAACTGGCCATCAGGAAGTTTAGACTTGAAATTAGACGAAGGTTTCTAACCATCAGAGGAGTGAAGTTCTGAAACAGTCTTCCAAGGGGAGCAGTAGGGACAAAAGACATATCTGGCTTCAAGACTAAGCTTGATAAGTTTATGGAGGGGATGGTATGATGGGATAGTCTAATTTTGGCAATTAATTGGTCTTTGACTATTAGCAGTAAATGTGCCCAATGGTCTGTGATGGGATGTTAGATGGGGTGAGATCTGAGTTACTACAGAGAATTCTTTGTTGGGTGTCTGGCTGGTGAGTCTTGCCTACATGCTCAGGGTTTAGCAGATCACCATATTTGGGGTTGGAAAGGAATTTTCCTCCAGGGCAGATTGGCAGAGGCCTGGGGGTTTTTCGCCTTTCTCTGCAGATTGGGGCACAGGTCACTTGCTGGTGGATTCTCTGAATCTTGAAGTCTTTAAACCACAATTTGAGGGCTTCAGTAGCTCAGACATAGGTTAGGGGTTTGATACAGGAGTGGGTGGGTGAGATTCTCTGGCCTGCGTTGTGCAGGAGGTCAGACTAGACGATCATAATGGTCCCTTCTGACCTTAAAGTCTGAGTCTGATAAAATTATCACTGATTTTTTTTTGTTTACCTTTATCATCATACGGAACTTAAAAAATGTGATGAATTTTATCTATGTTGCATTGAGGCATTTCTATCATCATGTTTCGTGCATTGCTGAAGAAGTGATATCAGACATAGTAGTCTGGCCAAAAGACTAAAACATATTAAAACAAACATATTAAATCAACCACGGTGAATGAGGAGGAAAATTATTACAATGAAATTACTCATTTAAAATAGGAGGTCATCCATTTTAAATTTAGGGCTTGATACAGTGCCAAATTAAGTCAATGAATAGACTCTCATTGGGTTCAGTGGGCTTTGGATCAGGTCTTTAGTGCAAATCTCTAAAGTATAGACTTATCGACCCGATCTTGACTCCTATGCAAGGCATATACCTACTTATCTGAAAGGGGAATTTACCTGAGGTAGGAGTACAGGACAGATCCTGTATGGAAAATTATTTAATAGTTGACCTACATAAGTTCTAAATCTTTAACTTTATTTAAATTAGAACTGTATTGCAGCAAAACTGCAATAAATCTTTCAGTACTTTACACAACATATCATTGCCTTTTCTGATAGATTGTGTTTAGGATTTGGCAAAAACAGCTACCAATATATGGTGTTTAATCAACACTAAGGCCTGGTCCACACTAGAACTTTAATTCGAATTTAGCAGCGTTAATTCGAATTAACCGTGCACCCGTCCACACCACGAAGCTATTTAATTCGACATAGAGGGCTCTTTAGTTTGACTTCTGTACTCCTCCCCGACGAGGGGAGTAGCGCTAAATTCGACATGGCCATGTCGAATTAGGCTAGGTGTGGACGGAAATCGACCTTAGTAGCTCCGGGAGCTATCCCACAGTGCACCACTCTGTTGACGCTCTGGGCAGCAGTCCGAGCTTGGATGTTCTGACCAGCCACACAGGAAATGCCCAGGGAAAATTTGACATGCTCCGGCGCCTTGTGGATGTTCTGCAGGACCGCAGGCAGGAGGACAGAGCCCCCCTGCAGTGTATCTGCAACTGCCCTCCCCCGCCACAAAGTCCCATACCCCTCTCACCCAAAATAACCAGAAGGAGGGGCGCCAGGGGCCGTGAAAACTGTCACTGCACCCCAGCAGAGTGCTCAAGTACCCAAAAGCTCTCATACCCTAAATTTTGAGAAGTCCTTCCCTTCCTGACTCACCCAAGCCCCAATCCCAGTTTCATCCCCTAACTGTCTAGTTAATTATTAAAAATACTTTTCTGTTAATTACTGTTTCCGTCATGTTTTTTTTTACAGAAGACTGTGTTTGAAGGGAGGGGGGGAGGGGGTTGGTAATTGCATAGGACGGTCACCTTTACCAGGGTACAGACATGGGGGCAGGATCAGCAGCAGGTCACACACACAGTGCAGTCAGTAGGCACCCTGGTCGGTATGGGAGGTGGTTTCCAGGTTCTGTGTGGGTGGGGGGGTACGTGACTTTGTAGCGGGGGAGGGCAGTTACAGATCTTATGCAGCGGTCCTTGTCCTGGACCGCAGAGTCCCGCAGCAGAGGAATCTGTATCCGTCCTCCTCCGCCAAGGTCACATAGCCCCCGCACACAGAATCCCAAAAAGGAGGGATGGCAGGCTCTGTTGAAACAACCAGTCCGGCACTGCGGACCGCTTCAGGAGCAGGAGCCTGTCATTCCTCGAGTTTAGAGGCGGTCTTTACATCACTGCACACCCTACGCAGCACAGTCTACGTCCCAGTTTCAACCCTTTAACACAAAGTCATTAATAAAGAAACCTTTGTTAAGTAACAATGGAACATGTATTTTATTTTTACATGTGTGTTGGAAGTGGGGGAAACGGAGTGAACGGGGTATGTAACTGCAGAGGATAGTCAACAGTAACTGGGTAAAGAAACAGGGGCAGGTTCAGCTTCTCTGTAAAGAAACTGAACAGTCACAGGTCACGCTGCTCGCAGGTACTTGAAGAGTTCCTTGTCGCTGTCCAAGGCGCCTGTATAGGGCTTCATGAGCCAGGGCATTAGCGGGTAGGCTGGGTCCCCAAGGATCACTATAGGCATCTGCACATCCCCAACAGTTATTTTGTGGTCCAGGAAGAAACTACCTTCCTGCAGGTGTCTAAACAGACCACAGTTCCTGAAAACACGCGCGTAATGAACCTTGCCTGGCCACCCGACGTTGATGTTGGTAAAACGTCCCCTATGGTCCACCAGTGCTTGCAGCACCATTGAAAAGTAGCCCGATTTCTCAGCAGCTGACTGTGGAAGAGGTGGACGATAAGGTGCGAGGAGGTGAAAACGGCCATAACTGCAGCGGGCTCCATGCTCGCAGTGCTGTGGCGTCTGCGCTGTCACTGACCAGAAAAGTGCACGAACAGATTGCCTGCAGGCGCTTTCAGGGAGGGAGGGCGTGATTGACGGTTCAATGATGACAGTTACCCAAAACCACCCTCGACACATTTTTTTCCCCAGCAGGCATTGGGGGCTCTACCCAGCATTCCAATGGGCAGCGGGGACTGCGGGAACTGTGGGATAGCTTCCCACAGTGCACCGCTTCCAAAGTCGACGCTTGCCCCGTTAGTGTGGACTCACAAAGTCGAATTAGTGTCCTTAGTGTGGATACACAAATTCGACTTCGTAAGGTCGATTCCACAAATTCGACTTAAGTTGATTCGAACTACTCTTGTAGTGTAGACATACCCTAAGAGTTGATTGTCATATCCTCATTCTAATTTGCCTTAAAATTATGAGCTGTTTAATATATATAATTATTGTAATAATTTGTACCTAATTAAGACTTACTAAATCTGACTACCTTAGTGCTGATGAGGATTTTCCGACTTGCATGTCAAATTTAATCTAGTACAGTCAGATTTAATCTAGTAACCTCAGTCTATACGCAACTACTTTCTGAAAGCAACCCCGCCACAATACTCCCATCAGTTTTGCCATTGTATTGTGCTTTTAGTCAAAGACCCTCTCCATCATTGTGACCACTGATCAGTGAAACTGTGTCCACTTGTTCATTCACAACTATGTTTAGCAACAGTCTTAGGCCTGGTCTACACTACAGAGTTAGGTCAACGTAAGGCAGTTTACATTGATCTAACTTAGGTTGACTTAGTTTTGTCGTGTAGATTTGCTCTAAGTCACTGGGTCCTCTGCATGCAGAGCAGGGAGGGAGAATATGAAATGGTTGTATTTCCCCTGTCTGCAGAGGAAACTGGGAAACATAGAGGATGCTGCTACTGGACTATGCTTCTCCCACAGGTTAGGAAGGAAGAAAGTGCCACTGCTGCTTCTGAACTTTCTTGTCTCCCATAAAATGGTGTTGAAAATAATCCTCTGTAGTTTCATACTAAGGACTGGGACATCTATATACCAGGGATGCTAAGTGTTGTGGCAGGATCTTCTGCTAACTCTTTATACTGGGTTTTCATCTACATCTGTCACTTCAGTGCTGGTAACAGGCCATATCCCAGGATTTTCATGCAGGCATTTTAGGGCAGCACAGGAAGGTACCACCTGAGTTAACCAGAAACCAGAAACCTATTTTTAAGATGTCAAATGTCCTTTCAGTGACACATCTGGTGGGTCATTGAGCCTCATTATAATTTCTCCTGTGGGGTGTTTGGGAATGTGAAATAGCGGTCATTAGCCATTTGCTCCAGGGGTAAATGCTGTCCCTTAGAAAATAATAATGGGACACTATATTTCCAGCTGAGGGTGACCTACTAATATAACAGTAAAACACTGAAGGCTAAATTCTACCCTCATTTTCATCATTGACTTCATTGGGAGATACGCAGACATTAAGTGAGGGCAGAATGCACCCACAGGCACTGTTGTTGGTATTCTGTACTTACTCAAGAATAAAACCCCTGTGTCTAGACTAGGAAGGATTTGAAGGTGTGATATGGAATGTGTTGGCTAACATGTTCTAACACATCTGAACAGTCTAGTGCAGATAAGGTACCCTGCCTTTCATATGTGCTAAACAGGTTGAGATAAAATATAGGCATTAATTTGACCAGCTTAGCACATTTTAACATAGTCACTGCCGTGTTTGAAAAGTCTAGTGTCACCTTGTTAATTAAAACTTGTTGGCTAATGCATTCTAACATCACGCTTCTAAATCCTAGCCCAGGCAAAGCCTAAGTGATGTCCTGTAGCATACTGAAAATGAGCTGTAGGAATTCTTGGGACAGTAATGATAATATTTTTCTAATGCCTGCATATTTGGCTTTCCAAAACTCTTTATAAACATTAAGCCTCATATTGCCCCTTTGAAGGAGGGTAAGAAGGCTGTATTCCAGTCCACATTTCAGAGAGAGTGAACTAAGGGGCCAGGAGGAGGCTGGCATGTTCACATTCCAACAGGACTCGATTTCACAGAAGATGACTAGTGTTCAGTTTAAATGAGACAGTTTGAAGCTTAAACAACTCGAGGGACAAGGTTTGCCGTTTACACTTATTTATACAAGGAATGTGGAAAACAGCCCAGAGATTTATAAAATAGCCATCAGGCCACAGAGAAGGGTCTATGGAAGAAGCAAAAGAGCTTCGTAAGTTGTTGGCAAGCAGCTCTCAGTCCCAGCTGTGGTTGCATATACTGTGATCCTGCATATAGTCTAAAAATAATCTCATTCAACAGGAAGAGGGTATGGAGCAGTGTCTTAAAAAGCACAATAGTCACAACACCTGGCTGGAGATTCATTGCTTTGGGCCCCATTCAGCATGTAAGACAGTCACTTTGAATCCACTGCATGCTAAATCAGTAAAAATTACATCCATTTTCTGACCAGTTCCTACATACTGTGTAATTTAAATCACCATTTTTAACACTGTAGGTTTTGGCCCAGACTTCTGTAGGAGTTGCTCTTGTTTACACAAAGCCTGGAGTTAGCCTGTTTAGCCCAATGAATCATAGCTAAAGTTGAAAATGGAATTGAAGAGGCCAGCCATCTACTCCTTTGTTCTGACCACTGGGCCCCGCTTGGATATTATGATGAAGTGCACTATAGAAAAACTGAAGTTAGATCCTGAGTGTTTAGCATCACAGACAAACCAGGATATTACTGGAATATAATGGTTTGCAATAATATTTAATCTGTTTATATGGGAATGTATATGATGAAGTCTATAGCTCATTTGCTGTATCATCAGAGAGAGGCAGAATGGTCTAACGTATAATGCAGGAGATGACATGAAGACAAAGTTCTATTTCCAAATCTGCAAATGACTTGACTGTGCAAGTCACTTACCCTCTCTGGGCCTCTCCAGGTGCATTTTTGCCTGTGCAGTTCTAAAACTCTGGACGGTTATCTAAGTTTTTAAGCACTCAGTTTAAATCTCAAGAGGGGATTTTTAGTTCATGCGCTAGAGTTGATTGATACTCGCGTTTCACTAAAATCATTTGTCCAAAAATATATTTTGGGGACATGTTACGTGTATTATAGGAAAAATAAATATTCAGGAGAATGCAGACAATCTCATGAGGATACTATTTATGTACGTTTCATAATGTGCTTTCAGTTTCTCAAAAGAAAGATGCTAAGTACAAATTATTATTTGTTGTAGGTATTTTGTTGAAAAACGCTAGCAAACTTTGCTGTTGGTGCACTGTGTCTTTTGGAAAATAAATACATTGCTTGGTTCTTTTGAGAACAGCATCAAGACCATAAGCTTCCTGGGACAGGGATATGGGTGAGATTTTCACCCCTGCTATGGCCACTGTACACTCCTGTGCAGTGTAAAGGGGCTGTAAAAACCCCTGTGGCCAGCCAGGGGAGAATTCTACCCAACAAATAAGTTGTATGGGACAGCTGTAGGCTCTCAAGTTCAAGCCCTGGAAGGGGTTGGGCATGCATGGTAGGGGCATATGAGAAGACTAGGAGGATGTTGTGCTATAGTACTTTGTGTTGATGGGATTCTGGGCAGTTACCATGAATTGGGAGGTCATGTGGCTTAATGGCACCTTTCACTTCCAGGACTGCAAATTTTGTACTGTGCTTTTTAGAGGCACTGCACAGAATCTCACTCAAAGTTATCTTCTGTATCTTGTCCCACACTGGTTGTGCTGTCAGTGTTTAATAAATAAGAATAGGAAACTGACATAAATAGTTGGCATGGCTAAGTAACTAATACTTTTAGGGTGTTTGGTGATTAGGAAGGGTCCTCTTGCCAGGGATCCTAAGGCTATTTTAGAATTTGACAACCACAGATGACACATAACTATGATGTGTTTGACATGCCCACCTCTTTTAGCCTCTCTCACACCGGCAGTGTAATTTATCAAACTGGTATGTCTGAAACACTTGTTCAGTCTCACAGATTCACAAAATGAATTATCTGTATGGTGCCATGTTTTCTCAGAGTTAGGCACATTTCCTTATGGGTCTAGTACAATTTTCAGTAAAGTAACAAAAACAAATTTATCTTTTCTCACACCCACAACACTCACTGTCCCTCAGGATGTTGTCTTTTGTGGAATGAGGCAGTAAAAGCACAAGTGCCGGCTGCCTCCTGGCCCCAGGGGTGCTCAAGCCCCCTGCTCCACCCCAGGCCCTGCCCCTGCCGAACTCCACCTCTTCTTCCAAGCCCCCCCACCTCATCCCACCCTGCTCAACCCCTGCCCTGCCTTTTCCCACCCAGTTCCACCCCCTCCCTCCAGCACCTCCTTCATGCCACGGAACAGCTGATCGCGGCGGGTGGAGGCGCTGTGAGGGAAGGGGAGGAGTTGATCAGCGAGGCCACTGGCTGATGGGAGGTGCTACGGGGAAGAGAGGGAAGCTTGGCTGCCACTGGGTGCTAAGAACCCACTAATGTTTTTCCATGGGTGCTCTAGCCCTGGAATACCCTTGGAGTCAGTGCCTATGAGCAAAAGTTTCAAACAGGATTGTTTTAACAGTAGTCATGACTGAATCTGCCCAGATATATCTCAGATCAACTGTCCCCAGTTGACTCCTACTCAAAATTTGCAAGTGTTCTAAAGTTCACTTAGATGCCTCAGGGCCAGATCAGTGCCCTTGTCTCGCCTTTAGACTTTTCATCTGAGGAAATCTTACTGGTAGCACAGTTGGTTGCAGAAATGAGGAGAGACTTTTCAGAGGCCATTTTTCATGCCTCTAATGTGGGTATGCGCTTTGAAATTCTAACCATTTATCTCTTCATTGCCTGGAATGCTGCATGGGTTGCTGGCAGGTGGTATACTAAATATAACACAGCTAGCATTATCTCCCAAAAGACCCACAAACTTTTATATCCGTAATTCTTCTAATGCACAATTCCATTTCTTAATATGAAACTTGTTTCACTGTGCATCTTGTAACATCAGCCTTTTATAAGATATATTTAACGATGCCTGCTACAGATCTTATAAAAGGCTGATGTGCGATGAAGCATGTAGCGTAACATCTTTATTTCTTTGTTCTGTGGAGGGTGAAAGCCCAAAGGTTGTTCCTATATTCAAGTTTCCCACTTAACTCTATACCATGTTGCCTGCAACCTAGTTAAGAAATGCAGAGTATGCTGAACTAATATTATGTCACTTTCCAATTATTTTAAAATGCGCATAAGGGCAGAAACCAGTTTTGACTCTCTTGTACTGTGCTTGTAGTTGTCAAGGGTGCCTACAGTATGGGATGCATATTTTTGTGTTATAAGTGGAAACCAAATTAATATAGTCAATTTTAAAGCATGTTATATTTGTATTTTTTGGTAGTCTATATTCATCTATTTAATTAAATCTATGAACTTATTTATCTACTTTAAATTTTTAGTCATAAATATTGTTACAGCATGTAGAACTTATCCCCTCCCCTGCCACCAAATAAGGTGGATTTAAAAGTTTTATCAAATGTAATGCAAAGAAAGTTTCTCCTTTATTTCCATCCAACGTCTAATTAATGAAAATGACTGAATCTGGCATGAGCTAATCCCCCAACCAGCAACAATGAACAATCACCTAGAAGCAGAGAGAAAATTATGGTAATTGGTAGTACACAATACTGTTTGGATTGCAGATCTCTGACTTTTTGAGTGCAGACAGTAAATCAGAATCCCTTGTAAGTATAATTCTTCAGATTTTCAGGAAAGAAACAGTTCTGGTTCTCAACCTGAAGAAGCTTATACCATTCATTTTCTCAAGCCAATTTAAAATACTGATGATTTGCTAAACTGCTCCTAAAACTCGTTACCATTGTATGTGCTTTATATAGAAATTTACACTCTCATCCCACTGCTCTACATTTCAGTATCTTTATTATAAGGTAACCAAGAACAAAGCGTTTGTACTGCAGGAATAAGACTCTTGTGAAACACTGTGGGTTTGTGTTCCTTTATGATTTGGCTGAATCTAAACTTCAGCATGTAGACATTATACATAGAACTTTATTTATATTTCATGGGTTGCTTTTAATTTTCTTGAGACAGCTTGTGCAGGTTTAGTTAGGCAAAACTTCCATGGACTGCTATGGGAGTTTTGGATGAATAAGTCCTGCAAGATATGGCTCCAGAAATTGCAACTGGTGTTCTGTTGACTGACAAATACTTTCTAATGAATTCTCTTTGTCTTTGCAGTGTTTTAGATGATGAAGGTAGCAATCTGCGTCAACAGAAGCTTGACAGACAGGTGAGATCTTGGAGTCTGCTTTCGGCCTATTTCCTTTTGACAAGTTAGGGCTTGCTTAACTGGATTACTGTGGAATATGGAGACCTCCTTTCATTGATACACACACAGCTGATTGAGGTATCCTACCAGAAAATTACATCTTGAAATATTAGTTTCCTGGCCTTTGGAGTGTGCTATACATGCTTAAGTGATGGAAAGGAAAGGATTGTGAAGATTATTATTAGAGTTGACTTTTTCTTATTATTGTGATTTGAGTGGTTTTCATTTTTGTTGACTTAGAGTTGCATTATGATGACTTAGAATGCATTATTCCTTCCGCAGACCATGAAAAAACAAAAAAGAAAAGCACAAGGGTACTAGCAAGAGTGTCAACCAGCTGAGAATTAACACACAGTTTTCAGAATTTTTCCTCCTTATTCCCAACCAGATAGGATTTCATACTCTTAGAGTATGTCTATACTACCCGCCAGATCGGTGGGCAGCGATTGATCCAGCGGGGGTCAATTTATCACGTCTAGTCTAGATGCGATAAATCGACCCCCGAGCGCTCTCCCGTCAACTCCTGTACAGTAACTTCTCACTTAACATTGTAGTTATGTTCCTGAAAAATGTGACTTTAAGTGAAACAATGTTAAGCGAATCCAATTTCCCCATAAGAATTATATAAATAGGCGGGATTAGGTTCCAGGGAATTTTTTTTGCCAGACAAAAGACACATGTACACACACACACACACACACACACACACACACACACACACACACACACACACACACACACACACAGTTTTAAACAATTTAATAATGTACACAGCAATGATGATTGTGAAGCTTGGTTGAAGTGGTGAAATCAGAGGGGTGGGATATTTCCCAGGGAATGCCTTACTGCTAAATGATGAACTAGCAATTGGCTGAGCCCTCAAGGGTTAACTCGTTGTTAATGTAGCCTCACACTCTACAAGGCAGCAGGAATGGAGGGAGGGGAGACAGCATGGCAGACAGAGACACACACACTGTGTGTGTGTGTGTGTGTGAGAGAGAGAGAGAGAGAGAGAGAGAGATGTGCATTTTCCCTTTAAGTATGCTGACCGCACTCTTTAGTACACTGAGACGCAGCTGCTGCCAGGAAGCTCCCTCTGTCCTGAGCACTGTCGTGTCCCCCCCTGCTCTATGGAGATGGGGTGAGCAGGGGTGAGGGAGACACCCTGACATTAGGGTGACTGCCAAACGATGTTATAAGAGAGCATTGCACAACTTTAAACGAACATGTTCCCTAATTGATCAGCAATGTAACAACCAAACAACGTGAGGAGTTACTGTACTCCACCGCCATGAGAGGTGCAGGCAGTCGACGGGGGATCAGCAGCAGTCGACTCACTGCAGTGAAGACACTGCGGTGAGTAGGTCTAAGTATGTTATTCACGTAGCTGAAGTTGCGTAACTTAGATCGATCTCCCCCAACCCCCAGCGTAGACCAGGCCTAAGTCATTAAGTCATGTGCTGTGTTGTTTATCTTTCTACCACATTCTTAAATGGCCTACATAAACACTCATTATGAAGACCTTGAGTGAAATCTTGTCCCCACTGGGGTATGTCTATACTGCTATTAGACACCTGCGCCTGGCCCGTGCCAGTTGACTCAGGCTCCAAGGGCTCAGGCTCAGGAGTGGTTTAATTGTGGTGTAGACATGCAGGCTCGGGCTGCAACCCAAGCTCTTGGACCCTCCCACCTTGCAGGGTCTTAGATCCCAGGTTCCAGCCCGAGCCCGAACATCTACACCACAATTAAACAGTGCCTGAGCCTGAGCCCTGGGAGCCCGAGGTTCAGGCCAGCGGTGGGGTTTTAATTGCAGTGTAGACATAACCACTGAGGTCAAAGGGAATTTTACCATTGACTTTAGTGGAGATAGGGTTTCACCCTTTGTCTTTAATTTCCACTTGGCCCTCTTTCGAAGAACCTCTGGCTCTCTTTCAACATGCTTTTATGTATCAAACTTGATCTTCTGTTACCTTTGCTTCCATTGTAATGTCCACTCCACACCCATCAGGTTAGGGTTAAGGTCAGGGTCTTTCAGTCTGTGCCCCATTTTCAATATCAAATACTTTATATCTATGCCATCTTGCCTCTGATTGCAATGTTGTTATAGCCATGCTGTTCCCAGGATATTAGAGAGACAAGATGGGTGAGGTGATATCTTTTATTGGACCAACTTCTGGTGGCAAACGAGACAAGCTTTCAAGCTACACAGAGCTCTTCTTCAGGCTTGGGAAAGGTATTCAGAGTGTCACAGCTAAATATAAGGTGGATCAGATTGTTTAGCATAAGTAGTTAACACACATTCTAAGGGACGATGGAAGGTGAAGTGGCCTGTTAACACCTCTGGGAACTTAAATTCATATCTTTGCTAGGCACTAAAAATCCTGGTCTTAATAAAGACACTGGATTTATGGTTTATTACAACAATCAGTAACCCACTAACCCCCCTCTTTTTCCTATAACTCCAGAGGTATTAATAGGCCACTTCACCTTGAATAGTTCCTTAGAATATGCGTTAACTACTTATGCTAAACAATCCGTTCTACGTTGTATTTAGCTGTGACACTGAGTACCTTTCCCAGGCCTGAAGAAGAGCTCTGTGTAGCTTGAAAGCTTGTCTCTTTTGCCAACAGAAGTTGGTCCAATAAAAGATATTACCTCACCCATCTTGTCGCTCATGTTGCATGAGTCAGCTTCTGACTTCTAATTCATATTGAGTAGCAGCACATCATTCATGGAGTAAATTAGTACTCAACATGAGGGAAGGCTGTCAGAAACTGATCCTCTCTGGATATTCCTCTACTTTAACCCAGCCTTTTTGCTATTTATAACAGCGTTGTATTTTCTTTCTCTCTACATGGAGAGAAGTCAAAAGACAACCCATGTAAAAACAACATAGTACAGAGGAAGGGGACAAATAAGACACTGGGTTATTACAATTAAACCTTCTTAACCCCTATAGTTTCTTGTGGATGTTCAAAGTGGCTGTGATAGAATGGTACCTCATAAATATACATTGGTTTCTGTGAGGGTATACCTCCCCAATCCGAACTCTGGGATACAGATGTGGGGACCTGCATGAAAGACCCCCTAAGCTTATCTTCTACCTTTATCTTAGGTTAGAATTCTTCCAAGGCACAGTCTTCTGCCTTGGACAGATATTGCTGCCATCACCAAGTGATTTTCACAAATATTCAGGGAAGGGTCACTTGGAATCCCTATCCCCCTAAAATATCCCCCCAAGCTTCTTCACCCCCTTTCCTGGAGAAGCTTGAGAATAAAATACCAACCAGTTGCCTTAGCAATGTGAGCACAGACCAATCCCCTGTCTAAGGTCTTTGGAATCAAAGGATTCTTTTTTAAAAAAGGTAAATTTTATTTAAACAAAGAAACACATTTGAAAACTCAGGCTTTAGGGATTAAACACCAAAAATAACTTTCTTGGGGTTCAGCTTAATGGTAACAAGCAAAACAAAAGCACATGGGGTTAGCACAGTGGAATCCACAAACCAAAACAACCAAAAATGTTCCTAATCGCATCTGTCTTAACTTTTCCTTGGCAACTTACATATCTCGGGTTCCAAATGAGGAGTTTTTAGGTATGATGCTGATGATTTCCCATACCTGGCTTACAGCTTGCAGCTTGTTGCTGCCTTCCCCTCTCTCCAGCCCCAGAGACAAAGAACCGCCCCCCCACCCACCCACACAAACGCACCCAGCAGTTTTTCCAGTTTGAAAGGGTACAGCCTCCCTATTGGTTCCCCTGGTCAGGTGCCAACTCAGGTTAAGCTTCTCTTAACCCTTTACAGTTAAGGCAATTAGGGTACAGCTGCTAAGGAGGATTCTATAGCTACTGACTGGCTGGATGCCCATAAAAGGGAGCTATCCCCCCATCATTTATCACAGCTTCTATCACATTCTAAACTTAGAAACATCTGGAGGGAGAGATTTATGCAATCGTAAAGACAATCCTCTGCCTTCCAGCAGTTAATACCTGCTTTTCACCTGGTGTAAATGAGAATTGAAAATAGGGTGTGTAATTTAAAATTCAGCATGTATCATTGTTACACTGGGCTTGTATCCAGTCTTGTCACTTGATTCTAGTTTACAGATTATCTTTTCTTGATTTACATAAACATAAATCAGTGTTTTCATGCCTCATGCTCTTGGTTATCATATTAATTCACAGTGCTCCCACATTGTTGGCTTCCCAAAAGATGTTGTTTTTCATCCAGCTCTGACAGCCAGTAGACTGCTCAGAAACATCTCTTTGACCTGTTTTGTACTTCAGTAGAGTTTTAGAAAGGTTTTCTATGGCCTGCCATCCCAGTGTCCTATTAGACTGTGTTCTTGGCACTTGAAAATAGCATATAAGGTGGACTGCCATTGCAGAAGATGTAAGGATATCTGTTGTGATTTACTGGAAATTCTACAGTATGAAATCAAATAACATTCAGTTATGCACAGTTTGCAGAACAGAAGCTATGTGCACACAGACTCCCCTAGAAAAGTGGCATTTATTCTAATAGTAAAGTACTTTTCTTTGTATTTCCCCCAGCGAGCATTGCTAGAACAGAAGCAGAAAAAAAAACGCCAGGAGCCACTCATGGTTCAGTCCAATGTAGACAGCCGCACAAGAACACGAAGAATGAAACATTCAGAGGAACAAGCGCCGTTGGTTGAATCGTATCTTAACAGCAACAGTAGCACCATTTTTCATGGTATATTGACATGGTCTATAGAGTTCATGTTTACTGCTAGAAGTCCTGTTTAGGGTGACCAGACAGCAAGTGTGAAAAATCAGGACAGGGGGTGGGAGGTAATAGGAGCCTATATAAGAAAAAGACCCAAAAATCGGGACTGTCCCTATAAAATCGGGACATCTGGTCACCCTAGTCCTGTTATTTTGTTGAAAAATGAAGAGAACGTGGGAACAAGAATGTAATCTTTTAAATGAATACCTGAAAGCTTAGCTCAGCTGTGTTTGGGGATGAATTGATAATAACTATGCAGAATTCCAAAGTAACCACTATCATAACTTTAAAATGAACTTTTTTGACAGGGGAAACTTTCAGTATGATGTCATCCTTGCTTGGGTTCCTGCTGTCCATTTAATAAACTGTCATCTCCATACTTTACACTCTCCTTTTAAATCTGATTTCAGTATGTGAAAGGAGGTTGTTGATAAAAGATAAAATAAGATAGTGTCCCATAATACTCTGAGGGGCTACGTGAAATGCAGGTATCCACGCTACTCAAAAATTGTGAGTGAATTTTTTTTCTTTTTCTGTGGAATTGATGCATTATGGAACTTCTATGACTAAACTATGAATAAAGGGTTTTGAATAATAAACCTCTTTTAACCATGCTTCTGAAAGATGTTCAAGCGGTAGATCTGATTTCAAATGAAGGGAAAAAAACCACATTATTTTCTCTCCTAATTAGAGAGAGAAACATATCAAAAGAAAGACTAATTTTTTTCCCATGCTGTCTAGGAAGTTGATATTGTACACAATTTTATGAAAATGTTTTCTTTGGTAGTTAGCTACAGGAGATAGTAAAAGGAAATTTTCTTTTATCATCGTAACAGCTAATCAGAGGCGCAAAACCCTGTCCTATGAAATGTTATTTTATGATACACAGCAGCAATTACCTGCTACGCCGCCTTTATTGTAAACTTAAATAACAAGGATTTCAAGTCAGCTACAGCCCAGAGAAACCAGACATCATCTCACAAACAGTAGTGAAATCCTTATTTATACTACACTAAATCCTGCAAGTGCTTGCACTCTGGGCAACCCTTCTGACATCAGTGAGGTTGCCTGGGGTGTTAGTTAAGGCAGAATTTGGCCCTTCATATCACATCAAAGTTTTTCCACTCAAGTCATTCCTTGGAACAATTATTCACTTCTTAGCCTCAAATTACTTTATTTTAAATTCTCTCTCCAACCCTGCCACCAAAGGATGGCAGTGGACAGCACAGACTTCCAAACCCTGATAAAGAAGCAAGACACTATATTTTATGATGCCATGTAAACCATTAAATGAGGTTCTTTTTACATCTGACATAGTACAAGTAAATAAGTTGGGCAGAATAGCATAGTACTGAAAATGCATTAATAATATATAGCTATATTTTCTCACATTCAGCCTTTGATTTGTAAACTTCTGGGGATAACTCTTCAGGTAATAAACTGTTTGCGCATTTATCAGAAGCTGTTTTTCATCTTTCATTCAATTACCATATTAGCATTGGTAGCAATTAATACTATAGGATAACTTCAGAAAGCAACAATAATTGTCAGGAAAAGGAAAACTTCAGGTAAAGTGAGGGCTTCTAACATCAATGTGCCAGTCCATAAAGTGACTGAATTGAGCTAAACAATTAGTAAGGAACAATAACAACACTGAACCTTTTCCCCTTGAGTATTGAGTTGAGCTTCTACTTCTAACAGTCTAAATAATGTGCATTATTTCCACATTAGATAGCCATTGTGGATGGACCATTTCAGATCCATCTGGCCCTAGTACAGATCTTAAAACTATTACTGAAATATAAAGCTTATATTTAACAACAGTACTTGTAGACTGATGATCTACAAATGGGACCCTTGTATGAAAGAGGAGTTTTGTTTTGTACTACTGTTTGGAAGAAATTACAATATTACCTTTTGTTTCAAAACATTGTAGATGTATTTGATATTATGGAATCGGTTCGTGTGTGTGTGTAGGGCAATCAGAAGACATATAAACAAACAGGGATTCTTGGTGAGATTTTGAAGATGTGTCTAAGGGAAAATAGATGAGGGGATAGAAAATATTGATACAAAAGATGAATATAATGACAGGTCAATGCCCTTTTGATACTAATATCAAGTTTTAAAAGTAGTTTAAAGTCTGGGCATTTTGGGCCTGATCCATATACTATTCATGTCAATGGGATTCTTTCTGTTGACTTCAATGAGTTTTGAATCAGGCCTTTCATTTTGTGAATAATCCTGATATGTCCCAAATAATCAGATAAAAATTCCATCCGTTCTTCATTATAAATAATTGCTTAATAATTTTCAGCAGTATTGTTTTTCTCTGTTTTCATCATTCTAGAAGAAAATATATATATAATTAAAATAACATAATTCATAAGAATAATTTCTGCCCAGAAAAGGCCATTTATTTACTACTTTTTCCCCTCTCTGTGTTTGTTTCCACTTAATATCCTTGTATGGCATATTGTTAGTGGTTAGTTTAAAATGTTTACTTCCTAAATCGTGCTCATAATTCTGGAACATCTAGGTCACATCTGCTGGCTTATTTTCACGTATCTCCACATTACATATTGCTACAAATTTTCTACAGAATTGGACAAAAGCATGAGCCCCTACAAATGTGTGATAGCAAAATTCCTCGATGTACACTCTTCTTTTCAGGCTGCTTAAAGTATTGCAAATATCTGATGTGTGTTCCTGGAATATTGCCACTGGTTTAAGTAAAGTGGGAAGATAGACAAAAAGTTCATATTTACATACATACAATATTTGCTTTTATAGCAGTAATTGATTTTTTAATATAGGATTTAAATGGTAAATACATTCATTTATTTTTGTAACTATCATGCTGAGCCCAGCCCTGCATCTATTGACGCCAATGTGAATTTGCCACAGGTACAGGACTGGAGGTCTGTACACAGAAATGTAGAGCAACAGTTGTGATTTAAAACATATTTATTTGATCCCAGATTTGTGTTAACCTAGTAAACAGACTTATGCTGATGTAGAATAATTCTTTCACAGAGTTATAAAGAACTGACCTTTTCTACTGCTCCCTTAAATTTTCTGCAAATATGAAAGGCAATTTTCATAGGCAAGAAGGTATCATTGTTTTCCTGTGAAAATGGTGAATTTCCACTTGGACAAATTCCTTTTTTCACAATTTTGAGAGAGGCTAGAATCTGAACAAGGTGAAGTCTGCTTTTATTAATGTTACTTTTTTACAGATTTGGCTTTTGTATGTTTGAAATTTAAATGTTTTCAATTAAAATAGAATAAAACTTTCCTTCAAGTAACTTCACAACAATTTTTGATTTAGAAGTTTAGATTAACCATGTACAGGATTGCAAAATTACTTTCTCTTTCGTTGTATGCAGTGTTGTTATATCTGTGTCAGTCCCAGGATATTAGAGAAACAATGTGGGTGAAGTAATATTTTTTTATTGGATCAATTTCTGGTTATGAGAGAGAAAAGCTTTTGAGCTTACACAGAGCTCTTCAGGTCTAGGAGAGGTACAGAGAGTGTCACAGCTAAATACAAGGTGGAACAGATTGTTTAGCAGGAGTAGTTAGTACATACCCCTCCAGTCATGGGGGGAAAGGGAAAGGGTGGGGAGAAAGACAGCTGGGGTGGGATGGGGCTTTCCACTAATAGATATTACCTCACCAACTTTTTCTCACTAATATCCTGGGACCAACACGGCTACAGCAACACTGCATACTTTCTCTTTGACATTTGGCAGCAGGGCTAAATGTCTATATTTTGTGCCAAACAGATTTCTGATCACAAGTCATAACTCTGGATTGTTAAATTTGACGTGTCATTCTGTTCTGGTACAATAAATGATGAGAGAGAGTTTTCCACTGAATGGCAAACTGTCAGATTTTAAGATGACATCATTTAATCATTCATTTTAAAAACATTTGTGCATGTTCCACAAAATTAATGGTTTGGATCCTGTTTTCTGTTGACTTCAGTCTGAGGTGTGTGTTCTTTTTGGGGAGAAAGCAGGGAATATGTTCTCTGCATTAGATCATACTCTTAATACTTGGAGTGCTGCCTTATCTCTTAATGAGGTGTGGGAGAATTTTGTGTTAGAAGATTATAATAATTTTTAGAAACTCCATGGGTGTCTTATAAATGGCAGCATGAGACCTCCAGCATATGTCCCCAAGATTGAAATCCCCTGTGCTAATTCAGTTTTTTAAAAAACCCAACAGATTGTAGATAGATGTTTGAAGAGTTGCTCATTCTGTTCTCTTGTCTGACTTGATATGTAACAACCTCCCAGTGCCCCATCTTGTGATTTACTAGTTAGTACATTGATCCATAAGCATTCCAGGTCTGTTTTTTCTAAATTGTCAATAACACTAAAGTAACAGTATCTTAGATACAGGGTATGTCTACACTTGGAGCTGGGGGTACGATTACCAACTCACGTAGACATGTTTGATCTAGCTCTCAAGCAAGCTAGTGCACTAGAAAATAGGAGTTTAGACAGAGAACATGGGCAGCTGTGAGTAGCTGGGCTGAGTTCGTACCCTGGGGTTCAGATGGGTTTGTACTCAGCACGACTAGCCCAAGCTGCCACTCACCGCTGTCTGTGCTACACCACCTACACTGCTATCATTGGCCTGCTAGCTCGTTGAGAGCTAGTGAGAGTATGTCTGTGCAAGCTGGGAATCACACTCCTAGCTCCAAGTGTAGACATAGCCATAGAGTGCCATCCCTGATCCCCTTCTGTCCACTTTTTCTTTTCTAAATAAGGTATATCCAGTGGCTTTAACATTCCAGTCATATGACTCATCCTACCAGGTTTCAGTAATACCAGGTATATCAGATTTGTTTTCATAAGTGAGCATTTCTAATTCCTCTAGTTAAAAAACCCAATACCTAACAAATGTGAAAATGGGGAGGTTGATAGCAGTGAGTACAAATCAACAGTTAGGAAATACAGGCAATTAGTAAGGGAAGCTAATGGTAGCAATAAAAAGATCTATGGCCAGTAGGTTTAAGGATGGTAGGAAGAAATTCTTTAAATATATCAGGAACAAACAGAATCCTAACAATGGCATAGGTCTGATGCCAGATAAGAATGGTAAAATAGTCAGTCATGATGCTAAAAAGGCAAGTACTTACAGGGGGAAGAGATTCCTGATAGCACATAGGTCTTTAAGGTAGCAGAAAAGGGCACAACAAGATCCAGTAGTTGGAAGATAAATGTGTTTGAAGACAAATTCAGACTAGAAATAAGATGCACATTTTTAATGAGAGGTGGTAATTAACCATTAGAACAACTTACCTAAGGGATGTGGTGGATTCTCTGACACTTGATGTCTTTAAATCAAGGCTAGTTATCTTTCTAAAACATATGTTATAGCTCTCCCAAAACTTATCAGCTTGGTTCAGAAATTACTGGTTGAGGTTCAGTGTGCTGTGTTATGCAGAAGATCAGACTGGATGATCATAATGGTTCTTTCTGGCCTTAAAAATCTAGGATTAGAAACCTGCTTGAGGGCATGAGTCTGTTACCCTGCAATGAGTAGTAATTTACTCCATGAATAGTTCCATTTAAATTGATGAACATGCACAAATACTATTTAGACTTTTTTCTGTGACAGTTAATGGGGCTACTCCCCGAATAAGACTCTATCCATGACTAAGGGCAGTGTATAAAAATATATAAAGGATTGTTACAAGGAGGAGGGGGGGAAATTGTTTTTCTTAACCTCTGAGGATAGGACAAGAATCAATGGACTTAAATTGCAGCAAGGGAGGTTTAGGTTGGACATTAGGAAAAGCTTCCTAACTGTCAGAGTGGTTAAGCACTGGAGTAAATTGCCTAGGGAGGTTGTGGAATCTCTGTCACTGGAGATTTTTAAGAGCAGGTTAGACAAACACCTGTCAGGAATGGTCTATGTAATACTTAGTCCTGCCTCAAGTGCAGGGAACTGGACTAGATGACTTCTTGAGGTCTCTTCCAGTTCTATGATTCTATGATAATCATGCCCTAAACAAGTAAATCCTGGAACTACAAGATGCACCAATCCTTAATAATGGCAACCAATGATTTTGTTGCACCCTCACTCCTATGTTCACAGACAGTTTTCTCAGGTTCTTCTGAACTCTATGGGAATTGGGGGTGCAGATTCCAGGGTGGGGCCAGAAATGAGTGGCTTGTGGTTCAGGAGGGGTCTCTGGGCTGGGGCTGAGGGGTTCAGAGTGCGGGAGGGGGCTCAGCCTGAGCTCAGTGAGCCTGAGTCAGCTGACATGAGTCAACCGCAGGTGTTTAATTGCAGCATAGACATACCCTAAGAGCTGCTTCTGCAATTGTAACTTCCTGGGCTCCTACACTATGATCTGCTCAAGCGCAGAAATACACCCATATGGATTGCATCACACAATTGGGTTTCTACATTGTAGCATTGAGGACGTATTTGACTGAAAAATCCAATGTAGATTTCTGGGCTTCAAGTAATATTTGTGTTTAAAAATAGGATATCTCAAGCTGCAATGGAGTTAAACCTGGCATTATCTGCAAAATAGACATAGTTTTGATCCTTGTACATGACATATTGGGGCATTTCTACAAGGAGTTATGCTCAGTTTATGAGGAGCTGTGCTATTTTGAATCACTAAAGAGAAACTCCTACAGCAATTTAAATAGTAGTTTTTTCCCCACATGAAGCCCTATTGAATTCAGTGGTGTTCTATGCCAGCACAGAACATCTGCCTGCTCACTACCAGTTGCAGGGGCCTTAGACTGTAATCTTTTGTGGAAGAGACTGTCTTGCCAAGTGTTTGAACAGCACCTGGACACTGGGACCCTAATCCTAACTGGGATCTTTGGGCATCACTTCAGTGATTCAGTTTTACAGGCCTTCTACAAAACTGGTGAAAATTGCTGATTTTTTTCAATGAAATTTAACATTTTTACCCATTTTTACTTCCCTAGAGCGTTCATGTAACTCTAGGAACATCCCATGCCTTGTAAACTACTTAAAAAGATATAGTATAAGCTATGTTGGAACAATTTTAAAATAGATCAGATAAAATTATAGTGGATCACTGTCCAAATAAATAGTAACATTCTCAAGAGCCAAGAAATTACAAAGAAAGGTGCCAAGCCATTTTTATGGAGATACGTGAAAGCAAATCCAATGATTAGGCAAAAGCCAGTGCATTTATTAAACTGTTTCTTAATTTTCTTTGCTCGATACTCATTCTAGTTTCACTTGTCATGAAATGAGAAGTGTGAGAACGTTGATAAATGGACTGAATGGTTGCCTAGTAAAGCTGAGTGAATAATTCGCAATGAATAATATAGCTAGCTGTTTAGCCTCTTTTCCCTTTTGTGCTGTTTTTTCGAGCAGATTGCAAATTCTTCAAATGTATTCATTATTCAAATAATCTTTACAAGCTTTTTCTTAACTCCGCGCACTGATCCAGAAGAGTTCTCTGTGGGTATTTTATATTCACTACATTGTGTGTGTTGGTTAGTTTCAATTGAGATAGTAAACGTATGTGGTATTGTTTCAATTATCCAGTTGTTGCTACTGGGTATTGGTGTGCCTTTAAATCTCATTTTATTATCTTCACCACTTGCACTTCATGGTCTCATCTTTATCAGGTCCAGTCTGATGATGTGTATTCACGAGGGCAACTAAACTGAGTGCTCCATGGCCTTGAGCATAAAATGGTGGAGATCTTTCAAATCCTTCCTTGAGGAGGTCACAGCTCTGTGTGAATATTCAGGAATCTACTGCTGAAATTTGTGCCAGCTTTTCAAAACTAATTCATGCAGCTGCAGTCCACACTAATAATTTAACTTCAGGTTAGTTAGGTCAAAGGATAGCTGACATGATGGCAAGTAGTTGGTCCGAAAAAAATTGTTTTTTTAATTTTTCAGTTAGTAATAGCAGAACATTCCATCCCATTTTGATTAAGCCACATTTTAGACTCCTTCAATGATGTTTGATCTGAATGGATAGGCATATTAAACAAAGTATTAGAATGGCTGTAGAAACCTGGCTAGTCATTGAATGTAGGTCATTTACTCACTTCTTAGGAAAATACTGAATTCTACAACTAGATCATCAGAATCATGAAAGAAACAAAACCAGAAAAAAAATCTCCCTCATTTAAAAAAGGAGAGAGACAGCTGCAAATATAGAACAGAATTACTGGCTATGTAAATTCAACTGTTTTAAAGTTTATTCACAGCAGGGGCTCTTTGCTGCCCTGGTTAGTCAGAGGCCTTCATGATTGGAGAAACAGAGTCTAATGTGCTGCCTTTCACATTAATCTTGCCATCCTCCCTGAAGGATGGAGTGGTCGCTGCCTCTGTTCTGTCTCATGCATTATCCACAGTGTTCGGTAATGCTTTGCAAAGGGATTGCAGCCAATGAGCTTGTGACTAGTATTAGTCATTTGCTAAAGACTGTAAGTAGAATGAGGAGTTGGAGTAAAACAGCCCCATTGGCCATCTGATTATAGGGTGTCCAGATGTCCTGATTTTATAGGGACAGTCCCGATTTTTGGGTCTTTTTCTTATATAGGCTCTTATTACTCTCCACCCTCGTCCCGATTTTTCACATTTGCTGTCTGGTCACCTTATCTAATCATCATCTGACTTCTGCAGATTTCATGCGTCTGTTATGTACAAGTATGTTAACAAAGGTCTCTCTAGTAAAAGAAAGAAAGCAGTTAACCCATAGTGTGTTGTAAATTTAAGACTATTTATAGACTCATGTGTTGCAGAAGAGGAGATGTGAGTTTGCAAATGATTTTTATACAGGTTGGGTGCTCATTTTGCCTTACTCATGTGAGGATTCTCACTGAAGTCAGTAGAACTACTCATATGTATTAGGAATCCAGGATTTGGTCCATAGTGGACTTGTCCCATAACTCGTGAAATTGGAGAGTGTTTACATCAGTGGTTCTCAACCTATTTATCATTGTGGGCTAAATATGCAGCTCTCTACGTGTTATGTGAGCTGCAGCCACACAATATATATACTAGCTGTATGGCTCTGAGGATGCCACATGGACCACAGCTATGTGTTGATTGGCTGCAAGCCAATCAGGTTGAGAACCACTGGTTTACATCTTCTATGATAGAGACTACTGGGCCACAAGTATCATTGGGCCTGATCTGTTTACTGAGCTTCTGGGCTTTGCCAATGATATTTAAATGATCTTGTGAGTAAGCCAGTTCTTTCCTCTAGATTCCTTGCCATATGTAGCTTTTTTCCCTGAAAGAATTTTTTTGTTTGTTTCTGGTGCAGGTGAATGCATAATAATGGCAAATCTGCGCCTTAAAAAAAATAAGTGGCTTGGTATGGGATACATGCCCTGCGAGGTGGATTCTGTGCAGCTCTAGGGCCAGATCCACTGCAGATGTAAAGTGTCTCTGAAGTGTCCCTAGCCTCTGTTTGACAGAAGTTGAGAATGGGCAACAGGGGATGGGTCACTTGATGAATACCTGTTCTTGGGGTTGCCAACTTTCTGATCACACAAAACCAAACACCCTTGCCCCGCCCCTTCTCTGAGGCCCTGCCCCCCACTCACTCCATTCCCCCCTCCATTGCTTGCTCTCCCCCACCCTCACTCACTTTCACCAGGCGAGGGCAGGGGGTTAGGGTGCAGGCTCCGGCTGGGGGTGCAGATTCCAGGGTGGGGCCAGGGATGAGTGGCTTGTGGTTCAGGGGGGTCTCTGGGCTGGGGCTGAGGGGTTCGGAGTGCGGGAGGGGGCTCAGGGCTGGGACAGCGGGTTGAGGTGCACGAGGGGGATACACTCTGGCTGGGGGTCTGAGATCTGGGGTGGGGCCAGGGATGAGGGGTTTGGGGTGCAGGAGGGTTCTGAGGGCAGGGGGTTAGGGTGCAAGAGGGGGTGAGGAGTGTGGGCTCCAGGCACCAGCCTCGCCACTCCTATTGGCCGCGTTTCCTGGCCAAAGGGAGCTGCGGAGCCGGCACTTGGGGTGGGGGCAGTGCCTAGAACCTCCCCGGCTGTCCTGTGCCTAGAGGCTGCAGGGACATATCGGCCGGTTCTGGGAGCCCCGTGGGGCCAGGGCAGGCAGGGAGCCTGCCTTAGCCCCGCTGCACTGCTGACCGGACTTTTAGCAGCCTGGTCAGTGGTGTTGACTGGAGCCGCCAGGGTTCCTTTGCGACCGGGCGTTCCAGTTGAAAACCAGACGCCTGCTAACCCTGCCTGTTCTGTTCATTACCTCTGAAGCACCTGGCATTGGCCACTGTTGGAAGACATGATACTGGGCTAGATGGACCATTGGCCTAACTTATGGCCATTTTATGTTCTTATGTTGTAACTCCATTGATGACAGTTTACAAAAGTTGAAGATCTTGCCCCTAAAGTTCTTATTGTATTGCTCAGTGTTGGTATATTTGTGTGTGTGTATGTTTTAACAAATTTAAATACAGTCCTCTGGCAGCATTGTATAATAAATAGTTAATCTTTATTACTTTGAAAGTCGCTGCAATCATATGATTATGCTGGCTTTCACAATGAATGCTGTGTTCCATTGAGATTTCTATAGAATGAACTAATATGCAGTCCTTATAAAGTCAGAGCAATTTTTTCTTTTTTACTTTAAATGGATATATTAAGTGTCTATAAATTAAAGGGCTTTTCTTGCCAAAGTTGATTGTGCTGTGAATTTTACCATAAGAAGTGAGTTTTTTTTAAGTTAAACTCCCGATGATGCTTTTGCAGGAGTTAGCTGTATACTTAAGGCACTGAGAACTAGGGCGGGGGGGAGGGGGTAACAGTTATCATTATCTTATATTATTGAGCTGGCTTATGGGGCTTATCAGTGATCAGCACTGACAGAGCTTTACTACAGGGAAATGTGCTGCTCACAGTGGCTCAGCAGCATAGTAGCATCTATGGTGGTTTTTTGGGCCTAATGCATAGCAACCAATACATTGTAGGAAGGCGAAGAATGGGAGGAGATGAAACAAGTTAAACAAAAAAAACCCTAACCTTAACAAATTTGCCAATTTAAATTCCATTGTAGCTCTGCAATTGCTTGTTTAGTTTAATTTCCTCTCTGCATAAAGATGTCAGCCAAACCTTAACCTCTGCTGCACTTGCATTCTTTTCTGTGGCTTCACAGAGTTCTCATTTCATTCTCTCTCTTGTTTTCCTCTCTCTTTTTCTTTTTGGTGGGTGCCCTGAATCTCTCAAGCAGTTCAGGAGGCCGAGCAGGAAGATGTAAAGGTGGTAGCAGATGCTCAAGCTCCAAAATCGACTAAAAAAACCAAAGCAGCAGCTGCAAGCTGTCAAAGTGGCAGCACGAGAAAGGAGAAAAAGGGGAAACACAAAGGTTAGCTGCATGCTGCTGAATATCAAACATTGGGTTGATTGGCAAGATGCTTCTGTGTTTTTTAAGATTCTTTGAATGCTTGTGATGTTGTGATAGCTGGCAACTGTTTAAAACAAATATTATACAAATGCATGCACCAGATGGGAAAATTTGCAATGCTTGGTCCTATTTTAGCACATACATATTGGAGTGAGAGGTGATCAAGATTTGTCGTCCTAATCGTTTTGCAAAGCCATGTATTAATGTAGCCTGTACTAAAAGAACAAAGGAACAAAATATTAATATAATGGGCACTTAAATTCTATAGAGATTTTAGGAAATTATCTGCTTAGAGCCATATTACACCAATTCATTTTTCAGACCTATCTGCATTTGCAGGAATCAGACTTAAATTGCAGAAATTTCTGTCCAAAACTGAGTTTTAAAAGCTGTACAAATTTAGGGTCATGGCCCCTTTGAAGTCATTGGGAGTTTTGCCATTGATTTCAATGGGGTCAGGGATTCACCCTTAGAATGGGTCTGAAGTTATTTCAGATCCTCTGTCAGGTCAGCATACATTTAAGTGTATAAATAAACATCTTTATTAAAATAGTTCTGGACGCTAGCTCATAGACACACATAGCACCTATCCTGAAAATGGAATATCTAAGACTGTTTTGCAAAAACAAATACCCACCATAGACAATAACAAAAGAGTAAACAAAAATGGAATTACTGCCATTATAAGGTTTAGCAGCCGAATCACTTGAGAATAGATGGAGCAAGTGGGACAAACTGATTGAAAGTTATATCAATGATTTGTTGTTGGGTTTTTTTGTATATCAGTATTTACTTTTAACTAGAGACCAGATCCAAAGCCCATTAAAAACCAGTAATCTTTCAACTGACTTAAGTAGGCTTTACATCAGGCCATTATAACCTATATTGTCTGGACTCAGCTGTTTTCCCTTTTCATATATATCTGACATTCTCTCCTTAACTTCATAGGTAAGAAAATAATTTGTATAGTCAACAATCCTGTTAATAATTAATAAAAGAAATCTAGTTGCTAATGCCCAGATCCACAATGGGACTAGGCGTTGCAACACTGAGCATCACAATGCCTAACTATTAGGTGCCTGGAAAATCACTGGAACAACAAGGTGAGCCATAAAGCATGAGTTGGGCACCAAGGCTTTATATACGATGTCTGGGGAGAGATGGGCACCTGAGGACGCGATCCCCAAAAGTCAGTATGGTAGGTGAGTAGCTGCCTAAGATAGCGAGGGGTGTATGTCCTAAACCCCACCTCACTCACAGAGATAAGCACCTAAATCAGGGCTGCAGGGAAGCCTCTATTTCTGCTTGGGAACCATAACTGGGAACACCTCTCCTGGAGTTGAGCAGCTTTGGTGCCTAAGATATTTCTGGTGAGAATGAGATAGGGATCTGCCTTGTGCCACAGGAAATGGTCAGAGGAGGAGGAGGCACCCACCTTATAACCCAGTGGTTAGAGAAATCATCTGAGATATGGAAGACCCCGATTCCTTCTCCCCCTCCCCCACCAGAGTGGGAGAATTTGAATAAGGGTGTCCCACCTCTCAGGAGAATGCTCTAACGATGGAGCCATAGCCGAGCATTGTGCATGGTAATACATAAATCATTTTTACTGTATAATCACAAACTCTGGGCTCTAGTAATAGCCAGATTTTGACTCTGGTAATAGTCCATTTTCCTTTTATGGGATTCCTATATAATGTACAGAAGATAAAATATTACTTCAGTCAGTTAAAATAGATGATATTTTGACAAATGTATATAATTTAGATTTGCATAATACTAAATTGGATATAACCGACTGCATTATACCTTTTTCTGTGCTGATTTTCAGACCATTTTCTAATCTCTTTGCTCAATGGGTGAAATTCTAGCTCCATTGAAGTTGACAGGAACTTTGCCATTGACTTTAGTGGGGCGAGGATTTCACCCCATGTTTTTCTAGGTGCTTGTTTGGATGCTGTTGGGACCTTTGAGCATTATTGCAATGAAAATAATAATTACAGGAATGTGTTATTTAAAAATGCCTGATATGTCCTATGGGACAATGTGTGATGGAGAATGTTCCATAATCATTGGGATTGTTTTTGCTGGATAGTTGACTCAGTGAGAAAACATTTGCTGTGTGTAGTTTAGTTGCATCATGATCAATATGTGCTGACCAGGTTTATCATCTCAGCACTGCCACTAAATTAACACTAAAATTTTTGATCCCCAAAGCCTTGCTTCTTTGTTTTCAGGGAAGACTTTTTAAAAAGAAAATTCCCAAGCAGAAAAATATTGGCATATTTTAGCTGACATAGGTCATTGCAATTGTAGTAATTGCATATAGTAATAAATAGCCACAGAATTTGTGCTAATTAGGCGCTGTGGTCTAACTTAAAGCCTTCAGTTTAGTACATACAACATTAATGAATTTGGTAATTTTTGCAAAGCTGTATTCACTGTTTTCCTAGGAGCTAGTGGTAGTTTTCACTTACCTGAGAGATACATTTTAAAAGAACGCTGTTAGATAGTTGAGAACTAAAATATATGTTGTTGTTTTTATAAAAAAGTATATGAACTAATAGCAGCAGAAAATATTTCTCTGAATTAAAAGAGAATCCTTAATATAACTTTTAACCCCAACATTGTAACACTCTGCTAGTATGAGAGTGAAACTGGTAAGTCTAATGTGACTGTCCAAGCTAAGTGAAATGTAAATAGGGTTTCATCATGAAAGCAGCTGAACAGCTTCTGGAATTGTTCAAATTCTATCGAAGTCTGTGGGAGCTGGAAGAACACAGCTGTTCCCAGAGTTGCTCAGCTTCTTGCAGGATCAGGCCCATAATAAACATAAGGTGAAATGCACATAGTTGCAGAAGGTCCATGAAATCCCCTCCACACCACTTAAGTCCTCCACCCCTCCGAATGGGATTGTATGCATGCAGTATGTACATGACAGAGCAGGTGGGGCACAAGCAGAGCAGTTGTACAGGGGGCCTCTGTACTTCCTAGAGCCTTGGAGAAGGAGTCTTCATGCTGGTGCTGACTAGGCAAATCTCGAAGGAAAACTAGAGTCAGACTTCAATGAGGGAGCACTGGATCTTCAACTGCATGGATCCTAGTGTCCAGAAACAGCTGGATGTAGAAGCTCTGGTTTCAGAGAAACCCTGCCTGCAGTAGAGGGAGGTGGATAATGGATTTTATCCCCTGCAGTGAGTTTCCTATGTGAAGCCTTCTTACTCTTGTTTTGTACAAGGAGAAGTGATTTCACCAAGTGACCATAAATGGCGGAGGTTAATTAAATCTTTACAATTTCTTTTACCATCAGGTACCATCACCTATCTTGTTCATTTAATGTGAATTAATTTACCCCAGGATTTGTATCCTTGCTATGTCCCTTTAAGCAGCAGAATGTACGTTGGAAAAAGTGTGAATTCACATTGTACTCTAAAATGACATGTTTTAAAGATTTCTCTGATGTTTAACAGTAGTGCAGATTACATTTCTGAGCTCATCCCTTTGTGCTAAAGAGACCAGATTTTATGAATAATCAGCTAATTCAAACCCAGTACATTTGAATTATATATGAGCAGCACTTGAATCTCTGTTGTAATGATTGTACTCTGGGTCTTAGATGTGTAATGCTTTTCTGAGTAGCTCCAAGAATCATGAAACTATTATCAGAACAATGTGATAAAGATGAGCATGAGGGAAATATTAGGCTTAATGAGGCTGCACTGAGAGAGGGCAGGAGAAGCAGCCATAGGATGAGACTAATTGCTTATGTAGATCTGATGGTTGCTCCAGAGTTCTGGGTTAATAAATTTCTGTGATTTTGCTCTATGTAGTACAATGCTTAGCATCTTAGCCAAGAACTGAAACTGTTAGGGTCTTTCATACCTCACTATGATGGTTAATAGGTATTGAGCCTGATTTTTTTTATAAGCCTCCACTTAGGGAGCAGAACTGCAAGTGCAATTAATTGTAAGCACAAACGCTAGCAGTTAATAGTATCTTAGCTACTTGATTAAATGACGAATCTGGTAATTAGGAATTGAATACAAACATTTGGACCTGCAATTAATTGTTGGGTGAAAAACTGATTTGGGCAGGAGGCGGGGAGGGTGAGGAGAGAAAAGAGGCCAGGTTATGGTCACTTTAAAACTGACCGTAAAGTACATTTCCAATTAAACACAGTAGGACAAATTCTGTCTTGACTTATCACCCCATGCAGTTATGCCAGTGGAGTACAAACTGGGAAGAATTTGTCTTGCTGTATGTATCTGATTTGCAGTGTTGCCTGGAAAGGCACAAATAAATTAAAAAAATAATTGAAATCAGCAAGTACAAAGAGTTATGAAAAATGCATATTGCACAGTAGTATCACATTTGTAAACACAGTTATTGACCACAGGACTAAAGCAGACCTATAGCATATGGAACACTTATACATCAAACACAGACTTTTTTTTTTAAGATCTGAAATTTCTGGAAGTATTATACTCACATTAGTGTGTCTATTTTCCACTAAAGATTACCAAGAAGAGGGATTAATAACTGTTTGATGAAAATGTTTTTCCTGTGTCCAGATAAATAACTTCTTTTTTCTGTGTCCTGTGTCCTGCGTCCAGATAAATAACTTCTTTACAAATACTCAAACCCATGATTTAACTCTAAATCAAAAACTCCATGATTTAACTCTAAAACAAAAACTCTAAAGCAAAAATATAGTAAGAATATTTAGGAGCAAGTAAATTTTATGATGCTAAATCCACAAATCTCACATACGTGGCATATAAATGATTTAGGGGTCGCTGCACTGGTGCATTAAGTGCCATGGGAAACACTGTACACTTTATAGGGATTTTGAAACCTAAATCTGCAAGCTGGAGGTATTTCATTGCCCAAATAAAGAACATCCTTCCATCTCTCTCTCTCACTTTTTCTTTTTGTCTTTTATGTTCAGTTTATTTTATTTATTCAGTTGGCTTTTCTGGATGTAGTCCTGTCTGTCTGTGTGTGTCTGCCACAAAATGTTCTCTTTGTCAGGATGGTTATTCCATTTTTCCCTCCCCCCATGGTTTATTTCATCCTTGTTTCTTCCCTGTTTTTCTTCCATTTGTTTTGTATGAATAGCCCCTCCTGTCCCATCTCTACGTAATATAGGGAGAGTGTTGGCCTGAAGTTGAGTGTAAGGAAATCATTATGGTCTCTGGTGCCAAACCAGGCACTCCTTAGCATATAGACAGTGGAAGAGTAGTCACTCCTGGAGCAGTCTTAATCTTGGCAAGACCTGCTTAGAAGAATGGCTAACAAATATTGTAAACAATAGAATGGAACATTCCCAAACTTAAGTGTAGTGATTTTTTTTTTCTAAATCAAATGTCACAGTTGTTGATCCAAAAAACACCTAGGAGAATGGACACGTGTTGAACAAATGGCTCTCAAAATTCTGGCAACTAGAATGTATGTTAAGAATTATGCTGGTCCTCAAAATGGACCAATAGATGTTTTGTTTTACACTTTATTTTAAAAACGTTTCACTTGTTGGCAGAATTCTTCAAATGCAAAGTTTAAACCCACAGTGATTTTTTTTTAATATGGCTCAGTTGAAAATTCTTAAAAGATATTTTCAAAAGAGAGACCTTGAGCCATACCTGTATTACTGTAATCTATTGAACAATGGCTGAGACAGTACTTTTTAAAATAATACTGAATTATGTACTGGCGGTGGAATTGTCAGTAGTATTTTATCTCATCATAGTTCCAAAAGTAAGCCTTATATTCAACTGTTATTCGGTCTATTTAGTTTAAAACTATGAATCAGTTGAGGAGAATGTAAACTCAAGGTTTGTACTGAACGAAATCCTTTAAAGGTTGAAAATCCTTTTTGTTCTGATGGGAGCTTAATAAAAACAGCTTTTTTGAGGATTCACTTTGTTGATAAACTCAAAATCTCTCTCTTTGATTGCAAAGTAGGCTAGCATTCCTTTGAAGTATTCTATTGCCACCCTCAAGTCAGACACAGAGCAGCTTTGCAATGCTTCAGAATAGTAGTTTGCAAATGTGTCCCCACAGTACACACTGATGTCTTGAATGTAATAGATATCACTGAGAATTCCAGATCAGATTGTTGGCTCATTTAACCTGGTATCTCATCTCTGAAGCGTTGTCTAAAGAAATTCCCACCGTTACGAAACACCAGTTCAACTCCACTGCTGTCAGCAACTTTATAGAGGAAGGATGGTCTTGTGGTTATATGCACAAGACTGAAACTCAGTGAATTTAAAGTTCAGTTCTCTGCTCTGCCATGGATGTCCTGTTTGACCTTGGGCAAGTCCCCAGAGCTGATTCAGCAAAATGCTTAAGCCTGTGCTTAAAGTTCAGTATGTGAGTAATCCTGTTGTGTTTAATGGAACAACTTAACATGCTGAACTTCAAGCACATGCTTAAGTGCTTGTCTGGTTCAAAGCCTGATTTCTCTGTGCCTCAGCACCCCATCTGTAAAGTAGGGATTGTGCTACCCGATCAGTTAGCTTTGTTAGGTCCATCTGAAGTGCCTTTTAGACTTGTTTCCTAAGTTAATTCATGAATGTCCTATGAAGAAAGAATTACTTTAGTAAATAAAAATAATTATTTTTAAGTTGATTTAAAAATAAAATTAGCTAAAATTAAGTGTTTCAGGAACTTGGGGGTTTTCATGCTAATTGAGTACAATAACGCTTAATAATAATAATTGGAGATATACCAATATCCTAGAACTGGAAGGGACCTTGAAAGGTCATCAAGTCCAGCCCCCTGCCTTCACTAGCAGGACCAATTTTTGCCCCAGATCCCTAAGTGGCCCCCTCAAGGATCAAGCTCACAACCCTGGGTTTAGCAGGCCAATGTTCAAACCACTGAGCTATCCCTCCCATGCTTCTCTTATAGTAAAATAATTTGGACATAATTCTTTCCCGTAGTACTGTAGCATTTTTAGATCTACATGCATGATCATGTAAACAATACGAAGAAAATGGGACATTTGCTTGAAATCTTTTCACAGCAAAATATTTGAGTGTGGTTTGCACAATGTGAATAAATATGATTTGATTTTCTTCTGGGTAGATCCAGTTATTAGGGATTCATATCATACATAGCTAATGTTTTGGAGAACTGACTCACTGTGCTTATGCCCGTAATGCGTTTCTGCCTACAGTCATTTTCAGGCTATAGTATTTTAATACTTTTTAAAATGTCTGGTTGCTACTGTCACTTTTGGAACCTGCGACTAATTTATTCAGGTTTAATGGAGAATAATATGAGAGACAATGTTCATGTTTACTACTGTTAGATATTATCCTGTATAGTTATCTGTCTCCATATTACGTCTAGTGCTTAGGTTTTATTTACTTGCTTTTCTGAAACCACTGTACATAAACATCATCTGGTTGTGCATTTGATATGTATTCCTCTTTCTTTCTTTCTTTCTAAAATACTTTTTCCTGATTATCTCTTGAACAATAAAGCTTTAAAGCGATCATTTTAACCTGTAAGTCTTTAAATTCCCATTCTTCCATAACATGATTTCAATTTTCAGTGATGAAATCTAGCAGAAGTATTTCTAGAGAGCCCATCTGGATAATATCTAAGTTCTGTCAAAATTGGTAGATCCCAAATTTGACCTTCTGTACGTTTGTTTTCTCACATCTGATCTCAAAGCTCACTGAATACTTTGTGTGTATTCCCAAAACAAATGCTTTTATTATAATAATTGTTTAACACATTATTTAATATTAGTTTTAATTATAGCCAAATTATTGGAAACTCTCCAATAAAAAAACAGTCAGCTCATGGAATACATATGTGGAATAAATACAGCCTAACCCTGCTGTTCTTTCCCAATGACAGCTTTCACGGGCTTCAGAATTGCAACTGTAGAAACAGGTCTCAATTTCAAGTTTCCAAAAATGCAATACTAAATCAAGGGAGGCTAAAGAGATTTAAAAATTAGGAAAAATATGTTGATCAGACCTTTTGCAGGTAAAGTTAGGTCTAGTGCAACATCAGAAAGTCCATAAAAACTTGGACTGGGAAAACTGATTTGCCTCATGTACATCATGAACATTAAGCAAAATTTCTTATAGCTCCCTTTCCAGTGATTACAGTAACAGGTCCCCTGTTTCCTATTGTAATTGTTTGTTTCCTTCCACTGCAAGAGAAAAGCTGTAATTGTTTCAGTCTCTGGTTGTAGTCATGTTCTGTTCAGAAGTCTGAGCTTCTGTCAAAAAAAAAATAGTGTAGTAACCAGTCTATAAAAATGAATGTCATTCTAAAGTCATAATAAATAATAATAGACTTTATAGCTTATGAGCTCTTCAGAGAAGGAACTGTTTCTTGTGTGTTTGAATAGTGCCTAGAACGTTGCACATGCTACTAAAATATATGTAATGACAATTTCTCATAGGCTGGAAATGCTGGAAGAACAGCCTTTCTCATGATCTCTGGGCTTCAGCTTCTGGGCTCAGATGAAACCAAGAAGTGCAAAGACATGAAAATGTCAATTTTAACCAAAGTGTTCTCTCTCTTTCTCTCTCACTCAAAGTATTTAGGTCAGATCAAATTTTTTTCTGCCCTGCTTCACCCACTCTTGATGAATAATATGAAGAATTCTGCTTTCAGCATTATTTTAACAGGAACGCAGACTCTTCTACATGAAGGATGCTGCATTCTGCATTTAGGGGAGACAGTGGAAAATTCTGCCCCCTGGCTCTGAAGACTTTACTTTCTTCTTTCTCACAGCCCACTTGTCTGCCTTTGCCACCTTAAATCCATGTTCTCCAACCACTGAAGTTACAGGAGACTGTTAACTATAAATATGATTTCCTCCCCCAACCCCCGCACAATAAGCCACTTTTTTGGTATGTGGGTAGAAGGATCAGGAGTCCACAAAGCCTAGAAAGTGAGGAATGTAGAGAGAAGGATCCATCCTGAAACTGTAATGAAAGATGAATCAGGGTTGCACGGCTTTTGAAATGCTTCAAGAAATCAGATGGGTGACGCTACATTTACTCTGTGTGTGTGTGTGTGTGTGTATATATATATTACACATACACACTCTCTCATTTTCACTTAAATAGGAATAATCCTTATGTGAAGATGCACTCTTCCTGAACACTTCCTTTGCTGTGTTAGCCTTTCAACGTCAGGCATCTCCAAATATTTTTGTACAGTATTCCCCATTATTAACATTGTAGAGAATTTTGTTTCACATTTGTCTTTTCTTTTTTTCTGGTTACATCTTCCATCCCCAGGAAGGAGTCAGCTCCTGGGATAGGTTTTAGTGTGTAATAACACTCTCTACTAGTAATGCATTCCTCTGAATGCTGAAATTGATTTTCCTCCTCTTAATGTGTGACGAGCCAGTGTAATGTTTGTCCCAATGCCTAATATGTGATGGCTCTGACAGCATGGGATGGGAACACAGTTGTTTTGTGTATGTCAGAAACAGCAACTCTAGCATGATTAAACCGAACTATATACAGTCGAACCCATTTATCTCGACCTCGGTTAACTTGCCAATCCTATTAAGTCGACGTTTTAGAAGTGGAACCACCAAACTCCCTCTTTGTCTTATGGGTTTCTCATCCGTTATGTTGATTCGCCGAACCCTAATATCTCGAGCCCGGCTCCCCGCGTCCCCGACCCACCGTGTCCCCAGCCGCCCGCTCCCCGGCTCTCCAGCCGCGCGGTTCCCCAGCCGCCCGCTCCCCGCGTCCCCAGCCGCCCGGCTCGCGTCCCGACCCACCGTGTCCCCAGCCGCCCGCTCCCGGCTCCCCAGCCCCCGGCTCCCACGTTCCCGCCTGCCCGGCCCCGCATACCTGGTCCCCGCTTCGCCTGCCGCCCGCCCGTCCCCGCATACCCGGACCCTGCCCGGCCCCACCCGCCCGGCCCCGCATACCTGGTCCCTTTCGCCTGCCGCCCGCCTACCTGGTCCCGCCCGCCTGCCGCCCGCCCGGCCCCGCCCGCCCGGTCCCGCCCGCCCCGCTTACCTGGTCCCGCCGCGCCGCCCGCCGCCCGCTTCGCCGCCCGCGCTGCCCGCCCGGCCCCGCCCGCATACCCGGTCCCTGCCCGCCCCCGCGCATACCTGGTCCCCGCTTCGCCTGCCGCCCGCCCGCCCGGCTCCGCTTCGCCGGTCCCCGCTTCACCGCCCGTCCGCACGGCCCCGCTTCGCCGCCCGCCTGGCCCCGCATACCCGGTCCCTGCCCGTCCCCGCCCCCGCATACCTGGTCCCCGCCTAAATATGGCACCCAATACCTTAAATAGACGGGGTCTTTCTTCAGAAGAGTGATTCGGTATAGTACCCATTTGGGTCCCTACTGACACATGAACAGTTTGGTGGAGTCCAGCCTTGAAGAAGCAAGGGTCACAATAGTTTAAGTGAAAAAATCCACAAGTGTGAACATTTTTGAAACGTCTATTAGAAGTTTTTAACAAACATGCTTGAAATTGTTTTAGTATGTGAAATTCAACTTGTCACTCATATTTAGCATTATGTGCTAAAAGTCTCAACAATGTCTGTGTTATATCCCCAGAATACACTTGAAAATGAGGTGCTTAAACCTCATGGAAATGGATATGCTATACTCAAAGGTCTGAAGGCTAGAAGTGGAGAAATCTCCAAAACATTCTCTCTTGCACTGCTCTCACACAGAGAGACACACTTTCCATTTGCTTCAACAGTTCAGAAAACCAGTACTGCTGTAAAATAGCTTTTACACAGAGGGCCTCAGTAAATTCTACACCATCTTCAAAAAGAGTATTTGTTGAGGCAGTTTCAGCTACGGACAGTCTGAAGCCGAGTGGTTGTGCTCTATGAATTCCCATGCATACCAATACTTGGAACACTCTATTCCAGGTCACAGAGCTAGTCTGATCTCTGGGGACAAATCAAAAAGCTTGGGAGTTCAAATGAGTTGTTTGTCTTGAAGACTATTTTAGTCATGAAAATGTAATTGCAGATGGACTGCTGAGCTGTTTCTTAGATAGGATGTCATCTAAGTATTTCTGAGCTGATATTGATCAGCTTTTCAGTAATTCTTTGACTAGACTTTTGCTGTTGTCTGACAGGAATTGATGGCCCTGCTGCATTTCAAGATGATGTTCAGGAGGTAGGAAGCCAAATTCAGATTCTTACTGTCGGGCAGTCTACCCACAATGAAGATGATGGAGAGACGGTGGCTAGTGGCCAACAACAAAGCAGGCAGGACCTTAGAGTAACAATGCAGAAAAAGGGTAAGTAGCCAAAGCTACCTACTTACGCTCCTTGTTGTTTGCTCTGTTTTTAGGCTGGCAACTCCTTCTACTCCCAATGGTAGCCTGGTCCTAAACTAAGCCTGGTCCTAAACCTAAAAATGTTTTTTTCACCATTTCACTTGAGGTCCTTCCTTCAGTGAATCATCATTATCCTTCCCTTATTGCTCCGTTGTTTTACCTCCATAATTGTAATGGAGTTCCCCAGTGGCCCAAGCAGCAAGAGACCCACATATGCTCTGGGACATGGCTTTCCCATACTCAGTGCAATGTTGCTATCAAGGTGGCAGGTGTTAAAGTTTTTCAATCTGAATGGCAGGATGATAGAAATCATGTACTTAAGCATAACAAAAGGACTTGTAATGGCCACATTTAAATTAGAGGTAGAATATTAAGTGTGGTTGTAGTATCAATTCACAAATTCACATCTTACGTTTATCCTCCTAAAGGTGAAAATGACAGAACTGTATTCTGCAGCACTTCTTGGCAGCATACTTCTCAAATGTTCAGGGTTTTTTTTTTTTCAAGGACAGCCCTGACTGGGGATGAAATGAGTGTGTGTGTGTGTGTATCTGTCTCTCCCTTTCTGCAACAGTGTTCTCTCCTATCAGACAGCAGCTTAGGAGGAAATAAATCCTAAAATCTTCACAATGCTTTTCTGAAGCCTTAATGGCTCTGCTTCTTCAGCATGCATCCTTTGAAGTTAAGATGGCTTTGACCAAAGCTGCTCTACAGAGAGAAACTGGTGCTTTAAAGATATACACATAGTCCACAAAGCAACATTTAAGTGAGAACTTGACTTGTATAGAATAGACTGTTCTTTTCTAAATGCCAATTTCATTTTGTAGAGCAGCTCTCACTGAGATTCATTATCTCAAATATTTCACACTGTGGATGTGAGCGACTCAGCCTGAAATGAACACGTTTCCTCCAAGTGTGACGTTTCCTGGGTATTTGGATCTGAGAGAGACCGATTTGACTAAGAAGTTCCCCATGTATTGGTTGCCACTTAAATGCATGGCTCAAAATGTTTATAAACCAGTCACCTTGCTCACAAAAGTTGGTTGATTTAGAAATTATAAATAGAGCTGGGTGAGAACATTTTCTGTTTCCTGGAAAGTTTTGCGAGTTAGAAAAAAAATTCTGTTCCAAAACAGAAGGAAAACAAAAAAAAATTGAAATTTGCTATGAAACCAAATTCCAAACAAAATATTTCATTTTGAAAAAAATCAAAACTTTTTTCTGATTTTGACGTTTATTGTTTACATTTTTAATAATGTAAAATGAAAGAAATTTCAAATAAAAATAATTTTGAAATGAAAAAATAGAAATGTTTCATTCTGAAAATGTCAGAATAAAATGTTTCATTTTTTTTCCTTGAAAGGAAATTTTGTCAAAATAGAAACTTTTCCACAAAACATTTGCTTTTGATGAATCGACATTTCCTAAGGGAAAATGTTGTCTTAGGAAATTTCTGACCAGATCTAATTATAAAACAACTTTTAAGTTAGGTCAAACTACTGGGGTTTATTATTTTGGGTTGGTCTCCTTTTTTATATTAAAAACTGTTAAAACTGGCATACTTGGTAGAGAGTAAAGGTATGTCTACCCTGCACGCTTCTTATGGGGCCATTCAGCATACATACCCACATAGCACAGGTATAAATAGCAGTGTGGCTGATGAGGCCTGGCTTAGGTGAGTAGAATAAAGGCATGTCTGTAGGGTGTGGGCATATAGGCAAGTACATACCCTACATGCTCTCTGCTCACCCAAGCCATGCCTCTCCGTCTAGTTTTAGCGGTGTAGTATCCCATGCTACTGGAGCCTTTCTCCTCCTCAAGAAGGACTCCCGCAATGGGGGAAGGCTCTGTCAGGAGGAAGCAGCAGGGAAAGTTGGGCATCTCCCCACTGTGGAATCTTTCCCCACCACTGGGAAAGACTGGCAGCAGGAAAAAGCTGTCCGCTCCCTGCGGCTGGAGACTTCCTCTGCTGTCTCCCCTCTGGCAGGCTGTGTGTAGGTACACAAACCCTACACGCTGCCACCAGTGGTGTTTACCGTACATGTAGCCTAAAAATTTATGCAGGGGACATTTTAAATGAAAGCACTGGGATTTAGCTTCATTACTCCTGTTAAGGTCAGTGGATCACCCCATACCCTGTGTGGCTACAAAGCTTCAATAAGCTGGTTTCAACTAGTAGAGGTTCCATGGGATATTCCTGTTGGATGATGGGGTTTGCCATCCTATGGAGTGAGAAGAAAGCTTGTTAGCTAGCTTTTCTCACCCCTGGATGTCCCAAGAACCACGGGAACATTTGTTTAGGGGCTGAGGCTTTCAGGTGCAAGCCCAATGCTTCTTCCCTGGTCCCTGGACCATCTCACTGCCATGTCACCATGAATCTAGAGAACCATGCTCCTGTGGGAACCTTGAGAGTAGCTGTCCATAAGCCACCTTCAATTTGTTTATGGGTGGGGAAGGGGAAAGCCGAGTAAGGGCAATGCTGATGGTAGGAAAGGTCATGCTGATTGTCATTAGTATTGCTTAGTCCTGATTTGAACCCATTCTGCTGTTTGACGGGAACTTTGTAGTGAGTGTCCAATGTTAACAGATGCCTGTCTGCTCCGCAGGGAGCATCCAACATGTCTGTTTCAGTTAGGAGAAGATAGGTTATAGAATACATTAGTGCACAGGCAATACTCTCCTTGCAAGGAAATGCCAAATGTTTTATTTGATTTCCCCATCTGCTGGAAAGTGCCACAACTAGAATAATTTTCTTCCTGTGGGAAATATTCTGGCCTTTTGATTTCAGTATTTTTACCATTGAGCCTTCCTTGTCAGTGAATGAATCACAAGGACAGAGACACACTTCCTCAGGTTGTAGCAAAAATCAGATGGAAATCTAACCTTTAGTTACACATTTATCAGTCTCATTAATGTCATTGTGACTGTAGCAGTCTGGATAGTTGTAATTCTTCATTGCCAGCTGGAGGTAAAATTGCTGTTGCTTTGAGATTTAGAGAAGGAATAGATCTGTGTAATACTTCAAGCAGCAAACAAAATTGCTTTCTGGAAACAAAGCTGAAACAGGAGGTTCTTTAAAACATTCAAAGGGTTTTTCCAAAAGATGCTTAGAACCAGTTTGTCAAACACTGGCAAACATTTGGTAGTGATTACACTAGCAAAATCTGACTCATGCACGATGGGTGTAAATGCAGACTAAAATAAAATAACTGTTTATGCCACTGCATAGTAGTGTGCTCAGCGCCCGTCTTTTTTTATGCACCATTGCCCATTTTTTCCCCCATCCCAGAGCATCTTTGCAGACACTGGGAACACAGTACAGCATTGCCATTCATGCTGTTCTTGACTTATTCCTCTGTTAAACCCAGCCGAATCATGTCCCTGCATATAATGTCCTATCTAATTGGTGGTCAGACTGATGTTGTTGATTGTGTTTGCATTGTTTTCATTAGCATCCTATCATTTGTTTGTCACCTGCAGCATCCCCCTTGTTGTAATCTTTTCAATTGTAGCCAATCCTGTACCCTGATTTGACATCCTACTCTCTTCCTAACCTCTTCAATCGTCTTTAAATCATTTCACTTTACACCTGCTGTCTTTCATCTTTACTGCCACCAGCCTTCTGATCTCTGTTTCATTTAATGCAGCTGCTTCCAGGCCATAGAGTAATACTGTTAGCACACTGGTTTGATAAATTTTCCCTTTGATACCAATTGTAATGTTTTTAACAGTCCATAATTCCATCAATTTCGGTGTAGCACTTGTGGCTAAGGCACATCTCCTTTTAACCTCATCCTTTATGGTGCAATTGGCACTGATCAAGCTTCCTATGTACACATAAGATTCTGCTTGTTCTATGACTTTGCTGCATCTGCATTTCAGCACTTTATCTTTGGTCCTTTCCCAAGATTCAGTCACTTCATCTTTTGGCATTTATTGTAACTCCAAGTTGACTACACCAATTTTCCAAGGTAGCAAAGGATGTCATTATTAATTCAAATGTGTCTTCCTGTTGTCGTCTGCATGAGCTAAGGAGCTTAACTTCAGATCATTCAGTGTTATGCCCTCCAAATAGTCTAATGTTCTTAATGTCCAGTTGTAGAAAAGCAACTGTAATTCCATGTCCCCAGTTTGAAAAATTGGCTCTTGTTAAATAGCTTTTAAGGTTCTCAATGGGAGTCAAAGAATGAAGAGAGGGGCGTGTCATCACACTCTCTTCAGGTAGTTCCTATTCATGTGTGATGGTGGTGGGTGAGCGCAGGTCTTCGAATTCTAACAGGTATGGCCAAATGACTAATTAATCTATGAGCTCTGACTTCCCTTATACACAGGATATTGTTGGAGACTCTTTTGACACCATTTTTGTATTGTTTGTTTCCGTAGTAGTGTGAACTAAAGCAGTGGATGATGGAACCATGCCTGTTGCATCTCTAAGGGATACTTAACAATGTGTATGCATCTACTTGACCCCTATGCATTTGTGGGAGGATGAGCATTTGAAGTGATTGGAAATAGCAATAAAATAAAGAAAAAATTAAATAAAAGCTACAGAACACAATTTTGATCAATGTCAAAATTCAAACCTAAGAATATTGCCACAAGCGTTTCAGCTAATATCTGAGTCTATATACTAGTTTGGTTCAATCTTTGCTTGCTGTGTGTACCCCTGAATTATATTGGTGTGTCAAAGATCAAAAAGTAGACCAAAGATTCACAATGAAGAACTCACCCACAATGTGCTGAAAGATTAACAATGCAGCCATTTAGCATGAATAATCCATTCTGGTAATCTCAGTTCTGTAATTCAGCTCATTCTCATTTAATTCAAATACTGAAAGGGTGGTGACACCAGGTTTCAATGGGCCTAAGGTAAATTTTAGTCTTCAATAAGTGATGGCTTTTATAAAGGAGAATATCTGAGAGTTATGGCAGCAGAAATGTGGCTTTACCCAGCAAGCCCTTAGTCATGTGTGGGGTCCTCTCATTAAGGATTGTTCATGTGATTAAGGGTTTACAAAACCAAGCCCATGGATTTTTTCCTTTCCCAGATCCCCACGCAAATACATCCTGGTCCACTTCCACCTCCCAATCCAGTCTTGTGGCCCTGGATCATGTCCCAGGTAAGTACAGAAGGAAGAAGTTAACCCTGCCCCTACTGTTTATTTGGTTCCAAAGATTTTTGTTTGGTACTTGTCCTATTTACCCTTCTGTATTTGAATTAACAATCATGGAAATTCTTGACCAAAATTATGGAAAATAACTAATATTTTTGGAACATATTATGTAATCAAGCTGTAATTTCAGATTTGGACCAAAAGTGGAAGGTGGTTTCATTTACGTAAAACTCCCTTGGAAAACCAGGCCTGCTAGACTTCCCAGACCCCACCTACCTAGACCTTCTGCTGCCAAGTCCAACCTGGTCTTCAAAGTTCCATTTCCTTAGACTCAAAGTTTGTGTGGCTGGGGCACTTGTGGGACTGACACATAAGTATTAAAGTGAAATGGATCAGCAATCTAAGAGATTCCCTCTGTTCTGGTCTTATTTTTACATACAAAAACATACATAAAAACAGAGCTTGATTTTATTTATTTTTTTCCTCACACTAAGATCTGCTCCCCATGAGACAATATAGGAATAGCTAAGGCTCTACTTGAATTGCAGGATGATTGTCAAATAATTGCGGCAGAGTGTGGACAAGACACAGAAAAATCACAGAAAATAAATAATGGACATTTATTAATTGCAGTAATTTGGAAAAGCCAAAGAAGACCTATTTGTTTAAGAAAAATTTGCCAGAACAATACAAACACTCAGTATTTGTTATGTTATGCCTGCTAATTTTTGAGGGTTTTTTGATAACGGGACATTTTGCTGCAACCATATTACACTCATCAATGCATGAGGCTGACAGTGGGAGCCCTGCCTTGCGCAGGTACTGACAGCCCAAGCCCCAGCTGCTATCAGCTTGGATAAATGGGGTTCTACTGTACTAATGGTGAAAAAAGTATGTGTTGTAAACTTCAAAATGTATGCAAAATTGTGTACTGTGCAAAGTAAGCTAATTAAAATGAAAATTGTGGTGGAAGCCTAATCCACAATTTCTGCAATATCGCATATTAAGTAGAGCCTTAGAAATAGCTAAATATTAAATCTTACCATAATGTGGTATATGTTGCAATTTTTTATACCCCCGGGCAGCTGCAAAGGGCTGCCTTCACCGATCTGAATGGGGCTTTTATGATCTTGTATTTAAAGCACTCAACTAGGAGATCTGGATTTAGTTCCTGGCTCTGTCACACACTTCTTGTGTGTTCTTGGGTAAATCACTCAATCTCTATAAAACGGGGATAATGACACTTCCTTTCCTCCCACCCTTTGTTTGTCTTGTGTATTTAGATTGTAAAGCTCTTCAGGGCAGGAGCTTTCTCTTACTATGTGTTTGTACAGGACCTAGCACACCAGGACCCCAATCTCACCTGGGGCTTCTAGGTGCAACAGTAGGAGAAATACTAATCATTGTTTGTACCCTGTATGCATGCATATGCAGCTTTAGTGTTTTCACATTTCATATAAACTTGTTTGCTTGCTCCTCAGGCATTTCAAGCAGCATGAATTTTGATGAAGAGGATGAGGATGATGAAGACAGCTCAAGTTCCTCCCAGTTAAACAGTAACACCCGACCTGGCTCTGCAACAAGCAAGAAATCAAACAAGGTTAGAAGGCAGAAGTGTTGCCTGTAGATTAATATGAACTGTGTCATTTCCAGGTCAGAAAGCCAGCATTTTTTTACAAGGGTGTTTTTTAATATAGCATCTTGAGGGTGGTTTGCTGTAGTACATCACAGGACTCAGAGAAGCAAGTAATGGAAAGGTTGAACAGGAGAGCGTCCCCTGAAAACCAAAAACTAGAGATGGGTGAAATGACCTGAAATTTCATTGAAAAGTCAAACCAAACATTCCCAGAAGTAAACACATAGCTAATATTACCTGAACTTGAATGAAGAGACAGAAAAATAGGTAAACTAAATATCAAATTGTTAAAATAAAATCTTTGATCAGAGTTGGTGATAGGGAGAGAGATTTTGACTTCACTGTTCTCTCCATCTGTAGTCTCTCACTCTGCTCCTGCCACTGGTACCCAAAGTGCTCTCAACTCTCTAGTACAGTCATTCTTAACCCTACTACCTCAACTGTAATCCATCCCCAAACAACCCACTTTTCCCTTTCGTGATCTCCCGATTGCCTACCTTTTTCAGATATGAACTTTCTTAGAAATGGAGGTATTCAGATCTAGAGTTTTGCGAAGGACTCATCCATAAATATTGAGCCAGATTCTGCCTTGCATTGGTTATGAGTCTGACTTTATAGGTGCAACTAACTCCACTCCTTTTTTCCAGTATGTCCCCTATGCAGGAGTGCAGTTGGCATCGGAGACTGTTCCAATGGCTTTACACCAGCTGAGAGGGGGGATTCTCATCTGAGCAGTCGCCTCCAAATCCCACCCCTTTGCAGCACCTGAGAGGCATAAGGGGTCCAGAACAGGGGGAATGCAATGTGCTATGTTATTGCCATTATTATTATTATTTTTTAAGAGCTGTTTCTGCAGTGCAGCTGCTGACATGTTTCTTTAAAATCTTGTGTTTTCAGTCTTTCCTTTGTAATTGTAAAGTAAACATGAGGTAACCTTTCTTACTCTTCTAGGAGGCAGCCTCAGCTCCCAGCCCTTCCGCAAATGAGCCTGTCATAGATGTTGATGACCTGGAGGAGTTTGCTGTGAGACCTGCTCCACAGGGCGTCACCGTCAAATGCCGAATCACAAGAGACAAGAAGGGAATGGACCGAGGAATGTACCCTACCTATTACCTCCACTTGGAAAGGGAGGATGGTAAAAAGGTCATAAAATATACCTGAATGACATACCAGTTGCACCTGAACTTAAAACCATTAAAAGTGTCTTCAGAATTTTTATGTAGCCAGTAGAATTATACGTTTCCTTTGACTAAGGGTTTGGTACTATGCAATGTGTCACCACATTACATTTACTTTTCCATTCTTTATCTTACTATTTGGTCTTAGAAGAGTCAGTGCCTGGCAGCTGAAAATCGTTAGCAACTGAGGCTCCTTGCCCTTTGAGACTGAAAGGCTTCTATTTTTACTTCCCTTTGGAGGAGCCAGTACAAGCTAGAATTAAACATTTAACAAAGCATATCAGGTTTAATTATTTAAACCATAAATAATGGATTGAAGGAAGAAGCAGTTACTGTGCCTTGCTGGTTTTTTACCATTTTTGCTAAGTCTCAGGTGACTGCGTCTGCTGATGATGATAAACCTCGGGAACATTGCCCATTTATTGGGAGGATGGGGTGTTAAACATTCTTTGACGTTCTACAATGTGACATTTTCTGCATTCCTTAGGTATTTCTATTAGCTGGAAGGAAGCGAAAGAAGAGCAAAACCTCTAATTACCTCATCTCTATAGACCCAACTGACCTGTCTCGAGGTGGAGAGAGTTTCATTGGCAAACTAAGGTAAACATTTAAGTACCCAAGATAGAAAGGTAGGAATATACGTTTTCTTGACAGAATATTCAGGTTTTTTGCAGTTATGATACCTGTACGTTCTGTAAATTAAAAAGGGGGCTTACTCTTAGTTACAGTCTTGGTTATATCATGTGACTCTAGGCCTTAGGTACTTTTGAAAATTTTACCCAAGTTCCATTTTCCATTTTTAAAAGTTATTTAGGTATGTTAATCTTATTGAAAGCTAATGGGACAGATTTCCAAATCTATTTAGGTGCCTACCAATGCAGATATGCACCTAGGGGGATTTTCAAAAGCATCTAAGCAGATTAGATGCCTAACTTCCATTGATTTAAATACCATTGAAAAACTGCCCTTAGGCCCTTTTGAAAATTTTACCCCTGTCTCCTGCCCTTTAATAAAAGCCTTAAACTGCATTGTGATAAATGGGGGCGGGGGAAGCTCCCTTTTATGGACACCCAGCCAGCCAGTTAGCTAAAAAATTCCTCTTAGTAGCTGTTCTCTACTTGCTTTGCCTGTAAAGGGTTAACAAGTCAACAGGTGAAATGAAAGGAGTGGGCACCTGACCAAAAGAGCCAACGGGAGGGCTAGAACTTTTTAAAATTGGGGAAAAAATTCCCTTTTTCTGGGTGTTGTGGTTTCCCGGAGAGCGCCAACTTCCAAAGTTGGGGTAGATGGAGCACCACATTTCTGACAGTTTTTTCTTTTGTTTTGGTTGGTCGGTTAGTTGGCTGGTTTTTTCTTGGCCACTCAGAGGATGCTGAAACATTTTCAGCCCAGGGTGGCAAAACATTTGTTTCCAGATCTGTGTCAAACCAGGTATGGATAGTTAAATGGCTCAGGGTGGAGTAAATATGTTTCACTGCACAGCTTTCTCATGCATGTTGTATGTTATTGCACACATATATTTTAGTTATTTCTTTAGATTTCTAAAAAAATATATACAGAAAAGTACCTATCTATTGCTCTAGGCACCTTTGATAGAACTTAAGAAAACCATCCAACTAAAACAGCAGCTAACTCAACAGAAATGCCCAACAAAACTCAGCCTGATGAGTGTCTTAAGCACCATGCATGATACTCATTATTTAACTCTTTTTTTATATATGATCTGCTTTGAAAATGGCACTGTAGATTAACTAGAACTGTAATACTTCTCTTATATGTGATTTATTGCCTCTTGATCTTGGTAGATTACAAGAATTCTCCCAGCACAGTGCAATAATAGGGACAGTAACTATAACATGCATCTTGTAATATCCTGCCTCCCAGAGGTGCATGTATATTTAGGATTTCAGATGACCACTTTATTTACAGTTAATAGAATATTATGGGTTTTTTACCACTTGAGGATCTGATATGATAAGGGACTAGATTATTCAGGCTGTACTGTCGACAAAAGTAATTTGTCTTCCTGTTTTTTGATAGATCAAATCTTATGGGGACTAAGTTTACAGTATATGACAATGGAGTAAATCCAATGAAAACAACATCAAGCCTAGAAGCAAGTAACCTGCGTCAGGAGCTAGCTGCTATTTGCTATGTAAGTACTGCTCGCAGGCAAAGCCTGTAAGGAGTGGGAGTCAATTTTCAAAACATTGGGCCTGGTTCTCTTCTCACTTACACTGGTATAAGTCAGAATTTGCTCCCTGAACAACTCATGCTCCCAGTTTCAGATTGTCTCTCGGGAAGACAAGGAAACTTAACAGGAAGTAGAGGTAGGAAATGTATTCACATGTACTCCTCGTCTCCAGCGAGATGGCCATCTGACAGGCCCCTCATCTCCAGTCAGAAGACCTCAGAGCTTACAGGGATAGAATGCTTTACACTCCTGTACGCATCTTATGGGAACTGTAGCTGTGGGGACAAAATTACTACCAGTAAAACATGATCAGCAGCAATCAGCAGCAATGGCACCCTGGAGATGGCATCTATGATCCATCGAGTTCACAGGGAGCTGGGCAGGTAGGTCTGCAATGGTCCCTCAGAGAGAAAGAGAGAGTACATGTCTCCCCCTGAAGGAACCAGGAGCATCCGGCCTCTTCCTGGCTCCAGTATGATGTGGACCAGCTAGCCACACCATCCCCTCCCCCCAGCTTGAGAGGGTGAGTCTCGGGCTGTAAGAAACAATCTGTCTGGAGTGATGGGTGGTGCGCTGAATGACCTGGACGATTGTCAGCACATAAGAACGGCCGTACCGCGTCAGACCAAAGGTCCATCTAGCCCAGTATCTGTCTACCGACAGTGGCCAATGCCAGGTGCCCCAGAGGGAGTAAACCTAACAGGCAATGATCAAGTGATCACTCTCCTGCCATCCATCTCCATCCTCTGACAAACAGAGGCTAGGGACACCATTCCTTACCCATCCTGGCTAATAGCCATTTATGGACTTCACCACCATGAATTTATCCAGTTCTCTTTTAAACGCTGTTTTAGTCCTAGCCTTCACAACCTCCTCAGGTAAGGAGTTCCACAAGTTGACTGCGCTGCGTGAAGAAGAACTTCCTTTTATTTGTTTTAAACCTGCTGCCTATTAATTTAATTTAATGACCCCTAGTTCTTGTATTATGGGAATAAGTAAATAACTTTTCCTTATTCACTTTCTCCACACCACTCATGATTTTATATACCTCGATCATATCCCCCCTTAGTCTCCTCTTTTCCAAGCTGAAGAGTCCTAGCCTCTTTAATCTTTCCTCATATGGGACCCTCTCCAAACCCCTAATCATTTTAGTTGCCCTTTTCTGAACCTTTTCTAGTGCCAGTATATCTTTTTTGAGGTGAGGAGACCACATCTGTACACAGTATTCGAGATGTGGGCATACCATGGATTTATATAAGGGCAATAATATATTCTCAGTCTTATTCTCTATCCCCTCTTTAATGATTCCTAATATCCTGTTTGATTTTTTGACTGCCTCTGCACACTGCGTGGACATCTTCAGAGAACTGTCCACGATGACGCCAAGATCTTTTTCCTGACTCATTGTAGCTAAATTAGCCCCCATCATATTGTATGTATAGTTGGGGTTATTTTTTCCAATGTGTATTACTTTACATTTATCCACATTAATTTCATTTGCCATTTTGTCGCCCAATCACTTAGTTTTGTGAGATCTTTTTGAAGATCTTCACAGTCTGCTTTGGTCTTAACTATCTTGAGCAGTTTAGTATCGTCTGCAAACTTTGCCACCTCACTTTTTACCCCTTTCTCCAGATCATTTATGAATAAATTGAATAGGATTGGTCCTAGGACTGACCCGGGAAACACCACTAGTTACCCCTCTCCATTCTGAGAATTTACCATTAATTCCTATCCTTTGTTGCCTATCTTTTAACCAGTTCTCAGTCCATGAAAGGACCTTCCCTTTTATCCCATGACAGCTTAATTTACGTAACAGCCTTTGGTGAGGGACCTTGTCAAAGGCTTTCTGGAAATCTAAGTATACTATGTCCACTGGATCCCCCTTGTCCACATGTTTGTTGACCCCTTCAAAGAACTCTAATAGATTAGTAAGACACGATTTCCCTTTACAGAAACCATGTTGACTATTGCTCAACAGTTTGTTTTTCTGTGTGTCTGATAATTTTATTCTTAACTATTGTTTCAACTAATTTGCCCGGTACCGACGTCAGACTTACCGGTCTGTAATTGCCGGGATCACCTCTAGAGCCCTTTTTAAATATTGGCGTTACATTAGCTAACTTCCAGTCATTGGGTACCGAAGCCGATTTAAAGGACAGGTTACAAATCTTAGTTAATAGTTCCGCAACTTCACATTTGAGTTCTTTCAGAACTCTTGGGTGAATGCCATCTGGTCCCGGTGACTTGTTAATGTTGAGTTTATCAATTAATTCCAAAACCTTCTCTAGTGACACTTTAATCTGTGACAGTTCCTCAGATTTGTCACCTACAAAAGCCAGCTCAGGTTTGGGAATCTCCCTAGCATCCTCAGCCGTGAAGACTGAAGCAAAGATTCCATTTAGTTTCTCTGCAATGACTATATCATCTTTAAGCGCTACTTTTGTATTTCGATCGTCAAGGGGCCCCACTGGTTGTTTAGCAGGCTTCCTGCTTCTGACGTACTTAAAAAACATTTTATTACCTTTGGAGTTTTTGGCTAGCCGTTCTTCAAACTCCTCTTTGGCTTTTCTTATTATACTCTTGCATTTAATTTGGCAGTGTTTATGCTCCTTTCTATTTGCCCCACTAGGATTTGGCTTCCACTTTTTAAAGGAAGTCTTTTTATCTCTCACTGCTTCTTTTACATGGTTGTTAAGCCACGGTGGCTCTTTTTTAGTTCTTTTACTGTGTTTCTTAATTTGGGGTATACATTGAAGTTGGGCCTCTTTTATGGTGTCTTTAAAAAGCGCCCATGCAGCTTGCAGGGATTTCACTTTAGTCACTGAACCTTTTAACTTCTCTTTAACTAACCCGCTCATTTTTGCATAGTTCCCCCTTTTGAAATTAAATGCCACAGTGTTGGGCTATTGAGATGTTCTTCCCACCACAGGGATGTTGAATGCTATTGTATTATGGTCACTATTTCCAAGCGGTCCTGCTATAGTTACCTCTAGGACCAGCTCCTGCGCTCCACTCAGGATTAAATCTAGAGTTGCCTCTCCCCTTGTGGGTTCCTGTACCAGCTGCTCCATGAAGCAGTCATTTAAAGTATCGAGAAATTTTATCTCTGCATTTCGTCCTGAAGTGAAATGTTCCTAGTCAATATGAGGATAATTGAAATCCCCCACTATTATTGGGTTCTTAATTTTGATAGCCTCTCTAATTTCCCTTAGCATTTCATCATCACTATTACTGTCCTGGTCAGGTGGTCGATAATAGATCCCTAATGTTATATTTTTATTAGAGCATGAAATTTCTATCCATAGAGATTCTATGGAACATGTGGATTCACTTAAGATTTTTACTTCATTTGAATCTAATTTTCTTTAACATATAGTGCCACTCCTCCCCCTGCACGGCCTGTTCTGTCCTTCCGATATATTTTGTACCCCGGAATGATTGTGTCCCATTGTTTGCTCTCAGTCCACCAGGTTTCTGTGCTGCCTATTATATCAATATCCTCCTTTATCACAAGGCACTCTAGTTCACCCATCTTATTATTTAGACTTCTAGCATTTGTGTACAAGCACTTTAAAAACTTGTCCCTGTTTATTTGTCTGCCCTTTTCTGATGTGTCAGATTCTTTTTTATGTGACTGTTTATCATCTGATCCGGCCCTTACATTATCCTCTTCCGTCCTCTGCTCCTGACTATAACCTGGAGATTCTCTATCATCAGACTCTCCCCTAAGAGAAGTCTGTGTCCGATCCACATGCTCCTCTGCAGTAGTCGGCTTTCCCCCATCTCCTAGTTTAAAAACTGCTCTACAACCTTTTTAATGTTTAGTGCCAGCAGTCTGGTTCCACTTTGGTTTAGGTGGAGCCCATCTCTCCTGTATAGGCTCCCCCCATCCCAAAAGTTTCTCCAGTCCTAATGAACGTAAACCCCTCCTCTCTACACCATCGTCTCATCCACGCATTGAGACTCTGAAGCTCTGCCTGCCTACCTGGCCCTGTGCATGGAACTGGGAGCATTTCTGAGAATGCCACCATAGAGGTACTGGATTTCAGTCTCTTCCCTAGCAGCCTAAATTTGGCTTCCAGGACATCTCTCCTACCCTTCCCTATGTCATTGGTACCTACATGTACCACGACCACTGGCTCCTCCCCAGCACTACACATAAGTCTGTCTAGATGCCTCGAGAGATCTGCAACCTTTGCATCAGGCAGGCAGGTCACCATACGGTTCTCCCAGTCATCACAAACCCAGCTATCTACATTTCTAATGATCAAATCTCCCATTACTAACACCTGCCTTTTCCTAGCAACTGGATTTCCCTTCCCCGGAGAGGTAACCTCAGTGCGAGAGGCAACTCCAGCACCATCTGGAAGGAGGGTCCCAACTATGGGAAGGTTTCCCTCTGCTCCCACTGACTGCTCTGCTTCCCTGGGCCTTTCTTCCTCCTCAACAGTGCAGGGGCTGTCTGAGCGGAGGTGGGACAATTCTACAGTGTCACGGAAAGCCTCATCAACATACCTCTCTGCCTCTCTTAGTTCCTCCAGTTCCGCCACCCTGGCCTCCAAAGTCCATACGTGGTCTCTGAGGGCCAGGAGCTCCTTGCACCGACTGCACACATACACCACCTGCCCACAGGGCAGGTAATCATATATGCTACACTCAGTGCAATAAACTGGATAGCGCCCACTGTGCTGCTGGGCTTCTGCCTGCATTGCCTCCTAGTTAATGAAAGGGTTTTTAAAAGCAAGAAGTTTTGAATGGAGTTTAGTTTATAGGTTTTAAGGGGACTAAAGGGGTACAGATAGAGCCGACAAGGGACCCCAGCTCCCTTCCCGATTCCCTTCCAAACTCCCTTGTGAAACTCCCTGTTAGCAGCCCCTGGCACTTCTGCGTGGCTTTATAAAGCCCTGGCCTGTGTGAATGCCCCGCCCACTGATTAAGGCTCAGCCAATTACCAGAGGCTTCTAGCTTTCAAACCTTCCTTTGAAGCTCACAGTCTCCAACTGCCAGCCACAGCACACGGTCCTTCAAACAATCAACCAACCAAACAGACTGACAAACACAAGCTCAGCACACAGCAAGTAACCCCCAAACACAAACAAACACACACTACAGACAGTCACTTACCCCACAGATGCTGTATTTGCTCCTCCTTCACCTGGAGAACTCCCTTGCGAAACTCCCTGAAAACATGAAAACCGAAATGAGGGGCCCCTCCACTTTCATGGGCATGACTCCAGGCAATAGGGTCAATGATATTACCAACATTATCATGGTTTTTTTTTGTTTGGGCGTGGGGTTGGTTCTGTCTTAGTGCAGATGACACAACACATTTCCCCCACCCATTAACCCTCCCCTTCACTCTGGTGTCTGGGCGCTTCACATCCACCCCTTCAGATTTTCAGCAAACAATGCCTTAAAAATCATAAACTCAAGCATTTGACTTCACTTTATATTTAGACTTCAGTTTCACTATGACATAGAGGCACTTACATGTCTAGTGAATTATTTTTACTGACTTTTGTAGTGTGGCATTCCCTGTAGCAGAGCAACTGATCTGCTGCTGCTAGCTGGGAGTAGGAGTAAAAAAATAAAAACTTTTTATATGTATTAAAAAAGAGAAATATGCAAATGAAGTGATATATAGCTATAGTTATAAAATATGCAAATTGAAGCACTGTATCATTTGCATGGAATCACCAGATATTTGGACATTGCAGGTAAAAACCCCACCGTAGTCAATGGAGTTAGCGACTGCATGCATACAACTAATGCAAGTGAGATCAGAATCATACCCACTGTTTGGTGAGTTCGGATAAAACAGATTATTGAGTTTGCTTCTATGCCTATTACTAGATCAGTGTATTTAAAACTTACAAGTATATATAAAAAAATTACATAGTTAAGACTATTACTTGTTCCGCTGATTTTTTTAATATTTCAGAAGAAAATTATTAGATTTGCAAATGCACTCTGACCACAGCACAAAAGAAGATCTGGATTTGATTTGATTTGATTAATGACACTGCCTGTTAAAGTAAAGGTTGTTTGTACTGATTGCAGCACAAATGCAGTGTAGTAAAGTACCACACAGATTGTATTCAAAACAACTTTATCCTAAGGCGACCTTTTAAATTCCAGCCTTGGGTTTCCCTTGATGTCAGATGTGAAACCCAACTCCCTCTTAGTTCATATTGATCAAGTCCCCCTTTGGAGAAAGCTGTGCCAGCATCAACCAGCATACTGAATCCAACCAGCATGCCTCATTTTTCCAAACAAAATGAGACTGGCAAGAACTTCGTTGTTAATTGTAAGATGAATGCACTGAAATCCCTAATAGTGGAGCTCCCCTGTGTGTTATGCTCCAAGTACTATGGCTGAAGTAAGTGCAAGGGCAAAGTAATTGTACTCTCACCACAGATAATTTTATCGTGACGGTAGAATAGTTGATTAATAAATCTTCAGCAGCACCTAAAGGCCAATTTCAGAATAGCTGTGCTTTTGTAAACGTATCTGAAGTAAGATTTTAGTGAGATGCAGAGATCTGGCTGTATGCTTAGCAGCAAGACTGTTTGCCATGCTCAACACTTACCATGTTAAGTTCTGAATAGCACACAATTCAGTTTGCTCCAGACTCAGTAAGTTGGGTGCTAAAATAATTAAAAAAATCTGATCCAGTTTCCATTGTAGTTAATGAAAAAACTCCCACTGACTTCAGTGGATGTTGTTTAGGCTCTAAATCACTTGCACAGTGAGGTACATAGTATATCTTAGCGTGTTTTGATGTAGTGAGAGTTTTGGCCTTGTGTGTGATTCAACAGTAAATAAGTTCTACAAAAAGGCACTCGTGTGTATATGTAGTTCAGATAGGAAGGGAATGAAACCAAGGAAAGACGGTGGATATCATCGATTCAATTTTTGCATTCCCTATAGAGCTATTTGCATGCGAGCAGTTGGGGTGTATAGAACAAGGATTTTATAACTATTATTGTAACAAAACATATAATAGCCCAAATTTACACTGTGTTTTAAAAGATGGAGTATGGAAAAGCCTACGCTCCATTGATTAAATATATGAATCACCATTATACTATTCCCAGGAACAACACAATGGTCAGGTAAATGGCAGATGATCCATCACCTAAACACACAGGAGCAGCTCTTCAACTGATTTAACTCACTATAGCTTCCATAAAGTCAATTGAGCTATTGTCATTTACAGGAGCAGAGGATCTGGTCCACAGATCCTATTTTTGAGCTCCTTTGCACCGGTGTAGATCAAGTCTGTATTACAGTAAATAGAGTTACAGTGGGATCAGATCAGATTGTGGTCTGTTTTCCCCAAATAGCACTAGTCACAGTCCTGGAATAAAAATGCATTTATAACAAAATTATTGGGTGGAAAAGAAAGATGGAGGAGATCTGGGAAATTGACTTTATTTGGATGATGATATGTTGGGAAGTTCTGCGCTTAATTTAAGCTCCTTTTCCTTCCCTACTTGCTTTATTTATGTATTCCATGTTTATGCAGAACTGAATTTTAATGATGCAGCTTGATGTTGGCAAAATGATTACATCCATTGATATACACATTCATAAAGCCTTTTAGCGATTTACTCATCAACGGTATAATTTACAGTGTGAAATCAGTACTTTCCTCCCTTCAGTTCCCTTTTCATTTGGCAAAAGCATTAATTTTAATTTTTACTAGAAAGTCTGATGAATATGTTACTGAAGTTTCAGGGGAATAATGTATTCTTGTTGCGAGTAATGTTATACGGCATTAGTGTTTAACTCCAGCTTTCACAGTCTCCAGCCACATTGGTGTCTCAATGGATTGCATATAACACAACTCCAGCTTGAAAAGAAATGCTCAAGACACTGAATAGAAAACCAGTATTGTCAATAATTAGTGGAAGATAAGCCTAGGCACGAGTTTCTTCACAGAAGTTGGCTCTTGCTGTGTTATCTAAGCTCTCTCTGGCTTGTGAATGCTGTTGGCACATCTATTAGTTTGGGTCTCACTATTATACAGGCATCAAATAGAAATTCCCAGCTGAAATGATGACCTTTTTCTACTCTGTCAAAGACCTTGACAGAAGCATTTTGTAAAATAGGCAGAAAGCTTTCAATTACTGTCCTGGAGACATAAAAATCCATCTGTCTCTTCTGTACCCAATGGGATTTTGCAGGACTGGTAGAATGGTAAGGAATGTTTGTTGAAATAACGGGGGTGATATCAGAAATTTGGAATATGACAAAGGCTTCATCTGCAGGCAGGAATTTTAGGCCTACATTTTCAAAAGTGACTATAGATGTGAGGTGCCTTAATTTTTGGGTGCCCAACTTGAGACATCATAAAGGGCTCTGTTTTTTTTTCCACCCTCAAAACTGTAAGAAAAATCAGGCCCTTTCTAGGTGTTTCCAGTTGAGTACCCAAAAATGAAGCATCCAAACTCAAGAGTCACTTTTGAAAATTCTATGGGTTGAGCTGCACATGCCCTAGTGTAAATGAGGCTCTTGACCAGGTTCTGGTGTCTCCCTGGAGTAGCTGAACTGATGGTAAAGCTTGTCACTGACTTCAGTGGGCACAGAGAGAGGCCCCCATGGAGTGATTTGAGAATCCCACCTTTGCAGTTTATTGCTCCTTGAAGATAGAAGAGGGTGGGGGAGGATAATAGGTCTAACGACAAGTAGGGACTGAAAACAGAAATCAGACTATGGGTCTATTTTGATTTTGGCACTTACCTTTTGAGAGACTCTCGGTTACCATGACGGTGGGCATGGTTAAAACCTGAATAGATAGAGAGCACATTTAATACGAAATACAATATTTTGCATGGACATACCTGGCACCAATGTTTTTTTTTTTCTCTACTGCCTCTGCCTCTGTAACTAAGAAAACCTGCCTTCATGATACCATGTTTGTTTGTTTTGTCATTCTCATCTCCAAGCCTACCATATTTGAAGACTTTACAAATCAAACCAACACTAACAGATGCTAACATTGGCAGTTCTTCCTCTTTTGCTTTTGTACTGGCTGTAGAATGAAAGGAAGCTAGGTTTCTTTTTTTCCTCTCTCTCTTCATTAAAATGTGTGTGCGCATTTAGCGGTTATGAAATGATAACCGCAATTTATTGTGATAACTAGTGGTGCCCAGGCATTCTGGTTATTTCATATGTTTTCAGCAATTAATGATTTTTTTATTTGCATTAATATACTGACAGCCTGTCCTAGAAGCTTTGCCACAGAGGGCTTTATGGCAGACTATTATATTTCCATTTTTCCTGTTATCAGAACTGTTAAGACAGAGAGGTTGACAGTGCTGATGAATGCAGGCAATTCAGATGGTTTTTGAGTGGACTCATAATGGGCTGATGACACTGCTTTATCCTCTGTGCTAAAGAAGTTAACTTCCAAGATTAAAAATAAGAAGCATTACAAATACTTTTTCTAAAAAATTTTTAGGAAACAAATGTCTTGGGATTTAAAGGACCTCGCAAAATGAGTGTGGTCATACCGGGAATGAATATGGACCATGAAAGAGTTTCTATCCGACCACGTAATGTAAGTTACAATATGTCTCAACAATTAAAATTACTTAAGGATGTCCTCTTTCTCCCAGATTGGTAATGTTTCTACTTCTGAAGGGTTGGATGTTAGAGATTTGCTCTGTTTGTACAGCACCTAGCACAATTGGGTCCTGGTCTGTGGCTGGGGCTCCTAGGCGCTACCATGTTACAAATAATAAATAATAATACATTTCAGAGATTAGCTATGGACTAGGATTTTCAAAGATGCCTATAGGATTTGGATGCCCAATTCCAATTAAAATACTTTACATTCTTTTGTTTTGTTTTTATTTGTACTGTGATACTGGAAGTTAAGGGTGGCATTAAGGAGATAAGGTTGAAGTTGTTAACCCCCTTTCCCCTCAGAGAGTGCTAACCTGAAGTTTGTGTGTGTGATGTATGCAGGAACATGAAACGCTTCTTGCAAGATGGCAGAGCAAAAATACGGAGAGCGTCATTGAGCTGCATAACAAAACTCCAGTCTGGAATGATGACACCCAGTCCTATGTTTTAAATTTCCATGGTCGAGTCACACAGGCCTCCGTGAAAAACTTCCAAATTATTCACGATAATGATCGTAAGTGTAGATCACCGAGCTAAACTGATTAGAAACAACAACTTGTTTTGTACACACTATAACACTGATTCTATCCTGACAATTCAGATCAGATCGTGTTTTACACCTACTGGGACAGATTTTTGCTGTGCTACCTGTAGGGGTAAAAGTTGCTTTATGCCACCTTTCTACTCTCTGGATTCTAGGCTGCTGCAGAGGCCAGTTAGTGCCCGCCCCCCAGTGTAAATTGAGCAGCACTGCAGGCTATGCTAATTTACAGCAGCCTCCTCCTGGCTACCTATGGACTGGGCAACAACCCAGAATTCCCTGTAGCAGTCAGCACTGTGCTATTCCCTGGCCTGCCCCAGCACACTCCTTTACATAAGGGCCTGCATTAGTCCTTTGCTGGGGAAATTCTGCTCCAACCATTTGTGGCTTTCTGGCCCCTCTATGCCCTCTGGGTGCACTTGGTGAGTGGGGGCCAGGATCTGCCCCATTATGCACTCTCATAACTCACAGGTGTAGATGACTCAAGGAAGATGCAGATGTATTGGACCAGTGTCTTGTCTAGGACAGTGAGGGTGCTGAAGGCTTAGTAAGATCAACATTGTGACTTGCATCCGAAGAAGTGGGTATTCACCCACGAAAGCTCATGTGGCAAAACGTCTGTTAGTCTATAAGGTGCCACAGGATTCTTTGTTGCTTATTGTGAAGATCATGCATGGGAATTGTCAGGGCCAGCCTCTGAGAGCTATATGATGTTTTAAACATTTGCCAAGGCTTCTAAGTGACACTGAAATTCACACTGCACAATTACCTTTGCAGTGTTTCTCGGTCAAGTGTGTACAAAGGCAGCACAGTTACACCCGTACTCATCCCCTCTCACACTCTTTCTCCCAGTCCTCTTTGTCTGCCTGCCTGCCTGACCTTGCTTCTGTTGAAGTCAATGGGAGTGGAATTGGATCCTGTCTGGTATGAGTGAAATTATCCCCTGTGCAGAGCGTCAACCCAAGATCTATGCACAGATCTTGTGTTGGCCTTCTACATGGAGGTGAATTTCATGCTTATGAATACAAGGGAATAGCAGCCCAACTTTTTTTTTAAAACCCGTTGGTTACCTGGCTGAAATGTTAAAAGAAAACACACATAAGGCCTTTATTCCTGCAATTTGTCCTCATTCAAAGTGTCCTCATATGAATAGTCCCATTGAAGTCATGACTACTTGTCTGAGTACATGTTATAGCATTCAATCCATCTATCATAGGGTTTGGGGGGGCAGTGGATTGGTATCGAACACACATTTATTTAATAGGGCTGTTGTCAAAACTAACACTTTTATGACTTTTATTACAGCTGACTATATAGTGATGCAGTTTGGCCGTGTGGCTGAGGATGTATTCACCATGGACTACAACTACCCAATGTGTGCACTACAAGCCTTTGCTATTGCCCTCTCCAGCTTTGACAGCAAATTGGCTTGTGAGTAAACAGGAGAGGTAGAGTCTCCACACAGCTGAGCAGTATGCCACAAGGGAAAACAACATGATTCCAAATACTCACTGGTATCATTTATGGTTCATAGAAACCAGGCCAGGTAAAATTAATTTTTGGAAGGACCACCATATTGCTGGGGAGAAAATAATTGGAATCTTTTAAACATTCAGGACATTCAGGAAATATTGTTTTATCTGTTATGTATTTTTCTGGAAGTGGCATCAAGTTTCTGTAAATAAAAGTCCTGTCTGATATTCTTAGCTATGTTATGGAGAGGTGCCATGATGTACCAGACCATGGCTCAAGTAACACCATTCCCAGTGGTGTGTCTTTTCTAAATCCATGAAAGCTATCTTAAAAAAAAAGTCTGTTTTTATGTTTAAGAAGTATTCAGAGGCTGTAATCAGACCTCAAGCTTGTGTTGAATACTTTGAAGTTCACATCACCCGACACGGAAGAAAAGATCACCAAAAAAGATGCACTTTTTGAACAGACGAGGATCTCATGTAATATAAAACCAAGTCTAAGGGTGGAAGACCTATATTGGACTGAACTTGATTTGTTGCTATTATTTATGTGGAGGAGCAGGGTGAGTTTTAATTATAGTAGGAGAAAAAGGAGAAGTAGACAGCACAAAATAATGTTGCACAAGTCACTTGAATTCTAAGGTGTCATTTTTTTATGTTTTAACATCTATTTGCTTTTAAGTTCTATTTCAAATGAAAACCTATTGGAATTCTAGAAAGGGGGAAAAGACTCTGAATGCCAGCATTTCGGCATGCTGGGTCTTGGGTATTGTATCCTTATATTTCCCTATATTAATTCAGATACATATTTTGTGTCAAGTGATATAAATATTTGGATAAAGATCGCTTCACAGAGCTGCATCATTATTTTAAGCCAGTTGTGTGAATGACTAAGGAAAGTAATAGAAATAATATATTAAATTATTCCGGCCTTTTCTGATTTACATTTTGGATATTGAGTTTTGTCAAATCTACGGTAACAATTTTCATATTTATTTCTCATTGTAAAAGTGCTTGAAATCTATTTTACATTATAATGTAAAAGTGCCAGCTACTGAGCTAAATTCTTCTAGGCAAATATATAGTGTACATTACATACAAATTAGGTTCATTCAGGACATACAAATTGCTTAAAATAGGATTTTCTTTTGTTTAATCTTTTCTGATAGGTCTGGGATATATAAACAAATATCATTTCAAAATACAAGCTCTCCACTCAGCTTTCTTGCATTGCAAACATCTCAAAAGTCATCAAGGAAAGACTTTAACTATGAGAAATGAATAAAACCCCATTTAAAAATAATGGAGATCCTGAGTCTTACTTCTGTTTTCCCATACAATATTACTACCCCAAACTAACACACAACAGTTTATCAGAAGAGCTTTAAATATTAGAGTAAGATTTTATACTGTGCTTATTAAAAAAACCTTTTTTATCCTTAATAGCATATTTACATTATATAACCACAGATTATATAATAAGAAAATGAGATCAGATCTACTTGTCTCATAGCTTCCAGTCCCTGTGTGACTGTAGGGGACAGGCCATCAGGACAGGTTGTGCCACTTGGACTGTATGATTTCAACTAATAAGATAAATATGTTTTATTCTGTACCTCTGCCTCCAGGTCTCATTACAGCTATAGGGACAAGGAAATTCCAGTGGACAAATGTGCTTGCAGTTGGATTGTTGTTGCTTAACTTACAGTTTTTGATGAAAGTCTGTTTTAGAGGGAATAAACCCATTTCAAATCCCATTGATGTCAATGGAGAGAAGCCTCCTGGCTTTGAGGGGGGTTGTTCACCCCTGGCCCAACCTATTGAATATGTTCTGAGAAATGGCAGAGACTGTCCCTTTTTTGAAAAGACTGAAGACAAAGAATATTTTCTTCCTGTAGTATAAAATAAGAAAGAAAGAGATCTCCTGATCTGAGATAAAGGAGCAGTGAGTTCCTACAATGAATGATAAAAATGGTAATCACCCAGGATTTGCAGTTTTCATTATTCAGCACTTTGCTAGTATGAGACCCCAGCAAATGGGTGTGGTCTCCTCTCTGTCAGCTGTTGAGTTATTGCACCAGACCTGAGGCGCACTCTCAGCCCCTGTCTATTATCTGATTTTGAATTTTAACAAACAAATGGTATTCGTGTTACTATATGACAGCTCCGAAGCTAACTCAGTGTTTCTAGTACTAGCTAGAGTTTCGGTTCAGCCCATTGCAAAGATAGATACAATTTGCTGAATTTGGATTTGGTTTGGATTTCCAAGCTGTAGAAGGTGCTAGAATCTGAAGGTTTGATTCTGGCCATCTCCAATGATAATTATATGCCTAGAAAATGGCATGTAGCATTGCCATGTACTTCTATCTACTTGCAAAATCCACTCAAAAGAACAGAATGTCTTAGTCCATTTTCTATTAATTGGATGAGAAAATGGCCTGTATATTACACTAGAAAGAGTATTGACTCCAGTCTTCCTAATGTTACTTCACAGTACCATAAAACGGTACTAGCTAACTGCAAAGGGAAATTATCTTTACAGTAGTCACTAGAAGATGAATAGCTTGTATAAAGAAGGGTCTTTATCACCGAGAGCACCCCACATCAACAAAGAGAATAGAAAACATAAAAATTCTGAGACAACTGACTCAGCAAGAAACACCAGCTATGAGTATCACCCCAACCTTTGTGATTAGGATTTTCAAAGGAGTCTACAGGAATGAGATGCCCAAATCTCATGGCATTTTTTGTAGGAGTTCACTCTGGTGTCCTTACCCTTGCCTGAGGATTGTAAAGCAAAATGCTGTGTTCTGTTCATGCACCCGACTGCCATCTTTTGCCCCAGATGTGGCCACATTTCGGTGGTGACATAGCTATTTTGTGAAATGTGTGCGACATTTCTGGATGAAAGACAGTACTACATATGAATATTTTTAGGTTCTAACTCCTCTCCCCTCAAATCTTTCATTCTTGCCATCTTGTTAAGCATACAGATTCTACCTAAACAAAGCACAATATATGGGATTGCATAGATCCCAAGAAAGTAGATCGTGCCTTGCACAATAAAAATGTATTTTGTAAATATTTTCAAAGGTATCTGCCTTCCCAGATAACCTGTTCGACAGGTCTCCAAACTAGGCTTGCAGGTAAAAGAGTGCTAGGACCAATATCTTCTGAAATTCCTTCATATCAACATTTAACAGCACATAAACCCTGGCCTTTCAGTATCACAAATAAGAATAATAAGAACAATATCAAGTCATATAATTCCCCTACAGTGTCCCAGTGAGAATTTGGTTAGAATTGACTTCATAATGTTTTAGCTGTAAGTAGTGATGATTTAATCTTGCTTCTGTTATTAATTTTGGCAGGGAGTCATAAAGAAACTGTGCCTGAATGGCTTATAGGCTAATATCCTACTCTTTAATGTGACTTCTTAATTTAACTTGTCACTTTAACAACTAGATTATTGACATCAAATCATTTCTTCCTGGCCTATATCTAATTTTCTTCATCTCTGAAGCTCTACTACTCTTGCTCCACCTCCTCTCTCCAAGCCCATTATCTTTTATTCTAAGATGTATAAGCCACAGTGCTTGTTTTGGCAATATCATTCAGTGAATCAGCTGAATAGCACCATCAGGTGCGCGTCCAATGATGCCCCCACAAAGGAGAGCTTTATGGGGGCTGAATTTGGCCCTTTGGCTTTACAGTGAAGTAAGTTAACACATTAAGAGGCAAGTGGATACAAAGAGCTTGTCTGAAATATAATCCAAATTTCAGTGATTTTAGGAAACACGGTAACAGCAGTTTCCAAGCCAGTGGCAAATCAGTGGGCAACACTGTCCAGAAGCCTGGATTTTCTGTTATGAACGTTCTCTTTGTAGGGTTGTCTTATTTGTCCTTTTGGTAAGGTTGAAAGTGATTCTATAAAACGCAACATGTCAGTGCTGCTAAACTGACCCCACATCTTAGAAGCTAACCATCATCCCACTCCGAGGGAATGAATGTCATTTAGAAAAAAAGAGGTTGGGTGAAGCTTCGTCGCACAGTAGTAATAACTAGGCCTTTATTACAAAGTCTGAAACCACGGAAATCTACTTAAGTGTCTTTCCAATTTATTTCTGCATGACTCACTTATTTTTCAAGTTACCTTACAATAGTATTGATATCTCCAGCCCATTGTGGTTGCATAGCACCATAAACGAGCACTGTTCTCACTCTAGTAATACACTTCTATGTACACTCTAGAAGGGGACCCATAATAAAATCCTATAAGTCAACACCCCAAACTTTAAGAGGGTCTGGAATCTTATCAGGGCTCTGGAACCAAATTAATGCTGACCATTCTTTGTATAATGCTGAACCAAAGCCCTGGATGCAAAGCTTCTGGCCCATCTCTAGCTTTTGATGAATGAATTTTCAGTGAACTGCAACCAGCATAGCCATTATGGGTGAGATTTTCAAAAGCGCTCAGTATTGTACCCCAATGAAAAATCCCGCCCTGTATTTTCTCTGCCAGTTCAGCCCAGGGGTACAGAAAACTTTACTTAAATAGGTCCAATGTGACCTCGTGCATTTTAGCAACTTTTCATAGCATTAATTTATTTGTTTTGCAGTAGTGACCTGCTGTACAGAGTCAGTGTAGGAGACAACCCTTGCCCTGCAGATTGGTACCAGTAGATTTAGTCTTTGATTATAGAACAGGATAGGACAGTCTTTCTTCCTGATCCTGCAAAGAGCTGATGGACTCTTAGACCTAAGTGATGCCACTGATATTTGGCAGGTGCTCAGAGATACAGTCAATGGATCTCTGCACAGCATCAGAGTCTGCATCTACTAACCTTTTGCAGGACAGGAACCTGATGCTGTCAATTTCTAAACTGGCTGAAAACACATGATCTTGTGACTCAGTAAGAAAACACATGTACAATTTGTACTGAAGTAGGCTCATGCCCGTAGAATACCTCTTCAGATAAATCTGGATACCACATTTAGTAGAATGGCACACAGTGGCTCCCCTTATTAGAAGTATGGGTTGATTCTCAAATTTCTTGTCAAATCTCCATAAAGGACACATTTGTGGTTACTGAAAAAACATTGCTCTCCATTCTCATATAAACATCAGTTTGGCCTTAGATCTTTCTGCAGATGAAGACTATACATGTTATTACACACCATTGATTCTCCCCTAGCTAATCACACATGAACGCTACAGACTCCTCCCATGCACACTGGTCTGTGAAAATACAGTCCGTCCGTTTGCTTCTGCCCCACTAAACTCTCTTTTAGATTTCCTAATCAGTAGCCACCTAAAATTGTTTTGTTGCCTTTTTAGTGTTTGCTTTGATATTGCAGTTGGCTGATGAGGAGAAAAAGATTTGTGAAAATACTTTCCAATTTGTTTTTGTTTTTCAGAAATTTCAAAATATTTTGCTCTGTGTATGCTGAACTCCAGCTCAGTAGCTGACACTCAAAAATACATTTGAGTTGGAAGAAATTGCATTAGTACTTTTTAAAACATTGTATTTTATTGAACTGCCAAGGGGGTATAAATAATTCTTTTTAGATAGGTGTATGTTTGTCAGAACCCTTACTAAGGAGACTTGAACTATGTGAGCTTTCTTGAAAGCCTGTTTATTAGATACAGTGTACTGGTTTGTCAAATTGCTTTATGTAGATGATGCACGTAAGAAAAGTTGTTAAATTGTTGAGGAAAACTTTATACCTGCTTTATAATTTGGTTGGCCAGTAACTGTTCTAATAATTGCTACACAATGAGTATGTTTTATGTAAAACTACAGTAGCCCTTACTCACCAGACCTTGCCTACACATAAATAGGAATTTTTTAAAGCCCTGCTTGAAAGTCTGACCCCACATATCCTGAGAATAACAACAGGTTATGTTGCATATGTTTGTTGATTGCACACCATTTGGAAAAAGACAAAATCTGTATTAAAATTGGCCTAAAGTTGTAATGTTATCCAGTAATTAGAGCACATGACTGGGAAGGAGGAGTACCTGGGTTTTAGTCCCACACTGACTCACTGTGTGTTTTCGGACAAGTCACATCACCGCTTTGTGCCTCGGTTTCCCTATGTGTCAAATGGTGATAATTATTATCAGACCATCTTCCTCCTTCTGTTTTGAGGCTTAATCAGTTGAATGGTTGGAGACCCTTGGATGGCAGATACTATTTATGTGCTAAGTCTTACATTTCAGTTGATATTGCTGGAAACATAAAAGTGTGAATTATTATGTGTTACCCAGGCAATTTAGAGAAACTTATTAGCTAATGAAATGGTTGGGTAAAATCCTTATCCCATTAGAATCAATGGGAGTTTTGCCACTGAAAGCGAGGCCCAGGCTTTCACCCTCAGTGTACCCCTGATTATCAAATGAGCAGAAAAACAGAGTCAAAGATATTGAGCAAACAATGTGATACTGTTTTCCTTTTTTCAAATTGATGTATAGTTGTATTTTAGTATACGTTTATAAGTCATTATAAAACCAGCATTCCTGAACATATTCCAGTGACTCTTTTAATCATGTTGCCTGTTTGTCCTTCATTCATATGGAAAATCAGGCACTTACTGTTTGTGTGGCACGTTGTCTTTTGAATACTTTTTGTCTGAATCAGCCATTAACAACTGTTGTTACCACAGTCAGTCTGTCTCTGGTGCATGTCTGGTTTAAAAACAATGGGCCTTGTATGAACTATGACTGACCTCTTACCTGTATGGGATATTTACAACACAACTTGCTTCTGATGTATGAACATGTAAATGCTACTTCTCCCTTTTAGTTATCCTTACCCAGGGTTGTGCAGGTCATTTAGGAATGTCACAAGTAACACTAAATTGTAAAACAAACTTTCCCAGGAAAACAGAATGAGAATGGTAAATCATATTTACTTTTTAGTGTTAAGACCTGGTTGATCATGAATATTTGTGTATATGATGAAATCATAAGGAAATTACTTGCTCAGAATGTCTGTTTGGAAGCTTCTCTTGAGGTTTGGATCTCATTTAAGTTGTTCAGAAAAACTTTAAGGCCCTGATCCTACAACTGGCACTGTATTGGTGGGCCCCTCTACCCAGCCATTAACTTTGGCCACAGCAGTGTGAAGGCAGCTGCAGGATCAGGACCAAAAACGTAAAGACAGGGTGTTTCATAACTGCCTAAGGGAGTTAGGAGCCAAAGTACCAATAGGATTTGGGCTCCTAACTTCCTTAGGCACTTTTGAACCTTTCCCTCCAAACCACTTACTAAAATCACTGTATTAACTGCTAACAAATGCACAACTGCAAGATCTTCTTAGTCCCATTTGATTCTTCAGGCGATTCTGCACTCTCTCAGATACAGATACTATCACTTTATCCTACATTTGGCCTTGAGCCATGGGAAAAATCACTTTATTTGACCAGTCATTTTTGTAATGCAGAATACCCCAACACATAAGAAATGTGAATGGATTTTTGTTAATAGTTCTGCTTTAGGGACCATCTACCTTAGAAAAGTAACAGTTGAAACATGTTGGTCAGACATGGCTGTGGCCTACCCATCTTACAACAGGACTGTTTCTTCCCAGTATGGAGTGGATAGAAGACATCCTAAGGCTTGACATTAGCCAAAAGCCTGTTCCCTAATATACAAAGGATTTCCTGTCCACCCTAGAAAGAAGAAATCCTATTATAATATAGTTTAGCCTCAAATGTCTCTAAATGTTGTTATTTTTCTAGCACAGAGGGTGGCCTTACTTAAAACATTCCCAAAGAAAAGGCTAGGGCCCAGATAAAGCTGTGATTTCTGTGTAGATACACTACCTGGGTCCTACTGAGAGAGAGTTGCCTTTGCCAGCAGCTTTCTTTGCCAATCTGTGCAGATACATTTTGGATGGTAGTCAGTAACTGTTTTAGGGTTATACTAGTGGAGTTACCTCTGATTTTCTCCACCATATAGGCTCAACATTTTGATGCGCTGTCACTTCCTTGGGACTGGACATTAGTATTTCCAATGCTAACTATAGATGGGTTTGTAGTAGAGCTGGTCAGAAAAATGCAACATTTTCATGGAAAAAAGGGCACAATTTCCACTACATTTCTTCTGGACCTCCGTCCACCCCACGTTTTTGACCGGCTCTAGTTTGGAGTCTTAGTGGTTGGCATTAGGAAAAAAAAAAGCTCATTCAAACCAAAACAAGGATTTATAGATTTCATCACAAGGGCTTACCACCTGTCTGGCTGATAACTGCTACTTACCAGCAGTCCAATTGCTTGCAGTGGGATGCACTCCAAGAAATGTGAATCCTGATGACCAGGAATCACTTTGGCAAATCTTTAACTGCATCACAGGTTTGTAAACTCATCTGATCATACTCTTCTTTCACTGAAAATTTCCTTTTGTTATGTTTCTTGCAATAGTGTTCCATATATTTTAGGTCAGTTTCTGTTATTAGGCCAATAAATGTCAAATACAGTTTCTGTATTGTGTTGTGGTCTCTCCAATATAATGTAGGTCCTACTTTGTCTCCCCCCGCTTATGAATTAATGATAGTCGATTGTCTTATAGAGGTTTCTCCATGGTATGTGGGAGGAACTAGAAAATAATAATGCAATTTACCAATTAGGGCTCTTCCCATTCCTTCGCCATTGTAAAAAATCTTCCATGTTGGCACAATTTTTTTAAATTGTGTGTTTTGTTTTAAATTGGGGCCATATTATTCTCATGCAGAGACTTTAAGGTTGTCTTTGTGTAAGTGTCTGGAAATGAAAGGCTGCTCAGTAAATAAATTAAATCAGGCCAGCCAACTTCTGCTTAATAAGATAACACTGGAAATTATATTTAGTTCCTAACCCTTCCCGTTTTTTCCAAGATTTAAAGTACTTATGTTGAAAATACAAACACATCATTTACTATAATTCTTAACTTCGAGTCTGGGTTCAGGTGGGGACATGGCACCAGGATACCCTTTTAAAAGATTTATAACAGCTGAGTTCTGGGGGCAGATCCTCAGCTGCTGTAAATTGTTACTGCTCCATTGAATGGTGCTAGGACAATTGACATCAGCTGAGGATCTGCCCCCCCCCCCCGAGTGTGCTATATCTGTTTTCAAAACCATTGACCCTGGTGACATTTTGGAATAGTTAGGGCAGAGAGTGAGGCTGTGTTTCTACTCGGTCTCACTTCAAATCATCGCTTACAGCCTTAGTTACACAGGCTAGTTGAATCAGTACATTTCTGGTTTGGAATCCCTGCTGTTCATTCTTCATCCAATTCTCTCCTGCTTCAAGGTGCTGTGAGTTAAGCTTATCTAGACAGGACAATACTGTGATTTGTGTCCATTCAAACTGATCCAACAGGACTTGAATTTCCTATTTCAGATACTAACAATGAATGGCTGGTAAACAATCTATGGCCAAGAATTGTCTGTAGAAATTGGTTAGCACCTAGTTTTGATCAGAGAATACATTTGTGAAAACTGTAAGCTGCTCCTGGAGAATTCATCAATAGAATTAAAGAGGCTAAGTTAAATGAATAAACTGCCGTAAAGTAAGCGTTCAGCTCTTCCCCTCTTTCCATATTCTGGCTCGTCATAATGGAGGGGATTGTCTAACTCCACCTCCCTGATTCTCTCAAGAGTGAATATTTTGTGACTACTTCTAGGAGCATGTTGAGTAAGGCATTTGATGCCCGTCATTGGTGTTAGTTAATTTGCCAGATTGTACCTTACGCTGGTACAATTCAAGGTAGTTGAACTTTAAAGCCTGGATCGTCTCTGATCAAGATACACAAGCACATTTTTAAAATGGATTCACCTTTCTCTTATGCTCAGTTGTGGCAATTAAGATCTGCTAGGCTGCCCTGAATATTGATTCCCTAAGACGTATTGTCCAGGCACAGCAACAGGTCGCTAGGGACCCTCACCTCTGGTGGTGGCGTCTTCTGGTGGCATGACAGAGCCAGAATGTGATAATGCTCAGAGCAAGGCGTAGAGCATACCAGTATACTCGGGCTTTACAGTGGCTCCATTATGGCAGAAACATCTGTTTAGTTTTAACAGCTCATTGGAAAGACCAATATTTCCTTTTCTCCCCCCCCCCTTCCACCCCCGAGGGATTTTAATGCCCACAAAGGACCCTGATGTCATTCAAAACAACGGTCACTGTGTAAAAAAACCACTCAGCATTTCACAGTTGATGGTTAGTTATCATTAAGAAATGCAACTGCTGAATTCTCAGCCATCATTCTGCTACATCCTGTGCATGATTCCTTTTTCATGCTTTCTTCCCACTCTACGTACAGTAGCTCATTTTGTGTGCCAGTGAGGCTGCTGCAAAGATGTGCATGGAACCTTAACAAAAATGAATTATATTGCATTAGAGATATAGGTTCTCTAATGGTAAGGAACAGCTTCTCATGAGAGGGAACCAGTTTTGACTGGTGGCTCTTTAAGCATGCTAGCATGTTCAGTCAGAGTTCTGTATTGACGTGCTGCACACCACTGCATATATGAACACAGAAACTTTAATCACAGCTTCTCCGAATGGATTTCTTTGTTCTTTCTAATTCCAATGGTTTCAGCCTTCTGGCCATCTTTTCCTAGAAGAACGAAGACACAAACTGAGGAGGGTAGTTACAAAGAACCTAGGAAGTAAGAAGGAAGTCCTTGTACAAAGGTTGTACAGTTTCTATTGCCAGTACACCACTCTGTGTACAAAATGAATGAAAGCCAGTCAGTGAGTGAATAATTGTCAATCAGTGTGATTTCTGTGTGAAAGCTTTGGCATACCATTTATTGGAAACCCTTTCTCGCTAATAAAAGACATCCTCATCTATTGGATGGTACTAACAAGGAATAATGGAATCATTGGTGGGACGATGTCATGTTAATCAGAGAGAGTTTGGGAGCAGTTCTCCCTGTACAAATTGTTTCTTTATCTGGTTAGTGAAAAAGTGTCATCTCATGTTCAAAGTTTGTACATACTTGTTTGGATTCCCCCAAAGCCCATTGGAGTAAATGAGATTTTTCCCCTGACTTGGATGGACTTTGGATTATCCCCTGTAGTGCACCCACATACTTGTGTGCCTCTAGGAAGATATCCATGTGTTTTTTTTTCCCCAGTTTCTAAACTGGGCTGACCTTAACTTAGAGAAATCAAGCACTACAGGTACTTGCATAAACACTGTTTAAAATAAATTGGACATAAGAGACCAAATTTAGCATTGAAGTACATCCCCTGAAACCCAATTAAAGTCAAAGGAGTTACACCAAGAATATGTCAGTGCAGAATTTGGCCTGTCCTATGGAATGTGCCTTAAAATCATGAGACCCTATATTTCAACCAATGTGATGTATAATAAAACGTATACTGTAAGTAGTTGTGCATGCTGGAAAAACTAGACCTGTCACACAGCCATACTTTTCAGAATAATATCTAATAATCTAATTTGCAGAGCAATTGCTAAATCACCTAGGAAGGTTACCTGAGTGATAAGAGATATAAATAACAAACTAACAAGCCTTTTAGCTCCATATTCTAAAACTTGAATGAGGAAAAAAATAAATGTTTGGCCTTTAAGTTTATTTTGTTGGCATTTTAAAGTATAAGATGTGTATATGACATTTAAACAAAGGATTTCTTTCAAAAGAGACTGATGGGATTTCAGTAAAGTGACAAGAAAATAAGGGCTCACCTGTGTTTTATATGCACATTATAAAAAGAGAACACATACGTGCCCTAAGTAACTTTTAATGTGTTGTTTTTCCAACATTGCCCAATATGTTTTATATAAATGAACAAGAAATTTCAGCAGGTGTCAATTGGTTTGATCACACTTAACTTCTACTGTTTGCAAAGATTAACCCTAAAACAAGTTAACACCAGTTTATGCTATCAGTGATAAAGGGACACAGTCAATTGAGGATAATCTTGTACTGACAATCAATCGCTGCAAGTAACATGAAAGATAACTATCACTTAAAGAAAGTTACAAAAAATATATTTTTTAATTTGTTTAGCTTGTGCATATGATAGAAATGATGTGTCCAGTCAATCAGTAATGCCCCAGTCTTGCACTGATCCTGCACTGACTTTCTGTGGGGGCTCTGTGCAGGTGCCGTGGTTCATCTATGCACCTTTCATTGAAGGATCAGGGCCTTCATTTCTCCTTTGTTGAATAGATTCTTATAAACATGAACCGGGGGAGCAGAAAAATTATAATTTTATTAAAGGACTTTTTTGAATGCAGGACATGCTTATTAAAGCTGAATCTCAGAAAGTGGATATTTTTCCAGTTACTCATTTTCCAAAAGTCCTAGTTTATGTTGACCCCTTAAACTAAAGTAATGCTTCCAAACACTAGTGTGATCCAGCTAATGACAGTGATATTAGGTGTAAACTAACCTTTTTAGGATTTGTTGGGGGTTATTTGGCTCTGTTAAGGAAGATTAATCTTTGTTTCTGATTTCTGTTTACTTAAACTTCCAGAAAGCAGAAATTGTAGATGCTACATGTTTGTTTTGTTTTTGTTGTTCCTCTAAAGGGAACATACAAACTTTGCTAAAAGATTCTTTTCCCACAGCAAACATTTTCTAATTCATCACTGTGCCTTTCCTAAAACAAACCAATGATTATACAGTAAAATTTGACTATGTTACTGTCTCGATTTCCTTTAAATGTGAGGATCAAAAATGGGGAAATATTCAGAATTGGAAAAGTTTCTGGGTTAATCTTAAGAACAAGTATTTAACTAGTCATACTTTTTTTCAGAATGCCTAGAATGTGATGTGTCTATTTGCACAAGACTGTCTTATCCTGTTTTGAGTGGTCAGGCATCTTATTTTTGTTCAGAACTGTATGGAGTTTTAGATAAATCTGCAAAAATGTGCTTTTCTGAAGTAAATTTTTAAAAAAACTCTTTGGTATTCTGGAGCAAACGTATTTATCAGTATATGTAAGAACTAATTTGGTATTTTCACAATTACATTGTGTATGTTGTAGAGATTTCAGTGTTTGTTGATATAAAACATCTGCAGAAAAATTAAACTTGAATTGTTTCAAACAAATATGACCTTTTTAAAAAAAGGTAGGGAATCTCTTCTGAAACTACCTGCACAGTAGTAGCTCGAGAACTAGTTAAGCATAAACAGAATGGGCTCCCCACTGTGTGTGTCAATGAATTTTCATGTTTCAAGCAAATACAACCCTCATAAATTGTAATGGGCCCAATTCAGCTCGGCTCTAAGCTCCCTGACTTCAGTGGAGCTATAGCCACTTGCAGCACTGCAAGTTTGTACTGAGCTGTATCTTACACACTGTGAACACAGGGACTTGAAACTCTTGCACAAGGTGCAAAAGCTCCTCCCTCCTTTCCCCAGGTGAAGGAGAGAATGACCTCTAGAGGTCGTAACTGGCCATGGGGAAGTTTTCAGGCCTGAAAGAGGCCTGATTTGCTATTGCCCTTTCTATTACATGTCTGATTGGGATCACCTTGGCTGCTATCCAGAGGGGATAGACTGACTGCTTTCTCCTGTCTGCTGCCCATCAGCCCGAGGAGCATGCCGATCTGTTTCTCCTGACCAGGGGCCGCACACTTTCAGCCCTCTGCAGAGAGCAGATTGGTGCACGCAGGAGAGAGACGGGGGCAGGCAGCCTGTGATGGGAACTCCAGGGTCAGGCTTGGGGTGTGGGACTGCTTGGTGCCTGCTGACCCTACATTTGTTGAACCTTTTGTATAAAATGAAATGAAAAATCAAAGAAACCATCCATTATACTGAAATAAATAAAATAGAAAAATTAGAATATAAAATTCAACAACATTTCAAATAAAGTGCCATGAACAATATATTACATTAACTACATGTGTGGCAGTGTGAACTGCCACATGGTTGGGGAGGGAGAGTAAAAAAAAACCCAAGCAGCTGACTCCAAGTAATCACTCATCTCAGAGACTGCTGAGAACAGGAGGTGTCAGGATCAAGATCAGCCAGGGAAGAGGCAGTAACACCCAAGATGCTTGGGAGGCAGGCTGAAGGAATGCCAAGGGGAAAAAACAGCCCCAGAAAGGGGTAGGGGGAAAGGCAATCACCTTGGGAACAAGTTACTGAGTCTGGGGAGAGTTGGGCGTAGGTGGGGCCTGCATCCCTAGGAAACTTGGAACTCACTAGAGAGGTCAGTGAACGTATGGGGAAACGGGACTAAAGACTCTGGGTGTAGAAGATAAACTAAATAGTGATACTCCCCTTTATAAGTATTACTACAGTGTCTCTCTCTCTCACCACATACACCCCACGAGGCATGGTGGAACAATTGCTAAAGCAACGTTTAGCTGATTGCCAATACTCAATACTCATCTTCCCCAGTTCTAATTTCTTAACCATTAAATAAAAGATTTGGTCTTTGCTGATACCACAGCTATGGTATTTGTCTGTGATTTGCTTCTGTGTATATGCAACTTAAAATGGGTCAGTGCTAAAATAACAGACAGAGAAATTAACCATTTTTTAAATCTTACCTGGTGTCTGTCTTGCTGTTGAACAGAGAGAGAGATGAGGGCAGTCGGAAAGGATTGATTGTCTTGTTTGGGTAAAGTAGTACTTAACAGAGAATCAGATTGTGCTGAGTCCTAGGGCCTAAGCTTATGTTGTACTTTTTACAACATGCCATTAAACTGAAAAAGAAAAAAACCCAACAATGGGACTTAATGGGTGTCAATGAGTGATGCAGGTGGAAAATTACTAACTGCTAAAAATAGAACTAGTGAGGTGACATTTGGGTAGCATTCTGTGTACCCAGCACTGATCTGGTAGTCCAGACGTCATTTTGTAGTCTGCTTGTTATGCCTGTAATCTTCGGCAGTGGTATTTGAAGTACCCCCATACACGTAACTATTTCTGGTATATATAATTTTATTGGAACAAAAGTTTTCACTTAAGCAAGACGCTCGCTACTTAGTTTACTTTTAACAAGCTGTGTATTGCTTTAAATTACTGGCATGGGTAACGCAGATGCTTGTATAACAGTACAGTGATGCTTGCTTTCAATGACCCTCATAGCATTGGAAAATCACTGTGATCGTGCCTGGACTGTGCCAGAGCTATCACAGTTTTACCACAATCCCAAGTTTGAGGGTGACTGGATCTGGGATTTTGACTTGGCCAGTTATAGAGGTTGGCACTCAATCTCTGAAGTTCTGATCTGGATCCAGATAAGCATGTCTCCAAAACGTGGAGCTGTCTCTACTAGGAATTCGAGGCAGTACCGGTATTGATGCCAATAATTAAGGCTGTCCAAAGCTTTCCATTATAAGACCCTATTTTTAGATGCTTATATAAATATATACTTATCTAGAAGAGGAACTAAAGTAAATTAATGTAAACAAAAATAAGTTAGTTGAGGTAGAAGCATATTATTCAGTTCAAGACCTGCCTGTAGAAGGAAGGCTATCAAACTAATTCAGAGGAGAGAGAGAGCATTTTTAACTGCAGTCTGGGCCTGGACTATCAATTATATATACTCCCTACAGTCCACAACAGACTTTCCATTGATGTCAAAGGGAGGTTTGCACAAAGACCAAGGAGTAAATGCAGCCTTAATATAGTTATTAAACTTCATGTGTTGTTTATGTGGTACCTTACTATGTCACACTCAGTGAGAAAATACGGTGCCCTTTAGGCAGTTCGTTATCTGTCCATACTCACATACTATCCATGCCATAATAGTTCTGTTATTTCCCATTGGCGGAATAGATCACTCCCATCAGTTCTTTGTGCTGACTTTTCCAGCTTCTCTCTGGCATAATCTTTAACTCTACCTGTTTGGTACCTAAAATGGACTTCACTTTCCAAGACAGTCAACCTGGCACCTATATAAAAAATTACATCCCCTTAAATACATTTAATTTAAATACAGTTTATATATGTACAAGTACAGTATAATTCCAGTTATCTGAATTACCTTTATCTGAAAATTCTGTCCCCCACATAGCCCTATGTTGGTTACTCACCTGCTACTAATTTCTTAACTAGCACGTTAGCCTTAATCGCTGGCTTTGTATTTGTATAGCGGTTCTGAGCAGTTACCTAATCTTGTTTCAGCAACAACAGCTTCACAGGGTAATGTCAAAAAGAAAAAGATCTGTGTTTGGATCTAAAGCAGACCCCATAGATTCTCAAGAACTCTCTATTAAGCAACATCGGCATTACTCCCTTCATTCCCTGTATTTCTATACTAGTGAAACTGCAGCTCAAAATAGACCAAGCCTTGTGATAAATGGTATTTATCATGCCTAGTCCTCCATCTCTGCTAGGCCTACTACTAATGCTCTAAGCATTTTCAACCATCTGTCAACTCTATGAAGAAAATAGAAAAACAACTGTCATGTTGTTTAATTTTCTGTCCCTCGACATTTGGTATTTCCCATCATATCTACATTCATCTGTGATGATCAGTCCTGGACCAAGACAGGTTTAAAGTCTAGTATCTCATGAGCTGTTAGGGCTAGGAATATTTAGAAAGTGAGAAACCTCTCCCCTTTCCACAAGTAGCTTTTGTTTTTAGCCATGGTAGAGCCCAAGTTAGCAGACCTCAAATGTGTCACTGGCCAGGGATTCACTATTGCCTTGGTTGGGCCAACTCAATTAAGTTCTGAAATATTGTTTAAGGGTTTTTTTAAAAGAGATTTCTATATTTCATCAGTTATTTCTCTTCCTTTGAGGTCTGGTGTTAAGCCAGGCTTTATGGAGAACTGGATATGAAAATAGTACCAATGTGTCTTAAATGAAAAAGAAAAGGAAAAAAAAACCCTCTGTGATAATTTTGTTGTACAAACACCCAAATATACATACATCACATAGTAGCATGGTACAAAGATTTTACGGGCACATGTTTGAGATACTAATGAATTATTAAGGGTGTCTTTACCAGTCCTCAGTAAAGTGGCCATCAAAAACTTAGGTTTATACCCTGCCTTCCACATCATGTATGTAGTCTATACGGTATAGTACACAGACAAGTAGACACTTGCGGGCTGTACTAGCAAGTTAAAAGCTCTTTATGGCAACAGAAACATTCTGACATGCTACTTCATAGTATGATACACTTACATAGTGTTGCTCACATAATTGTTCTTTCTTTAGTCAATGGCACTTTTAGTCAATTTACATTTGTTTTGAGATGTATAGCAAACAACAAATAAAAACAAAGACCTTTTTAATTTCACAGAGGTGTATTTATAAACAGTAGGATGCTGAATGGCAGAAGCATACCTTTGCAGCCATTAGAATTTCCTAAACCCTAGTTTCCATGAACCCAGATGATCTCTTTGTTCGTCATGATACTGTTTGGGCTCCTGCAACAGATTAAAATGCACTGTGTGCTACATCAAGTCTACAAAACAATGACTGTGGGTGATAATCCTGTTTAGTCAAATATATTACTCCTGGGGGAATTCTGGGCCAAAAAATTAAAAATTCTGCGCACAATATTTTAAAATTCTGCATAGTTTATTTGTCAAAAATAACACAATATAATCACACCAGTTTTCATTGTTTTGGTCATTTAAATACCCCTCAGCAACTCTGTCTGTGCCAATACCGACGACAAAAAAGATGCAGGATTTTTTTTTGATAAATTCCTTACAAGACATATTAATACAGAGCTCTGAGTAATAATTAATTTAAACTACACTACGGAACTGTTGTCTGTGCCCCTCAGAAACAGTGCAAATGCGGAGGGAGTCAGGGAGGACCTGAAGGAGAGGGAAGTAATTGCTGGAAAGGAGCCTGGCTGTGAACTTGGAGAGTTGTTGGTGAGTGGGAAAAATATGAAACAGTTTTTTTGTTTGTTTGGGTTTTTTTTTTGGGGGGGGGGGGGGAAGAGTGTTCGGGAGCTTTGCCCAGACAGCTCCTGGCTCACCCCTAGCCGCTCCCATTCAGTCAGGCCCATTGGTCTCTGTCCTGATGTGTCCCTCCACCCTCACTCAGACACCCAATCCCCATGTGTCTGTGCCCCCACTCAGCCACTCCTCCATGTGGCCCTGCACACCTCCCCCCCCACCATCCCCATGTGTCCCACCACCCTCCTGCATGCTGAACCCCTCGGTCCCGGCCCTAGTCCGCTCTTGCAGGCCAGACCCACCCAGAACCCTCACCCCTGCCCCAGCCTTGACCCCCCCACACCCCAATGCCCTGCCCCAGCCATGAGCCCAGCCTGCATGCAAACTCCTTCCTGAAGCTCATACCCCAAATGCCCCCAACTTACTACCCTCTGAAGCCCTCATTTCTGGCCCTACCCTGGAACCTGTACCCCATCCCACCCCCAACCTCTGGCCTCAGCTCGGTACCCCTCCTGCACACGCCGAACCGATTGGCCCTAGCCTGGAGCCCCCTCCTGTACCTTGAAGCCCTCAGAGCCAGTGCCCTCACCCTAGCCCAGTGAAAATGAGCGTGTGAGGGTGGGGGAGAGTGAGTGATAGTTGGGGGGGGGAGAGCCTCAGTGTAGAGGCCGTTTGTGCAACTAGAAAGTTTGCGACCCTACTTCACCGCCCCCCCAATGGCCCTCAGCCTCCACACTCATTCAGCCCCTGCCACAAGCTGTTCTCCCCCACTACCACTTATGAACCCGTGTCTGTGACACCCCCCCAGCAGCCGCATGCTGTCTGAGGCCCTGTCTCCTGACCTGCACTAGGAAGAAGGCAGGTTCATTCTCTTCCCTATGCTGAGGCTGGCTAGGAGCAGCTGCTCTGCTCTAGTGCCAGAGTAACCCCTGGTGGACAAAAGGTGAAACTGCAGCAACTTTCCAGCAGAAGTTATTTTGGGGTGGGGGGAAACATGGCATGAGACATATGCGCTAATGCACTGGCGCAGAATTCCCCCAGGTGTAATATATGAAGACGTCTGTTAACAGCCAGAAGTGTCCACAGTCCCCCCTGACTGCCATTCTCTCCCCTGGAGTATTTGCTTCTCACACAAGTGTTAATACAGCAAATAAAGTATTTTACAAGCACTGATGCTGGAGCTACATGGAGAAGAAATGCCGCTTGTAAAGGGCGGGAGCATATTTCCTAAATGAAGTGGCATAATGTCTTGCCACTGAGACCAGTGCCCTTTTCAGTAGCTGGGTTGCATGTAGGCAAACAAGAGACCAAGCAGCTCCTTAGAGCATTTGTTTGCGAGCACATTGGGCAGGGTGCATGAAACAACTTCTGATCTGGTACCTGCCATCACCTGCCATTACTGCTCCAGCTTAACACTTCATTAAATAGAGGTGAGAAAAAAACCAAACCTTCAGTAGCAGCACAAAGCTGCTCCATTGGTGAAGGGGTGTCCACATGTTCCAAGTGACTGGTGCTATGCGAACCTCTCCTGGCATAGGGGATTGGCTTGGGACTGTGCAGGGGCCAGGTGTGGGGTGACTAGCATGCCTTGTGCGCTAGCAATCCCCACCCAGCTGAACAGGGCCTAGCAGGAGCGCCAGCGCCACTGTAAGTTAAGCAACCCTTAGCCTGCTCCAAGTTATGGTGGGGGTAAAAGCCACCTTCCCTTCAGTCTCTCTCGAATGAGGCCCATGCTAAATGTTGCTGGGACACATACTCAGAAAGTAATCAAGCTATTCAAGGCATAGATGGAGCAAGCCGGGGTCCTAAAGAGTCCACAACACTTTACAATGAATGCATTTAAAAATAAATATATTCCAAATAGAAGAAGAAAAGAGTTTACAATGTTTTCGCTATGATTTTTCCCTTCTTGTTCCTCTGTGGGCTATTTTCCCAGTAGGAAGCTGTCATAAATAATGTACAATGTAAACCTTAGCGTACATTTTGTGAGGGGTTTAAATTAAGGAGCCACATGATAAAGGCAATCAGCCACGTGAGCATGTGCAGCCCTGAGACACTGTTTCATTTCTTAAGTGCATGCAGGCACTTGGCCAAGAGTGCCCCAGTGGTCAAGGAATGCATATTCTGTTGTGTCGTATATATTAATTAATTACTGTGACAGCCATGTGGTTGAAAAAGGAGTTGGTCATTCATGTTGTCCCTGCAGATCTCCTTGCCTGCAAATCTCCTTGCCGGTTAGGCTTGGAGATAATTACCATCTGCTTCAGAGCAAAAGAGAAGCTGCAAAACTTAACACTGTCCTCTCCATCTTCCTAAATAATCTGATGCAAATGGTCTTGTGTTCATAACTGATAGATGTCAAAGTCAGCAGGTAGGCTCTGGACAGTTGGGGCAGGAAGTCCATTCCTAATACTGGCAAGGCAGGACACTACAGTGCAGCAACATTTCAGAGGACGAGGTGGTTATTCAGAGGCAGTAATCACACAGGATTAAGTAAATACAGAGTGTGGATATTGGAACAGAATCATCATCTGTTCCCGTTCATAGCAGCCTCTAGCAAGCAAGTGCTAGAGGTAATAATGGAGTAATTTAAAGAGGGCCATTAGCTTCCAGTTCAGGTGGTGGTGGAGCGATCATGGCCAAGGGACTGGAAATAGTGCCAAGAGCTGGAAACGGAGAAGATAAATGTGGTCAAGAACAAAGAGCGCAGGTGTGAGAGTTTGAGGAATCTTGCTATAGCCACACATGGTGGTCCCCATTACTCAAATCCCTTTGTGTTTCGCTTTCTCAGCATGCCTACTGCATCTGGATCACTGGCTTTTTGGCTTTTCAGTCCTGCATTTTCATTGTCAGAATCCATGAAGAGATCATCTTTGGCTGTGTCTTCAGCCTCACTGCAGCTGTCAGCATGGAACCCAGCATTCTCTGCTATGACAGCAGGATCATCCTCTTCATAGTGGCAACAGTAGCACTTCTCAAAGTTATGGCTGTGATGGAGGACACCACCTTGGTCACTGAAGCTGATCTGCTGGTCCTTTTTCTGTCCCATATCATGGCTTTCACACTCTCTAGTGAGATCAGACAGTAAAATTTCACTACACAAATAATCCTCATCTTCCATAACCTCCATTCTTTCAGCTATCTCTTCAGCAGAGGGCTCGTTCAGATCAGGGTAATCCACAAGGATTGTGTCCTGTCTATGCTTGAAGCAATCAGAATTGTCATAGACAGGATAGGTCTCTTCTGGATAACCTTAGGAACAAAAGTGACATGCACCTTAAAATATTAAATCCAATTTTAAAAGGAATAGACCATCCTGATACAAAACCCACGCTGACAAATCTGTTCAATCAATTTAGAGTTTATCATAAGAATGTTAAAGTCTTATGAGAGTAACACTTAGTTTTTACTCTGCTGAGGCTCCCTAAAGTAAAGCTAATTCAAATTAATACCATCCCAAACTTGTAGGGGATGGGGTGAAATCCTGGCCACTTTGAAGTCAATAGCAAAACTCCCATTTTCAACAGATTTTTCAAAAGCACTCCACACCCACCATTGGGGCTAGAGTGAGAGCTATGGGAGCAGCTGGGTGATAATATTTTGAAAATCTGGCCATAGCTCTTTAAGTAAATACATTTCTGAATACCTCAGTGCCTCGCTAAGACATGTTTTGAAGATCTCAGATATAGAATTAAACAACGTCCTTTACAAAGCTGGATAACTAGATAAAACCAAGTGCTTTTGTTTATTTCATTTTTTAAAAAATGCATGAAGAAGGAGACTAAGAAAGCAGAGCTTGAGGCTACCATTTATGTTTTGAACGATTCTGAAAGCTTCCTAAAGGGCAAAAAAATTAAGGCTAACCGGGGGGGGGGGGAGGGGAGCCTTTAGAATTCAACACGTTAACAACACCAGCAGGATGTTTTAAAAACACAATCATAGAACACTTACAACAATGAGAAATCAAAATGAGTTTAAAAAGCAGAATTTTAGAAAGACAGAACTCCTGGAGTTAACTTCTCCAATTACCTTTACAATATTAGAGCAAGCAAAGAAACAAAACCAAAATTAAGTAAATTTTAAGGCAAAATATAGTGGTTCTTATTTCTGTGATATTATGCTGAAGAAAATAAAACCTGGCCAAATTAAGAAAAGCACAGAAATAAATCTATGTCAGCCAAGACAAAGTAGCAAACGGCGTGTACTCAAGCTCATCTGCCAATTCTGGCAGCAGATACTGTGTTATCCAGGCAACGTGAAATGCTGGATAGTTCAAAATCCATTTGCTCTAATATAATTGGAAAGTCTTGGAGGCCACCTTTCTGAAAAGAAATGAGGCAATTGTGCAGGAGTCTGTTTGCATCTGGGGGGAATATTCCAGTTCTGGCAAAACTACATAGTGCAGATGACAGTAAAGAAGAAATAAAAGCCCACATTTACCTTCCCAATCCTCCATATAAGGAGCGTCTTCAGCTTCCTTCTCTGGGGAGATGCCATCTATGAGTTTACCTTCCTTCATGACCCTAGTGATCTCTCGGAGCTGCTGGAGTAATCTCTTTTCCTGGTCTGTTGTAACATTTTGGGCCCTGCTAGAAAACATCAAACACCATTCCTGAAGGAGTCTGGACGGCAATATCATCAGTATTTAATATGTGTGTACAATAGGATGGTCACAACAAGCAGGAGGACGCCATACATAAACTAGAGTTATGAAGCTGCTTGGTTGGTGGAGAATGCAGCATGGTAAATCTATAGGCTTTTTTTAAAAGGATGAATGAGACTTGGCAGATCCTTGGTTGAGAAACGACAGGGAAATGCATGTCCTGTTATGTTGCTTCATTCAGGATCTACACTAAATCTTAAATGACATATGACACAGTGTGTGTAGCACCCCATGAAGACTCCTCACTGACAGTGTGGGCAGCTGCTCAAGAAGCTCTTTAATTGGTGCTTTGCCAATATTGGATTCTCATTGGCAAGTTAAAGTATTTTATTTGCAGCCTGGCAGCCATCATTAAGTCAGTTGGCCAGCAACATAATGTCATCATCAAACAGCAGCGACAGGATAGCTCCATGAGGCAGGAGGGAGAGATGAAAAATTAGGGTGTTTTTGAGTTTAACCTTAACAGGGGCATCTGGATTTGACTAGGGGTGAGAGAGCTGAGGTTATTTTAGGAATAAGTCAAAAGTATAGTCCCTACAGGCATATCATTTCACAGCATTTATTGATATATTTTATTATCCAGTGAATACAAGCTCTTTGCTATAACTGCTCATTGTACAGTAATCTCAGTCTGCTCAGGGGAAAAAAATATTCAGGCAGCAGGCTTTTCATATTTCCACCCATTGGTTGAAACCAAGTGATTCATTGTTTCTGTCGTCAGTTTCTCCCATGCTGAGTAAATGCCATGAACAGAGAAGCACTTGGTCTGAGCAAACTATTTTTGTTACTGTCTTTCTAAAAACAGATAAACATACAACACAGCTGTGATTTTAAAATGATTGGCTTGCTTCTGATATAATTTACGCTGGTGTAAATCAGGAATCACTCCACTGTAGTCAATGGAGTTATGCTAGCACAAAAGCAGTGTGAAATTAGAATTGTGCCTCTGGTAAAACTGTCCGCGTGGTTAGGGATCGTGGGCAGATGTGGTTCTCGGTTACACAGGTGTAAATCCAGAGTAAGCCCACTGATTTCATTTGAAGTACTCTGAATTTAAACTGTATGACTGTAACTCTGGCCTGGGCTATACTAGCGCGGGGGGGTTCGAACTAAGATACGCAACTTATCGAAGTATCTTAGTTCGACTTACCTGGCCGTCCTCACGGCGGTAAGTCGACTGCCGCGGCTCCCCCATTGACTCCGCTTACTCCTCCTGCTGAGGTGGAGTATGGGCGTTGATTAGCGGATCAATTTAGCGTGTCCAGACGAGACGTGATAAATCGATCCCCGATACATCGAACACTACCCGCCGATCCAGCGGGTAGTATAGATGTACCCTCAGGAACCTCTTTGTCCCAGCTAGGGTGCATAAGGGTACAGGGATCCTCTGGATCTGGGATCTACATTCTAGTTTGCCAAAGATATGTTATCTAGGTCTGAGAGTTAAGGAAAGTCACCCAAAGGTGAGCCTCACCCTCCTGTTAGGCAGTGAGGCAAGATGCTTATGCAAATTGAGTACTGTATGGTTCACAATGGATGCCCATTTACAGTCTGAGCAAAATGTTAATAGATTTGTGGGGGGAAAAAACAGGGTTTATCCTGTGTTGGAGCAAAGACAATGAACTTTTGGAAGTACATCTGAGGTGCAAATGAACACCTGCTTGTCCTGCATCGGGGGAAACAAGTTGCCACAGGACTTGGCTTCATGAAAGAAGGCGCTCAGCTAGCCTGGCTGAAAAATGCTGTGAGAAAGAGTTTGGGGCGGGGGGGAGGGGAAGCAGTACCTTATTCGCTAAGAGGGCATAGTGTGAGTTGAGTTTAGGCTGTAGAATACGTGCTATGATTTTATTTGGTATGCAGTAGAACCGCAGTTATGAACACCAGAGTTATAAACCACAAACCTCATTTGGAACCGGGAGTACGCAATCAGGCAGCAGCAGAGACACTCCCCCACCCCCAAAAAACCAAATACAGAACAGTGATGTGTTAAATGTCAACTACTAAAAATAAAGGGAAAGTTTAAAAAAAGATTTGACATGGTAAGGAAACTGTTTCTGTACTTGTTTCATTTAAATTAAGATGGTTAAAAGCCGTCTTTTTCTTCTGCATAGTAGTGCTTCAAAGCTGCGTTAAGTCAATGTTTAGTAATAAACTTATGAAAGAACAACCATAGGGTTTTGGTCAGAGTTTCAAACATTTCATGGCATGCATCTGACGAAGTGGGTATTACTCATGAAAGCTTAACTATACAATACAATACTAACAATACATCTGTTAGTCTATAAGGTGCCACAGGACTCATTTGTCGCTTTTTACAGCTCCAGACTAACACGGCTACCCCTCTGATACTAAACGTTTCAGAGTTACGAACAACCTCCATTCCTGAGGTGCTCATAACTCTGAGGTTTTACTGCATAACCCTTCCCCCCAGTATTTCTATTTGCTATCATATGACTCTCTATTCTTTGTTAAATAAACTTACATTTGCTTTTTCAATAAACAAATTGAAATGCTGTGCGTTAAGCTGTGGTGTACTGTTCCTCTGGGAGTGTCCAGTGGAACAGGGGCTGGCCACTGCAGCAGGATGCTGGACTCTGGGGTTGGCGTATGCACATGCTATATGCTCGCCTGCATACGGGATAGCAAGCCCGCATGGGCTGAGACGGGCGTGCTTGTGTTGCCTGTGGCTGGGAGAGTAGGGAGTTGACCCCTAGCAGGCATAGACAGGGCTCCCTCTCACTATGGGGGCAGATGGTAGCAAGGTGCCCCACAACCGTGGGTACCGCTGGGTAGCATCGCAGTGACTGAGATCAAAATTTGGCCCTGTGAGTAACAAAAGATCTTATTTGTAAGTGTTCCTGTAAGATGAATATTAAACCTAACAGGCGGGTGCAGCTCCTGAAACAGCACACAATTGGGGATGCAGGGCTCTCTCTGCAGTTTCCTTGCTCTGCACACAACTTCCACTCTGGTATATCTGCTCTGGGAAAGATAAGAGCTGCAAACATCAATTGAGAGCTTCCAAATATGGGCCAAATGGATGCTTGACAACAGGCTATATTTCTTCTTCACTGTCCCCCACCTCGGGTACACACTCTTACTGGCAGAAGACACCTGTACGTCACTCAAATTCCTACTCTAGTTGAAATCCTCCACACACTCTGACACTAGAAAACAGGTTGTTTACAGAGCTGATGAATTTATGATCTTGCTACTTTCTCATTTTTACTTGGATTTTAGCAATGGAACTGGAATGTTATTAGCTCCAGTGATGTTAACCAACAATGGGCAGTTCTGACAGACAGTAGGGAACTTCCAAAGGGCAAGTCTTTATGGACTTGGCAAGCCTTGTTTGATAAAATTATACCATCATGCTATAAATCAGATAGGGCCAAATTCCACCTCTGGGTTCCACTGAACTCTGATGGCAGAATTCGCTCCATCTGAAGTGTGCAGTTGTGGAATTTGAAGACATGTATTTGAGATGAATGTTATGTATCATACTATATGAAATGGGTTTTGTCAGTTGTCTACCCTGGGCTGTGGATGAAATAGAACTGCCAGCACAATCTCCCTTTTCCAGACACAAAAAATATGTAAACTGAAGAAATATCACTTTGAGAGAGCAGCCAGGCACTGAGAGCCTACGTGAATCTGTGCTGCTGAGGCAGGGTCCTAGCACAAGGGAAAGTCTATTAAGAGGTGTTCAGCCCTCTATACTACTTGTATTTGAAACTCCTGAGTAAGGTTCTACAGTGTGGCTTTAAATGTCTTGCTCAGACTGTGAAATTCACCATGATGCAGAGGGGCAGCACAAGTCCTTATGCACTATTTACATCTCACCAAAGCCCTCAAACTAGGACTTAAATGAAACTTAAATGTTGCATAAACTATGTGATGGTCTTCTGTACAGGGAGACTTTCACATAGGAGACACTGAATGCCTGGGCACTGCATAAGAGGAGGCAGCAGACTGTTTGCCCTGGCAGAAATGATCATTTCAGAGAGCGGCAGGTGTTTGTTCTTGCTGTGCATGCTTGTAGCTCCAAAAGAGCTATTACAATTTATCATGTCAATGAAGCACATGCTGCATTGTGGAATCCCAAAATACTCATTGGCAGGTACAGCAATGTTTTTATATACTTACACTGCGCTCATAACAGTTCCTAAGGAGCTATCATGATTGCTATGAAAATCTGTACTCTAACTTGGTGTCTCATACACTTCAATTTGGAGCTCTTGGCCTTCATCCTTTTAAAACAACACCATTAAAACACAGCTATAGACAGAAGAGAGATTGTAAAAATGGCTCCATGGAGTTCTATATTTATTCCCTCTCAATTTCCACTGCACATTTGTTCAGTTTGTGGTAAAAAAGATGGTTTTTCTAATTGCCATCTCTGTAAATGTGACTTTTTGTACCTTACAATGAAGTTGGGTCATTTCTACCTCCTACCTAATCATCAGAAATAAAGATTTTTGTGGCTGAACATTAGCTGACAATTTCATTGATGCACAAGCCAGAATAAAATCCAGCTCCTTAGTTGCATTGACTCTGCACTGTTGAAGAGAAAATTAGATGGTTCTTGTCAATAAACAGATAGGACTCAGAGAGCTGGGGAGCCTAAGTTTGAAAGCTGGGTTCTGAAATGAGAACCCAAATGTAGTGTTAGGGAAACTCAAGCCATCACTTAGCACAGGGGTAGGCAAAACGAGCTGATTTTCAGTGGCACTCACACTGCCCAGGTCATGGCCACCAGTCCTGGGGGGGGGGGGGGCTCTGCACTTTAATTTAATTTTAAATTACGTTTCTTAAACATTTTAAAAAACGTATTTACTTTACATACAACAATAGTTTAGTTATATATTATAGACTTATAGAAGGAGCTCTTGTTAAAATGTATTACAGGCACGCAAAACCTTAAATTAGAATGAATAAATGAAGACTCGGCACAGCACTTCTGAAAGGTTGCCGACCCCTGACTTAGCATATGTGTGTATAAAATAGATATTTGGGCATCTTGTGGCTCCACTCAGGTGGGCCCTTAGTTGTTAGCGTCAGACATCCAGGTCTGAAAAGTGAGCCCACTGGAGCAGCTGTGCTGAATGACAAGATACCATTTTTTACATTCTCTTTGCTAACTATAATTAAACAAAAGAAGAAACAAAACTATCTATAAGACTAAAGCAAATTTAAACTGCAAAGCTATGTTAAATGAAAATACAGTTTCACTATGAAAACTAACTAGCAAATGCAGTTTCTTATCCTGCATAGCTGCTCCCTGTGTCAGTCAGACCTGTTTACTTCAATGCAAAAGGAAGATTTTACTGTTTGCTATACTCATTCCTGCACAGCCACACTGCTTTAGGAAAGACAGATGGATTCTTTGCTGGTTTGTGCATCAACAGAATATTTAACTAAGTTCCAATTGTAGGGCCACCAGTTCAATGTATGCAGATTTTCCCCAGTTACACTTGTACAATCCCACTGAAACCAATAGGTTTGGGGGATATAACATGAGGCCAATGGGGCTGCACAGGGGGCAGCATTTGACCTTTAGAACCTTTCCTACTGGTAATGATGCAGTAGCCTGACAGACCCTAGCTTGACCTTCAGATCCCAGGCTGAGTTTGTGGGATGAGCACTTAGAAAAATATTTTTTAATTGTAACCTGAGCAAATTTGATATGAAAATCACTTTTCAGAGTTAAACTGCACTTTCAGTTCTTGCACAATATACTGCATGTGCTGCTAAACCTCTTGGTAAGGCACATCAGGGTAAGTTAATGAGTGTTTTAAACTGTCCTTTCTGAGAACTAAAGATAGATTCAAGAATACTTGTGTAGTATTTTTTGTGGATTAACATGTGCTGGTCATTTCGATACCAAATAACATCTCTTGAGTAGAAACTCTATGAATAAAACATCTCTTGAATAGAAATGTAGCAAAAAAATTATTTCAAGATATATTGTACATTGAACAGAATGATGAAACAGGAATATGGCATATGGTTTAAATATTTGTGGGAATGCATATGGAAAGATTTTGCACATATTGCAGCCATGTCCCCATATTAAAACATTCTAGTAAGAGCCTGGAAGAACATCAGATAATAGCCCTACACACCCAGAAATCTTTGTTTTCCATCATCAGAATCTCAGCAAAGGTCTGAGCAATCTAGATGAGTAGATTCCACAAGGAGATTTTCCAGTGGCCAGGAGGTCTATGCTAAGAAATGGAAACCAGCACATAAGCTAAATGTTAAGAAACCCCCGATCCTAACTGGATGCTATAATAAATAATAACAGCATGCCTGAATTCACAAACTGGGAAAGGATTACATTTGTTCAAGAGAGAAGACTGAGAATTTTGAGCTTGTTTCAAAGCTTTATGATTCATGATGCCCTTAATCAGATGTGTCTATTGAGAGGTATATATTATGTAACTAATGTCATCTGTTTCTTGGTTTAGACATTGTTCTATTGCCATGTACTTGTGCCTCTTCCTTCCCAGATCTTTCTTTACCTCCCTCTCTGTTAATACTTATAAAAAAAATCCTTTTACTCCCTTAAAAGTCTTCAGTTTCTGTGAGTGAACAATCCCTGTACAGCCTGCACTGTCCATGATTTACTTTAACCTGCACTGTCCATGATTTACTTTAATCTTTACCTTATTTTTATGATCCTAGTTCTATTGTCCATTATTTTGTTTGTAGTAAATGGTTTGCTGGGTGTTCCCCCACTTGTCTTAGCTAGCTCAAACAGTCTGTCTTCTAGTTTACTGACCCAGTCACTTATCTTAGCACAAACCTTCCATTTTCAGCCTGCTGACCTAGTTACCTCCCGAATCCTGTCTTCCAAGAAATCAGGCCTCTCTCATGTTTAATTACTCACATCAAGCCAGACCTGCAAGAAGTATTGCACTTTACTGATCAACCCAGAGATTTGTGCAGATGGGACCTAGGGGACATCAATATTTGAATCCAGAAACAAATTTTACAAATCAACCCTATTTTTACAAAGGCCAAAACAAAAATTCCAGTTTCAAATCCCAGTTTAGGAGGTTTTCAAAATCTCAATCTGGTCTCCCATTGACTTCACTGGGCACTGGATTAAGCCCTTAAAAATAACATATAAACAATTAGAAACAAAATTAGAGCAGGGCTAAGATTTTTCATTCTGGATGTAAATAGTATACATTTCAAATCAAAAGGAAACAGGAGCAGATTAAAAATGGCCCATACCATTTATTTGTCATTTTGTAAAATTTGTAACAAAATCTCGCTGTATTCAACTTTCACATTACAGCCAAATACAAATCATATTTCTTGGAGTGTTTTAAAATAATTCAGCTTTTTAAGGAAGAATATGCAATCATTATTTCAAAATAATTTTAAACAGTGCATATGTTAATAAGTTTTACACCAAATATTAGTGAGCAAATTATCAAAGAAAAACAAATTTAAAAATACGAATTTAGCAAATTTTCTTTTTTCATATTTACTAACCAAGTGGGTTTGCAAGTTAAAGTGGTGGAAATTGCTTACTGGAGCAGATTAATATGCAGCCTTGCCTCTAAGGAAACATTTTACAGAGATTCAAAAAGGCATCTATATAAAATATAACTGCATTAGTGTTTTATAAAAAGATCCAAAACACTAGAAGCTAACAGAAAATGAAGTAGTCATCTTGGGTAAACTCATTGGCTCTTTTTGCTTTGCTTTGCTTTTGGGCCTAAGACATTTTTATGTTTAGACATGTCTGTCTTTATCTTCCAAATTACATAGTACGTACAATGGGGCACGGGTGTCCCCCTTAAGGAAACTGACATTGCAAAAAATAATTGAATATAGAACTTGAAAAGAAAAATGTGAAAAAAAATAGAGCAAAATACTGTGTCAACATTATGAAGTAGAAACATAATTACTATTTTAACATATACAAGAGATTTACATTTTGATAAAAACATTTTCTTCCAAGAGAAAGTTTAATTTATCTACCCTAAACAGAAAGGAGTTCTTCTTTAAATTCCTGTAATATAAAACATACCTGTCACAATTAGGTCCTACTCTATTGATTAATTTTTCCATAGCCTCCTCAGTCTCTCTCAGCTTTTCTTGTAGTTGCGTGAGCTCATAGTCAGCTGAAAAACAAACACAATCATTAGCAGCTCTGAAAACGTATTCCTCTAGTAGTATTACAGACTGGTTGTCTCAGCAAACACAGTATTAAGCCAAAACTGGTTCTGAAGGATCTAAGAAGAGCAGATGGAAGCTCAGCCTCCAAAGAATTATTGGAAACATTCGCTTTCATTTCTTCAGGCATAACAAAAGGAGTGCAGAGAGGTTCCCAAAGGCACAGAGATGCACAGAAAGCACTTCTCAGAATGGCTAACAAGCAACCACTTGATATGCAGATTGAAATGATCTGACAGAAAAAAGCCACCTAATATGATGCTCTAAAGGAAATGTAGTGATATGCTGCTCTATTGTAAAATCAACAGTTCTCATGGAATGTACCTCTTAAATGCCTGTGAATAAAGATTCAAAGCCACTCAAGTTAATATATTTTCTGCTGTCAGATAATGGCTGGCTCTTCATGGTGTGCAAGGATATGGGGAGCCAGCTCAAGGAACTTGCACCTATGCACATGAGGCAGCCACAATCTGGGTGGGGGGTATAGCCATGGCTCCAACCTCCTGGCTAGCATTACTAACCCGTCAAAGGTGTAGGCTGGACCCCTTCTAAGGATGGTGGAGCTGCTAGTGCAGCAAACACTTCCCTAGTGCCCATAAGATAATGGAGTGATGGAGGGGAGGAAACATTCAGTTGCCAGATACAGAAACTAATCGTGCCTGTACGGTACAGCCCTGCCTGGGACGCAACTTGCTGTCTCTGAACTTCCTCGTCCTTCCCCCCACAACCCCAGTGCACTAGCCAACTAGCTCTGTTAATTGGCATGTGTGCAGGAGGAAGAGAAGTGCACCATATGCTCTGAGGCAGCAAGAAGGAAGCCGTCTATCCATTTATCATATGTATTATTGTAACACCTAGAGGGCCCAGTGAAGCTTGGGTCCCCTGTACTATATACTGCACAAACGTGCAATGAGAAACTGTCCCTTCTTCAAAGCGTTTACAGTCAGGGCCCAAATTCTGCAAAGACCCTGATGCCATAAAGCATCTGCTGAATTTTATGCAATGTGAGTTTTCAAGCTTTTGCATGACTGAGGCCTAAACAGACAAGTAGACACAGGGTGGGAAGGTGAACAAAGGCAGAGACAGGTAAAGTGAGATCCCAGGGTCACAGAGCAGGTTAATGGTAGAGCAAGGATTCAGGTCTCTTGAATCCCAGTCCAATGATCTATCCATTGTGCTGCCTCCCCTCTGACTAGTGATAGATTCTTTAACAGGGTGCCCAGGTGCCTGGTTTTCAACCAAAGGGGACCTGACAGTGTCCAGCCAGTACTACTGACTGGACAACTAAAGTCCTGTTACTGAGGGCGGGGGAGGTGGGAGGTGCCAGGTCATCACCTGCGCCAGCCCCTACTCAGATGGGGTCGCCTCCTACCTTTGTTGGGTGGCTGCAGCTCCCAGCCCTGGCTCCGCAGATGAGTCCCTCCCAACCCAGTGGGGGTGGGGAGGATGGAAGAGGAGCAAAGCGGGGAGGCGGCTCAGGGAAAGAGGTGGGGCCGGAATACAGACGGTAGAAAACAGAGTCAACCGATATTATTTATCACTAATTTCTGTGATTCTATAAAACATCATGATGTACATTTATGTCATGATTATCACAACAATATTACCTGAACCCTGTGATAACATTGTCTTTTTAATACCCTATCAAGTATTTGTTTTCTATGAGAATCTAGCCAACTAAATAAAATACATTTAAATGTAATTACAAACAACTGCTCATCTGAGCTTTAAAGCTAATGTATTAAATTATCCAACAAACGTGTATATTTAGAAATAGGCAGATTTGTTATTTCATTGGTATTGTGACCATCCAACTTGGGGAAAAAGAAATAGTAACAGCTGGGCAGAGGGTGGGGAGGAAGCTGGCTGCTTCCTTTAACTACACATATCAAATGTTTCAGCAATTTAAACACTATGACAATGGGAAGAGAATGTAACAGACAGCCTGGTAACTGCCCAGAACATACACATCAAGAAAAGGCATTTAGCTGTGAGCACTTTGCTTCTCAGCTTTTAGAATTATCCTAGATTGAAAGCTCTTTTTGGAGCTAGGTCCATCATCATTATTATTATTAATATTAATATTTGGCCTTTTAGCACTTCGGTCTGATCTAAAACTCAACGAAGTCAGCGAAAACTCTCATTGCTTTGGATCAGGCCCATACTCAGTAGTCAATGTTTGTTCAGTGCTTTGAAGGTGTAAAGTGCTAGCATATACCAGCGCTGATTATTACTATTACTAAACAGGCAAGGTGGAAAAACATTTTATTTACTGGCACTCTAAATCATGAAGCTTATTTCTTTATATGTTTGACTGGCAGGTTTCATAAGTGATCATTTTAGGGGCTTGGCAAATTCATTCCACGCTTAAGGGGAGACTGAAACTCCCCTTTCCATTGCTGGCCCCCCAACACGCAATTTGCTGAGTCTGGAGGGCCCCATTGACTTTACTTTGCCCACATGCAATGACTTGCAGGATTAGGGCATTATATTGCATAGTGCCACTTCAGAGCCAGGTGGACAGAGGATTTTGTACTTTCCAATGTATATTGCACTTTTTTTTTCTTTGTAGGTGGAGTGTCCTTTATACTACTAATGAGCACTGGTAAAAAACCATTCTTTAACGCACCATGATATTAAGCTAAAACCCTCACTAAATTGTTTATTCAAGCAGAACAAAGAAAAGGGAACAGACACTTCTTGTACTATGTTGTGTTGCTCCCACTCTTTGCACATTTCATCTTTTATTGTAAACAAGTCAATCCTTTAAACATTTTGATTTTAAACATTCACTTAGAAAGCGATGGAGCAGTAATTTGCTTTACATCATCTCCTCTATCCCACCGCAACATAGAAGATAATGTTTGCTGCTGTGTTTTCCAATTTGGCATTGAAGGTTCCAGAGGTCCCTTCCAACCCTAATAATCTATGATTCTATGATTCTAACAAATTCAGAGAAACAACTTGTTAAAAACTACTATCTCACATCAACTTTACATGGAACAGCAGATTTACAATGTATCCAGAAGACAAAGACACTGTCCAACTGTATGGTTACATGGGTAACTTCTAATCACCTGGGAAATAATACTTACTGATTTTCCTATTCATGTTTCCAGGTATAGGAGGAGATTTCCTCTCCACTGTAGTGGTTTTTCCCTTGGAAGAGAGCTGTAAGTGGAAAAAAATTACTATTGTAGGAATTTACAGTAACAGCAGTACAGAAGCCCCACAGGCATCACACCAAGAAAAGGAGAGAAAGCTAAAATTATGCTAGAAACTAATCACAGAAAATACCACCAGAGGAAAAAACAGACAGCGATCATGAAAGAAACTATGGAAACCTAGCTAACCAAAAACTGCTATGACGTATTTATAACAGGTGATTTTTTTTAACCAAAAATAAAGATTAACTGAAAAATATCACATTTACATTTAAAAACTGTGTACATTACTCTAAAGACCCCAATCCTATAATCCATCTGTACACAGAGACCTACTACTAAAGGCGGTTTTGTTTGGGCAAAGACTGGCCTTTAAAAATACTGAGGGGGGAATTAATGCCAACCTATTTGCCTCTCTTTCTTTGGCAAAAGTTTTCTGGCATTTATGTCCTTTTCTGGCTTTGCACTAGCACTGTGACAGCAACACAGATGTCATCAGGGTCTACCAAAAAGCGATATGCTCTTTAGTCACGGCCTTTCATCTGTATAAAGGTTGGATGCTGCTGAACTGTGTTTAATCAGCCCAGTCAATACTCCTCTTTCCTGGCCTGCAGGAACACTTCTGCCCTTCTTATCCTGGGACTCTCCTGAGCAGAGACTACCAATTGTTCCAAGTCACCGGTCAGTGCCTGGGTCACCCCTCGTTCTGCGAGGAGAAGGGATCTGCCCAAGCCCCTTATGCAGCAGAGATTAGGTTCTCCCCTTTGCGGGCTGACACATTGGGTGACTGGAATTAAGGCAATGTCCATTTCAGCTCATCTGCTCCCTCGAATTCTGGGAGGGAAAGGCTATAACAATCCTGCAGAGGCTGCTCTCCCTCCCCCATGCTGTAACCTGTGATGCAGGTAGCCCATACACTGCACACTTTACACCCCCTGCATGAACATGTAGTATAAGCCTCCATTTTCCATGAGAGTAAATATTAGGCATTTCTGAGTAACAAGTATCCATAAAAAGTTCAAGCTTTCTGAGAAGTGTTTAATCTGTGATTTTTTTTAAAAAATTATCTTTGGGCCAGATCCTCAGCTAAGAGAACACCAGTGAAGTTAATGCAGCGCCAAATGATTTACACCAGCTAATGTTGTTTTCCTTAAATAGTTAAAATAGAGTTGTTTATATCTCTCACACTTTGTGGAGAAAAAAGAATTGTAATCAACCCAGAAAACAGTGGGACCTAAATTATAGAAGACCTTTGCTGCAACCTAAGCGTACATCTACACTGCAGCAGCGAGGGCCGCACTGTCGCATCCCCACTGCTACATTTAGCAAGCTAGTATAGGTACATCTGCACAAGCTGGATACTACCCCCACAGCTGTAATGTAGGCACATCCTTAATTACCTTAATTAATTGTTTGCTGTTGTGAAAGCTATTATATGGAATACGCCCGTTTGTCACTGTCTCATAAATTGCTGGCTCACTAATTTGTATCCTCTTCTGAGCTGGGTTGAACTAAAAATATTTTTGTCTAAATGATAATGTTAGACTTTTTAGGAGATTTCACAGATGCATGTGTCTTAAAAATAAATGTTTATTCTTACCTTATACAGAATGTACAGTATGTATAAAAGGATTCCAAATCCATAAATGGGTATGATCTGCCCCACGAGACCTCTCCCACTGCCACCTCCTCCTCCACCACCCTTGGCCTTTGCAACTGCCTCTGCCAGGTGAGACCTTGGAAAATGAGCACCAGAAGACCTGCCATCGGGGGCCATCTGGTGATGCATCATTGGTGGAAAACGACTTGTCTTCCCTGAAAAATAAGTTGAAAATGTTTCTTCCATTACTTTTTATTTTTCTGTACAGATGTGAAATAGTAGTTTGCAGGGTTGGCTTCATTTCTGTGTTCTTGTTTTAAAGCACCACATTTGCATTGATGAAAGTGTAGTGTGCTGATGATAAAATTGTGGATTATTATTCACAATGTGCAATAGTGTCAAATACGTAATCATAATTTCTGTCCTCATGTTACAGATGGGGAAAATAGAGATGTGGCTAAGGACTGAGATAAACAGATAACTTGCCCAAACCATAGAGCAAGTCAAGGATTAGAACTCAGAAACTCTTACTCCTGGTTCTGTGCGCTATAGGTCGCTAAATATACCTCTCTTTCCTGGCCAGGCCTAATTCTGTTAGCACAGACACAGTGCCCATGTACTCCAAGGAACTCTGCAGGAATCCATGCTAGCAGATCTTGTTTCAGGATTGTGATGTTATTTGGCACAGTAAACTGTACTGGATTCTTTACAGCTCATGTATTTTATGGTCTTAGTTTAATTACTAATTTTTAATTCAAGAAAGGTGCTGGTTGCACAAAGTATTTACTTACAAAATATTAATGGAGAGATTGATAGATACAAAAAGCAAGGGAAGTATTTTTGCAGGAGTGGGAAATGGAATAAATTAAAATTGGCACTGAATTAAGGGGTGCTTGCCCCAGCATCCCACCGGGCCACAAACCCCCTGGGGCCCTGAGTCTAGGTTATGAATTACAGTGAGTAGAAAGATTGTTTTAGAGGAAGTTATAGAAATTATGTTTTAAAACTAATTAAGGCCTTATTTTAAAAGTTGCTGACTAAGTAGCAGCTTTTCTTTTCCTTAAAGTGAGCTGGGTGTGTGCATGTCACTAACCAAAAAAATGTCAATCTAACGCAGCTCTAGCAGTGCTTTCAGAGTTAATATAGTCTATTTTACTGAATTATTAAAAGTGTACCTTGTAAGACATAATATCTTATTTACAAGAGTCTTGTAGATACAGTAGGAATGTCTTGTAACAACAGGTTGCTATGCAAACAATTACGATGTCATACACAAAGAACCATCACTTCAGGTGGGGAGTAAGCAGCAGGAGCAGAAAAACTCATAGGAAACAGCTCTCATAGTCACTAAAATGCCCTTTATAAAGGCGATCAATTGCAGGGTGGAGGCAGAGGTGAAAGTAAGCTGGTACGGGCCGGTACGGAGGACCGGTAAGAAAAGGAGACTGACTGAGGGAGGGAGAGAGAAGCCTGCTCCCTGCATAAGAATAATTCAAACTCAGCTGTTCCCTGATGGTTCAGCCCCCAGGGCTAGGTTTTTGGCATCCTTGTTAATTTCACTCACAGTAGCTGAGGGGAGGGGGTCAAGGGGAGGGTGTGTTTGACCATGGCAGGGGCCGTCTTTTTCTGCCCCCGGGATGAGGGGATCTCTCCAATACTAATATACACAACAAATACAAGCATTAGGCTGCACAGCTTAAATCCAGAACTAATAAAAGCAGGTGGAAGGGGAAAACTCACTGTCACATTGGTTTCTCGGCTCCTCCCTCCCCCTCCTCCAGCCAGGCTGCAGACAAGGCTCTGCATTCCTCCCCCCACACCTCCCAGCAGGGGTTCTCCTCTAGGCTCTAGCTTGCAGAAATGACACTGGCTGAGATGCCTGCTGCTGCCGCCTGCAAAAGAACAGTTTAAACTCAGCTGTTCCCTGTGCAGTTCAGTGCCCAGCGTTATGAGCCGTTTCTGGCATCCTTGTTAATTTCACTCCCAGTTGTTGTTGGGGGTGTGTGACTATGGCAGGGGCAGTTCTTTTCTGCCCCCAGGATGAGGGGATCTCCTAAACACAATCAAAATCAGGAACCATTTCCAAGTTCAAATCTATCCCATTCCCTCCCCAGCAGAGGATCATGGTTGTGATGTCCAAACTGCTTGCAGATCCTCTTTGAAATGTTACTGTTTAAAAAAAACAACACAAAAAACATGGAGAACATGGTGGAAAGATGTGTCATGATGATTAGGGTTTATTTTGGGCAAAGCAATTTTGCTAAAGCAATTAAAGATTTACACGGAAAGCAAACAGTCCCCATAGACAAAACCACAAAGGGATTGGAGGGGAAAACTGAATCGTCAGGGAAATTATTGTGCCTCCTTTGAAAGCAATAGTAGTTTTCATTCCAATCCACCCTCTTTATATATTGATTTAAACACCTGAAATGTCCTTAGGACATCTGGTGCAATCTCAGATCTCTTTTCGTTTTGTCCTGCCTGCAGAGTGCAGAGGCTGAAATTGACAAAACTTTCTCTAAATATCTTGTATATTTCATGAAGGCTATTCCAGTTGTCCTTCATTCACCCCTGACTTCTCCTCCCTCCCCCCCCCCCCACCTGGCTGGCTGGCTGTGGTTTTTGCCTTGGTTACTTACTCCTTGGCAGACCCAGCCCAGCGGCATCTGCTGGCTCTCTGCAGGCAGCAGCCCACAGGGGCCGGTTGCTGGGGTCGCTGCTGGTCGGTGGCAGGCTGCAGCTGCATTGACACATTCATACACATACATACAGTCAGAGGTGAAAGTAAGCTGGTCTGGTCCAGTACGGCGTACCAGCAAGAGCCAGTATGCCATGCTGGACCGCATCGACTTCCACAGCAGGGATTGAAAGGGCTCAGAGCTCCCCGCCGCTGCGGGCAGCCCAGAGCCCTTTAAATCCCAGCCACGGCTCTGGCGGCCGGGCTGGGGCCAGGATTTAAAGGGCTTCGGGCTTCCCTCAGCGACAGGCGCTCTGGGCCCTTTAAATCCCTGCCCCAGCCCCGCAAAGCTCGGGGTTCCCCCTGGCGGCCAGAGCCCCGAGCCCTTTAATTTGCCCCTGAGCCCCGGGGGGCTGCCAGCCACCTCTGCAGCTGGGAGTTCCTGGTTGATTTAAAAGCTCTGGGTCTCCCAGCCACAGCTGGTTCCCCAGGGTCTTTAAATCTTGAGAGGCCATGCCTCTTCCAGATGAGGCCACACACCCCCTTAGGACTCCAGAAGTACTGGTAAGTCCTGTAAATTACTTTCACCCCTGGGTGGAGGGGACAGAAATATGTGACAGACAGAACTGTTTTAAATTGATGATTTTTCTACATCTTCCATGAAGCATCAACCACCCTTTAAAAACTTAAATTTACATAAAGAAATAAACTTAGAGCTAAAGGGACACAGTCAACTTGAAATCTAGTCATTTACAAAAAACAGAGTTGAAGTAGCTTCTGATATTACGCTTGCCCCTGAGTTTCACTACCAATTTTTGTAATTTGGCACTATTTTCTTAGTTTTTTTTAAAAAACACTTCCCCATCCCTTTCCCTTACTTTGTGAGGCCAACCCCCCCCTGCACACACACACACACACATAGAGACAAACAACAAAGGAAATTGACTACACGGGAGAAAGTGAAATGATGGAGTTCAAAGTGCTGTCAAATCCACAGTCAATAAAGGGAAACAGACAGATTTTTTTTCTGCCTCCAATCTCTTTCAGCTCTAGTAAACTTTGGTGCCAATAGTAGGTAAAAAAGTAATGAAAAGTAGTTTTAAAAAGCAATTTTCACAAATATGTAATATAAAACATTATTTCATATTTGGTATTAGTTGCTCATAAAAGACTGTATTTCCCTATTAAGCCCGTGGTGGCAGGACAAAGAGAAAAATACAAACACATAAGTATGTTATGTGGCTGCTCATCTCAATGAGAGAAAAACATTGAAAAATATCTTGAGTTTTTAAAAAATTAAATTTGCATAAAGCCAATATTTCAGCCCAATGCCACTTGAAACAGTTCCCTAAAAACCAGCTGATTGCGAAAATTACAACAAACCCTCATAAACAGATGCTAGTATCAGTTTTCAGTGATGTGGGTATGTCATGTGAAGTTAATGCTTGTAAACGATACCTGGTTGACATCCCTAGAAAATGAAATCCTCTAGCCACAGTGTATCCCATAATGCTTTATGGGAATATGACGACTGGGGTATGTTTTATGCTACATGTTCCATGTAACTTATCTCTGTAAAGGTTGTGGTCTACTGAATCTATTCATCCGATTTGTACACCTATATCATTTTTGTACTTGAAGTTATGAATATTGGCTGTATACTTGCTTGATTTCTAAGTAAGCTTTGTAAGGCATTTGGTCAGTTTCTTTAGAAAGGAATTTGCAAAGTTAAGTGCCCAATCAAGAAGCACTTAAAGAACAATGGATCTTGGAATGCTCCAATTCACATAAGAAGTCTACTTGAGGATGTTCAAGGAAGTATGTGAACCATGGCTGCTACCTGTAGTTCTGAGTCATGCATGGACATGTGACTTGCCTATGTGATGCCAAATCTCTATCTTAGAGCTAGACTTTGTATAGGAGTGAAAAGGGGGTCGCTACCCACAAGAGAAAGTCTATTTAAACCCCTGGGAGACCCCTCCATGTTGTCTTCAGCTGGCTAAAGAGAGAGCCTCTCCACCTCCAAAGATACCTGAAAGGAACTGGAACAAAGGACAGTAACTACAGGAGGTGTGAGTGATTGCTGGACCCAGACTAGAAGGAGACTAGTCTGTAAAAGGCAGCTTACTGGGTGAGATTTTTATTTGTATTCAGTTTCTTAGACATAGACTTGCGTGTTGTATTTTATTTTACTTGGTAATTCACTTTGTTCTGTTACTACTTGGACCCACTTATATCCTACATTCTGTATTTAATAAAACCACTCTTTACTTATTAACCCAGAGTATGTATTCATAGAATATTAGGGTTAGAAGGGACCTCAGGAGGTCATCTAGTCCAACCTCCTGCTCAAAGCAGAACTAATCCCCAAATGGCCCCCTCAAGGATCAAACTCACAACCCTAGATTTAGGGGGCCAATGCTCAAACCACTGAGCTATCCCTCTCTCTAGCAGTGTTATAGAGGGCAAACAATTTATGAGTTTACCCTGTATAAGCTTTATACAGGGTAAAACAGATTTATTTGAGGTTTGGACCCCACTGTAATTCAGACCCTGGGGCTGTGTTGGAGCAGACGGGCGTGTCTGGCTCAGCAAGACAGGGTGCTGGGGTCCCGAGCTGGCAGGGAAAGCAGGGGTAGAAGTAGTCTTGGCACATCAGTCTGGCAGTTCCCAAGGGGGTTTCTGTGATCCAACCCGTCACACACACAACAGCTACAACTTATGTGCTTCCAGCATGAGCTTCCTCACCCAGCTCTGCCATTGGACGTAGTTCAGTTTCCATACTCATTCACTCCTTGACCTCTCTGCGGAGGCTATCAACACGATTACTAATTGATACCATTGTACTGGGGTTTATGATATGGACAGTCATCCAGGGTGGACTGAGACCACCAGATTTCACAGAGGCTGCTGAGCATCCCTCAGACAGTAAAATTTAAATTCACTATTGTCCTGGGCTGGATGCAAATTGACATTTGGTGAAGTAGTCTTGGCACATGTCACTATTCACTCATTACATGTTACTTTAATTTCTCCAAGTTCCTTTACGCCACCCAAGAGGGTGAATGTTTATTATTATTATTTGCATTCCCCCAACAGCATGCTAGGTGATTTACAAAAAAAATAACATACAAAAGATTGCTGCCCTGAGAGCTTGCAAATCCAAAGAGATGGTGTATGAATGATGAGGCGGTGAAGATGAATATAAAGCAGGTCTGTAGATTGATAAGCATACATCTTTTTAGTGCCACAACTTTGTCTGGATTTATTTTTATCTTCTTTTACTCTCTCAATACTACATATTATTTTGTATACTTTGTCAGGTCTCCTTTCTAAACTATCATCTCAATCTTTTCAAGCTCTCTTCAGATGGAAGTTCTTTACAACTCTAATATTTTTCATTGTCTGTCTTTGAAACTCAACCCCCCCACACACTATTTTTGCAACACCTGTTCTGAAAGAGGTGACCATAACGAACCCAATAGCCTGTGTAATGGTGTATCACTAGTTTATCTAATAGTATTATAACATTGTCAGTATTTCCCATGCTATTTCTTATGCATGGCAACATTGTTTTCTACACCATGGCTATACACTAGCAGGGCTTTTTATGAGCCATCCACATCGATACCCTCTTTCCTGAGTGGTTACACTTAGTTTAGAACCCAGCACCACGTAGGAGTAGTGGGGTCCTCTGGGCCAACCAAGTTCAGAAATGATGCACTAAGTGGTGTTAGTGTAACACCTGGACAGACTCCCTTAGGCTACGTCTATACTACCCGCCCGGGTCGGCGGGTAGCGTTCAACTTCTCGGAGTTCGATATATCATGTCTCATCTAGACGTGATATATCGAACTCCGAACGCACACCCGTCGACTCTGGAACTCCACCACCACGAACGGCGGTGGCGGAGTCGACGGACTTCGATCCCGCGGTGTCTGGACAGGTGAGTAGTTCGAACTAAGGTAGTTCGAGTTCAGCTACGCTATTCGCCTCTTTTGTGCTAAGAGTCAGTATCCCCACATCACCATGTGGTGGGATTAAATCCCCTACTCAAAAGGTTCATATCTTTCTAGATTAGCACCCAGCCAGGAGGATACCAGAATAGTCCTTGATAGCTATTCTTAGTTTGCAGGTACCAGGCAATAAAGGACTTCTGCCCTCCAGGACCAAAACATTCTTAGAATAGTGTGACGTTACATTCCATATTTTTTATGGAAATACGCTTATGATATGGATATGGTATAACAGACATATTTTATGCAAGATGGGTCTTGTAAGGTATAATCGGAAAGGTTATGATTTACTGAATGTGATTATCCAATTTCTAGGCATGCATCATTTCTGTACCTAAAGTTAGGAATATGGACTATGTAACAATTACAACTGTGTGTGCATTTGGGAGACACTCACTAAACAATAGGCCATCAGCTTTGATGGGCCATTAGGAAGAAACAATAAGACTTTGAAGATACTAATCTCTCTCCTTCCTGAGAGGCATCCTGGGACAAAGCTGTGACACTACTAAGTCAGGTGGTCCTATCAACTGATACTAAACACCATCTTGGATGTCTAGTAATTGTCTATTAAAAGGCGGGGGAGGTCAAGACTGGGAAACAAAAGATTCCCACCTTATGTAAATCTTATTTAAGGCCGGGTAGTAAGGCAAACAGGACTCTTATCCATTGCCTTCCTGCCCAAGAAAAAAGACTGCTGGAAGTACATGAAGAGACAAAGGAGTTGAGTGGCAGGAAAGGCAAGGGCTGTAAAGAGAAATAACTGGAATTCTAACTACACAAACTCTGCAACTTGCCTAAAACAACATTTAGGGTGAGAAATTACTTCTTGAAACCAATCTCTTTAAGATCTTAAGCTTAGTATGTGTGTTTTGTTTTATTGGCTTAGTAATCTGCTTTGTTCTGTTTGCTATCCCTTATCACTTAAAATCTGCCTTTTATTGTTAATAAACTTGTTTTGTTTAGTATTAAACCCAGTTTGTGCGATTTCTAACTGGGGGCAAGAAGTTGGGCATATCTTCCTCCACATTGAGGGAGGGGGCAAATTTATGAGCTTACATTGTATAGATTTCTGTACAGCACAAGACAATATTATTTTGGGTGTACTTTCCAGAGGGGAGCTGTACTTGAGTTCTAGGCAATTTCCTAGCTGAGACTTCTCAGAGAGCTGTTTGCAGACTCTGTGTGATTCTGCAGCTGGTGCATTCCTTCCTGTGTGGGTGTGTGTGCACTGCCAGAGGCCGGAGAGCCTAATTCAGCAAAACAGGGAGAGGGAGCCCAGGCTAGTGGAACAGGCAGGCTCAGTGAAATCCCAGTGCATCAGGTGGCATCCCAGAAAGGCCGGGGGGGGGGGGGGGGTCGCATCACATCACAAATAGTCTATTACAATTTTTTTTAACCAGAAGTTATTAAACTGTCTTCCTTCTCTTTCAACTTGAGCTAATTGAATATTCTGCCTCAGTAAGATGATGTGACACCATCCTCTTCCCTCCTGCCCCTAACCAAAATACAAATCCTGATAGAGCCCAGATCCACATTCCTGTTCTGTCCCCTTTGCTACCAGAGTAACACTGCAGGATCTAGTCCCCAATACTGGTAGTAAGTACTGCTTCTATAGGTCCCTTTAACGCTTTGAGAAGGGGAAAGTACTATCTCATGGTAGGCTTTATGCAACTTTTTCTAAAGCTTAAAAATATCATGCCATGGCCCTTTTAAATGGTTTTCTAACTCATTCCTGACTAAGACTGTTACTCTCCTGCAGAGATGAATACCAGTATGGAAGCCTCACATACCACTCCTTGAATGTCTTTGCAGTTTAGTCACCCTAAATCAGAACTTCAGTTACATAATCATAAATACATCACATCACCTTTCATACTAGCTAAAATCAGATAGTAAGGGCAAGCTCCCATTAACCCTGTTAACTTTAGTGGGGCTACAGAGTCAAATAAAAGAGGTAAGTGTCAAACAGACATTTGCACTGTATTCATGTGTGTTAAGAGGTTGAGTTTTCTCTAGAGTGTAGGTGAAATCCTATTTAGAAATTCGACAGCATGTCATAATCACAGCGTTTATTCATCCTAAAACTGATTAAAGGAAGTTTTAAACAATCTACTCTAATTTAAATGTGATTAAGGAAAAGGATACAATAATCCACTTCAAACTCCAAGTGATAACATTCAGAGCCCAGGAACAGCTACTTCTGTAAGGATATTGCATGTGGTACAGCTAGCGAGACTCTTTTATTGAGTGTTACTATACCCAGCTTGACTATTTATCAATATCTACACATTTTATTTCTCATTAAGATTAAACTGCTTAAATCATAAAACTGGATTTAAGGTGTAATACAGGATTCGTCCATAGCTGGCTAGCTGCAAAGTGCTGACTTTTGATATCAATGGGACACATAGGAAGTATATATAACCCACTGTCACGTTAAATTTGTAATCCACCTATACAGACCTCTATAGTACTTATATGGCTTCATAACTGTAGTATCTGAGTGCTCACAATCTTTAACTTATTTATCCTCAAACGCCTGTGAGGCAGGAAGGTACCATAATATTATTTTCTTTTTACAAATCAGGAACTGAGGCACACAGAGGCTAAGTGACTTGCCTACAATGACACAGGAAGTCTGTGGCAGAGCACAGAAATGAACCCAGGCTAGCGTCCTAACCACTTCACAAACTGTGAACAACCAAACAGCACTAGCTAGACACACGATGCAGCACCTGGGGTAAAAAGCCTAGGAGTCAGAAGACATAGGGTCTGGTCACTGCTCTGCCACTGGCTTACTGTGTGGCACTGGTCAGATCACTTCACACCTGTGTTTCAGTTTTCTAATATAAACTTGGTTTACTTTTGTAAAGTGCTTTGAGTTCTAAGGATAGAAAGCATTATATAAGTGCTAGTTGTTAAGTGAGCCTAATATTAAACTCCAAACAATTCCTTTTAAAACATGAGATTTTTATGTTTAATTTTTAACTTAACTTCTGAAATGTAAAATAATAAAATAAAAACTCTTCTATATTAATCAAAATATACAAGGTAAAGTTTGTTTTTTTTATATAATGTTCCAGCTATCTGAAAAGTGGCTTCATGATAAATGTCAAGTCCCATGCATAACACAGAAGATCTAGAACAAACCATGAAGGAAGCACCTACTCCGTCAGACGTTCTGCCACTAAATTGCAAGAATAGCAGTGAGATACAAAAACATCCTTGACTTTAGAAATGCAAATACTAGTATCATGAGAAATCTACCTTCAAATTATACTTATGACATTTCATAATTATGGGTTGCATCGGTACCATTTATTCTTTTCCTTTGAGCTTTTCATTATAGGGAGTAAAAAGAGAACTGTTTTTCAGACAATCATTGAAATTAGGAATTTTAAAAAAAAATCAGATCATTCAGTACATCTCCCTCCCATTTCCTACAATATATTTTCCTCATATTTTCTCCAGTCCAGTTTTATATGTTATAAGCCAGGGTGCTTCTATCACTTCCTTCTGAGCAACCATTCTACAAGCTAATGCACCGCACTAAAAACGAATGCAGTTTTTCCTGATATTTAATATAAATTTTTCCTCCAGCCACCAAATCATTTTTATTGCTTTTCTCTGAACTCTCACTAGTTTGCCAATATCTTTCTACTGGGAACTGAATGCATTATTCCAGGCACAGTCAAACCAAACAAAGATCATACCTCTACCTATAGGAGGCCCAAATTATGTTAACCTTTTTCAAGCCACCCTACATTAGGAGCTTATGTTTAAATCACTGATCATTAACAGGCCTCTATTTTCTAGGTTTTCAATTCCCACTAGATCTGTGTTTTGGTTATTTTTCTTCACACGTGTTAGTTTACATTTTCCCTCAATATGACTTGTTTTATTTTCTTGACACACTTTATGTCACTTGAGCTATTGCTAATTATTAAGGCAATGGTGAAGACACAACTATATATGCTTTTGGTACGAGCAACTGGTGTAATTTCTCCTAAGAATGTACTAGACACGGTATATATTTCTTATATAAACCTGGCTTAGGACTGCTTTTTAGGGAAGGGTTCTTGCTGTGTTCTTAAAAGTTTAAAGTTGAAAAAAACCCAGATTAAGCTGTTTTAGGAATACACATATGAAATTATGTTGCCAAATGACAATGCAAACATTTTATAAGATCAAACAAAAATTAAACACTGCAAGGAGCGGGAGCAGGGGGAGAGAAGGTGTAAAGGACAAGATAGTTACCGTTAACAGAAAAGTTCTCACTAGGTGGAACCTCCCTGACTGAAGGAAATTCAAATGCTAATTGTGTCAAGATCCAGTTGCTCAAAAGACTGATCTAAAGTAGAATCTGTTGTACACTCAAAATACAGGTGAATGATTTTGATTTTATTATTCAGAATTTTTAATACAGAACTAATTGCAAATTAACTGCAAATCCATTGCTCAGGAATATTTTTTGCCACTCAGACACAAAGTGTGTGTGGTTTTTTTTTAAGTAACAGTGAATAAAAGGGACCAATGTTATAAAATACACAGGATGCACTGCTGAAGACTATATTTTAAAGTACTTTTTTTAAGTGTCAGTACAGACTTTATTCCTCTCCTCTAACCAATAACTTATTTCAAATGCTTAAAAATATTTGAAGATTGTACATACCGTATTTTCCGGCGTATAAGACGACTTTTTATACTAAAAAACAACCCCCAAAAATCAGGGGTCGTCTTATACGCCGGGTATAAACATACTGTAGCTTCGGCTACATACAGAACGTCCCTGTGCTGATACTGTATGTACCGCGCTGAGCCAATTCCGGCAAGCGGTGTCATCTATTAATGCATACAAAGCCTGCTCGGATTGGCAAAGGTTGTAATAGCCCGCCTCTCTGACTCAGCCAATCTGAGCAGGCTTTGTATGCATTAATAGATGACACCGCTTGCCGGGATTGGCTCAGCGCGGTACACACAGTATCAGCAGAGGGACGTTCTGTTTTGATTTTGCAGTTCAGTGGAGCTGGCCCTGCATCCCTAGGTATGGGGGGGGAGTGGGATTCAAAGGGCTCTGGGCTGCTGGCAGCCGCGGGGAGCCCTGAGCCCTTTAAATCCCAGCCGCGGCCGGGAATCAGAGGTCTCTGAGCTGCCCGCTGTGGCGGGGCGCCCAGAGCCTTTTAAATCCCAACCGCAGCGGGCAGCCCAGAGCCCTCTGATTCCCAGCGGGCAGCCCAGAGCCCTCTGATTCCCCGCCTTGGCTGGGATTTAAAAGGCTCTGGGCTCCCCGCCGCAGCGGGCAGCCCAGAGCCCTCTGACTCCCCGCCGCGGCTGGGATTTAAAAGGCTCTGTGCTCCCCGCCGCAGCGGGCAGCCCAGAGCCCTCTGACTCCCCGCCGCGGCTGGGATTTAAAAGGCTCTGGGCTCCCCGCCGCAGTGGGCAGCCCAGAGCCCTCTGACTCCCGGTAAGTACCGGTAAGTCAAAACCATTTTAATTAAAATTATTTAAATCAAATCTGATGTTATTAAATGGTGTTGCCTCGGAAGGGGGGGTAGTCTTATACGGCGAGTATAGGCCAAAACCTATGTTTTAACTGGAAAATTAGGGGGTCGTCTTATACGCCCAGTCGCCTTATACGCCGGAAAATACGGTAATGTAAACAGACACTGCCAATTTAAGTAGATACAAGAGTTTTCCGAAAGAAAGTTAAAGTAGCCTTTTGCATAATAGCATAGTAGACATTAAAGATTCGTCACCCCTGCTCCTTAACTCCTACAGTAGTGTGTTTTACTGCTTTCTTAAATGAAAAAATACTTCTGAACACTGCTTTGCTGTTACAGTAGTTGACATACCCACTATGTTATAGACGTGTATGATAAATCTCTTTTGGACAATGTCTGATTCTAACAAATTGCAGAAAACTTTAAGCATGTTTTATTCAGACTAGAGTTGAGGCATTTGCTTTAGCTTTAAAAATGACATCGGATTGAATTTATAGGGCATTTGAACAAATTGATATTGTACTTACTGTTTAAGAGGACAACTAGTGACAAGAAAATGAATCACAGCTGTTTAATCAAGATTTACTTCATTTTTTATGGAAAAATAAAGTTTAGTCTGTATAACAACTGTAATGAAACCACTGCCATCAAATTGAAAAATGAACTATAAACTTAAACTGAAGTTGTACAGCTGACAGAGGTTACATCCTCATCAGAGTAAGGCATCTGTGGTCAGCCCTGGAGGCTGCTGAGCACTGTCCCTGATCCACCAACACACAAACTCAAGCTTAACTTAAACATGAGAGTGGCCCTACTGAAGTCAAGTGCTTAAATGTTTTGATGGATTGGGGGCAGAGAGCTCAGCACCTTGTTATCTCAAGTCCTTAACGTGCTACCAAAAAAACTAATATTAGACATATAAGCACATTGTTTCTGCATTCCATGTTGAAAGTGAGATGACAAAACTACATACAAAAAAAGCTTGTAAATCTGTACTGAAGTAATTTGCAAATATGAACATTTGCAACAAGTTTGGATTTGTGTACCTTTACTATATAAGCACTGTTAGTCCTCCGGATGCAAAATGAGATCTTCTAGCAAGTTTGCCTTTATAAGAACGTCTTTCAGTTGCTTACAAAGGTTATCCCAGGGAGAGTGGAGTTAGTAAGATTATTTAACTATATGATCATATCGATGCCACAGAACTAGAAGAAAATGGAATTTATCAAAGGTGGTGTACAATTAAGTCACCTTATTAAATCCCCATTCCTGCAATTAGATCTGCTAGCGTGGATCCCTGCCCCCTTGCAGAGCCCCACTGATGAAGATAGGATTCTGCACAAGGGGCCTCTCTAGTGGATTATGATTGCATAGTAAGGGACAAAGGGGTAAAAAAATAATTTCTTCCTGTACATAAATAAACCTAACTATATGTCATGTAAAATGTATTAAGAAAACCTGATATATTGGTAACAAAATCAGAAATAATATTGGAGTAGGAAACTAAACAATATAGATGATTTAAATGAACTTTTATTTCATGACACTTCAAAAGCAAAATGTAAAAACAACATAAGAAAATGTCTTTCAAATAAATGACAGAACATAATGAATAAATGGATACTGTAATTTGATCTCCCTTTACATAACTCAGACAAAATTTACTACACACATTAAAAAATAAAACTATTTTTTTAAGAGTTTTGATTAAAAGGTTTTTGGGAAAGAAGAAATGTAAATCATGTCAGGGATGGGAACACTGAGCTACTACTCCGCCTTTGAAATTCCTCGGTATACAAAAGATCTCTGAAATGAGAACAAGAACAGGTGAGATGGAAAAACATTTGGGTGAATTATAGAATCCTTTTCATTCCAGAAGCCACCAATGCATTTTATGCAGGCATTGCACAAACACCACCATCGAAATGAAAGCTGTAACCTTGGGGGAGCAGAGCTGCAGCCAAACAGACACTATACAATACTAGGGGGGGAATTTTTGGCCAGGTAAACATATTCTTACAAAACAGTTCAATGAAATCATCATTTCAACTTGCAAAGCTGCAGATCCCATAGTACTTTACACCCATAAGTGAGAAACGCAAAATATTAATATGGCTCTATGCCTACCTACAGTAGTATTTTAAACATGGTACCTAAGCTTCTATTACTACCAGCTAATGCAAAATGCTGGATGAGAATTTTGGAATTATAAACATCCACTGAAATGCACAAAACGCCTTGGGACCGGCTTTTTGCCATGTTTGTGCAGCACCTAGCACAACAGGGCATTCGTCCAAGACTAGGGCTCCTAAGCGGTAGGTAACACAACTAATAAAAGCTGCCAATTGTGGCTGGGGCCGAGATCAGGCTAGTCCCAGTCTAAGTGGGTTTCCCTATGGTCGGATTGAAACAGGGGGGCTCCGTGCTGGGCTCAGACACAGCAAGCCGCAGACACCTGCACACAGGGACCCAGAGCCAGAGCGGGCCGCCCAGCCCTGCACCCAAGAGCCACACAGAGCGAGGGGCCCTCAGCGAGGACGGGGGTGCGTAGTCCGGGGCGGGGGTGAAGGGGACCAGCCCCAGGCGTGGGGGTGGCAGTTCAGCAGCCGACGCCCCCGATAGGGATGTGATTGGCCGCCACGTCCCTGGAGGGGGCGAGGGGCCAGGCCCCGGGGAGGCCTCTTACCCTCGGGCGGGGTGGGCGGCGCGCTGCCGGGCTCCTGCCTCCCGCCCCGGGACAGGAAGGTCCTAGGCAGGAGCAGGGAGACGCACAGCACCAGGCAGGAGACCATCGCCACCTTCCGGACGGCCGGATACGCCATGGCCGCCCCCAACGGCCGCACGCGCCCGAGACAGCCCCTCCTCCCCCCAACCGACCGGAAACTGCGGACGGCAACAGGAACCGGCAGCCGGCTCCAAGGGTAACATCCGGGCTGTGGCCCCTGACGTACTTCCGGCGCGTGCTGCCTGGGGAAGGTGCAAGCTCAGACTCCGCCTTCCTCGCAATTGGCTGATGGTCGAGCGGGTCCGAGCGGTGGGATCATGCGCACTAGGGACGGCTGGGCGGGTGCCGTTCGCTGCCGGTACTGGCTCGGGTCAGCCTCTGCTGCATCCCGTCCCCGAGCCGAGCCGGGCCGGGCCGGGGCGGGGAGCAGAGCCAGGCATCGCCGGCGCGCCAAGGGGGGAGTCAGGGGGCTCAGCTCGACCCAGCCTGGGGGAGGCGGAGTTCCCAGTTTCTTCTCCCGTTAGCGAGCGTCCCCAGCCAGACAGCAGCGCCCTAGAGACCAGGGCACCGTGTGCTGCCCGTCTGCCCACAGCCTCGCCGCCCACTACGAACTGATCGGCTGGGGCCGGAGAGAAGTGCTGGGGGGCATCGCGTGTGGGTCACTCACTGGGGTAAAACTCGTCACTTTGCTGCTAAAGCCCCTTCTGGGGCAACAGCAAGGGGAACCGTGTGGAGGTTTCCTTTTCCTACCGGCTTTACCCCAGGAATGAGTGATCGAGCTCACTCCGTGTAACTGGCATGTAAGGTTAATGCATTATCATAGGCTAATAAGCATCCTTATTATGCTGAATAGCCTATCTAGATATGTAATTTTTTTTTCACTATACGCTTTTCCTCACTCCCATCCAAAGTTTGGTTCTGCGTCCTGTGCTAAGAAAGGCAGCAGGATGGTGTATGTGCAACACCAATGGAGTGCATGCAGGTCTTAGCAACACATTAAGAACAAAATGCAAAGGGGAAACAGTGCTTTTCAGCAACTAATAACACGATGGTGGGGGTCTGGCCTGAAGATTTTATTGGCAGTTGTGGTTTACAACTTGTTAGTAACCTCACCTTCCCAGTGAAGGCGAGAATGGCACACACCCTTAATGACAGTGAGCGTTTAAAAACCATCACAGTACTTTTTTTTGTATCCTTCTATTTATAATGCCATATTTGCTCAGTATCATGAATCCAAGTGTACAGACCTCAAGGAGAGGGCTATCCATGTTCCAAACACCATTGTCATTTGTACCTCTGCCAACTCATCTCTTTGGGCTGTATGTGTGAAGTTACCTTACAAACAGATGACCTGTCAATTAAGTGGGTTAAGAGATTTATTGGAAACAGAGGAAGGGATAGTAAAACAGAAGTGGTTTGCATATCACATCTAGATATACACAGCAAAAAAATCATTTATTATATATATATGGTCATTTGCTCCTCAACCCGATGCAGCCTTATTTTGGCTGTCCCAGAGAGCTTTCCAGACCTGCTTATCAAGTTCATTGATCCAGGACAGATCCCTGGTGAGTGAGTTTCTCATCAGGTTGAGAGAATAAACATTTCTACAATTAGTGGCTGAAATCAGGGGTGCCATCTGGAAAAAATGCAAGGAAATACAATGACCATTCCCTTCATTCTGGTAACATCCCCTATCTTCCTGGCTCCCAGTTAAGTATTTCAAAGACCACTTCACAACTCTTTACTTTAGCCATGTTGTCCTGGGATCTCACCCCCACTTTGAGCTTGTGGTTCAAAGATGGGGACCCGCAGGTATTCTGCCACCACCCTAACCCTTAGGGTAGGTTTCCTTCTCACTGCCACCACTCGATTATTTCGGTGAATCGAGACACCCCTCTGTCCCCCCCTGTCTCCCTTCAAAGACACTCCCTGGGAACACAGATCCACTCACAGAGGAGGAACCTTCCCCCTCCCTTCTCTTCCCTCTCTCCAGCCTGCTCCGGAGAGAGAGATACCTTGATTCAAACTCCTTGAATCTCTACACGCAGGGAAGCAGCCCACTTCCCCCCCTCCCTCTCCTCCTTCCAGAGACTTTCCTGGGGAAGCACAGATCAAATCACAGAGGGAGGAAGATTCCTTTCCTTCCCTCTCCCTTCCCTGCTTTCTCTGCTTGGAGACAACCCTTGTCTCCACAGAGTGGCGCCTAGCTTCCTTCCCCTGAATCCACAGGTAAGGAACTTAACCAAGTCCTGAACTTAAAAGAGTTTATTAAAAGAATAAAAAAAAGAAGAGAAAAAATACACAATCTCTATGAATCCAAGATAGACATTCATAGGGTCTAATCTTATTAATCCCTGGAGAAATTTCTCCCTTTTCCTCAGTACAAACAATACAGGCAAAATTACGAATAATCAATACAAACACACAGAATTGCAGACACAGGATTCTTATATGAAATTACCCAGTACTTCTAATACTCACTAGCTTGAATAGAAGAAATTAGTTCAGAAAGATGAGCAGACTTGATTAAACGTCTGGGCTGGTGTAGTTCCAGACGGCTAAGAACACAGAACAAAGAACACAGAGACCCAAGTTCCCGCTCTCTGGGATTTTCAAATTCTCTTCCCTGATTGGTCCTTTGGTCAGGTGTTTCACCAGGTCTGTGTTAACCCTTTACAGGTAGACCTTAACCCTTAACTAACTACTTATGACACATGTTCACTAGTCAAAGCAGGTGGGATTCTAAGGTAATATCCATTGTCCTTGGCAATAGATGTTACATCATGCCTTCCGTCTAGCTGTATCCAGTCTGTATAGTGGCCTCTCCAAGTGGCAAGAATAGATTTTTCTTGCTATTAATCTGTCAGATACATTTACTGTGAAACACTGTGGACAACCCCCAAAGCCTCTGTCAGTATGATACAATAGTATAGTGTTCGGGTCCAATATTTTGTGAGCAAGGCTAGCAAGTGCTCTATCCCTTTGAAAAAGTGAGATTTTTCTCTTTCCAACAGCCACTATAAAACTCCTGTTTCTAGTTCTCTGATGTGTTGCAGGGGATCAGTATTTAAATCTGTATCTCAGCAAGTTAGAGGGAGAATTATGCATGTCCCTTGCCCACCTCCTCCCCATCTGCTGATCCCTAATCTCTAAGTCTGGGAAAGAACAATGCAACAGAGGTGACACTCTCTCCTTTTACATCCCAAAGCTAGGATGTAACCAGGTTTCCCCTGGTGCTTCTGGACACAACTCACCCAGCTGCAGATCTCCACTAGTATAGTAACGCCTCACTGAACGTTGTAGTTATGTTCCTGAAAAATGCAACTTTCAGCAAAACGATGTTAAGCAAATCCAATTTCCCCATAAGAATTAATATAAATGGAGCGGGGGGGGGGGGGGGGTTGGGGTTCCAGGGAAATTTTTTTCACCAGACAAAAGACATGTAGAGATATATATAACCACACAGTATAAGTTTTAAACAAACAATTTAATACTGATACACAGCAGTGATGATTGTGAAGCTTGGTTGAGGTGGTGAAGTCAGAGGGTGGGATATTTCCAAGGGAATGCCTTACTGCTAAATGATGAACTAGCAATTGGCTAGCTCTCAAGGGTTAACTCATCGTTAATGTAGCCTCACACTCTACAAGGCAGCACGAATGGAGGGAGGAGAGACAGCATGGCAGACAGACACAGAGACACACACTATGTATGAGAGAGAGAGATGTGCATTGCTCCTTTAAGTACACTGCCTTTTTAAGTAGATCAGCAAGCTGAGAATGCAACTGCTGCCAGGAAGCTCCATCTGTTCTGAGCCCTGTCGTGTGTCCCCCCTGCTCTATGGAAGATGGGGTAAGCGGGGTGCAGGAGCAGGGGAGAGGGGGACACCCTGACATTAGTCCCCCTCTAGCCCCCTGCACAGCAAGCAGGAGGCTCTGGGGAGCAGCTCCAAGGCACAGGACAGGAGCAGCACATGGCAGTGGGGGGGAGAGAGCTGAACTGCTAGCAAGTGATAGCCTGCTGGGCAGCTGCTGCGCAGGGAATTTAGGGGAATGGGGAGCTGATAGGTAGGAGCACCGCCAGTTTTTTCTCGCCCTAGGTGGCAGAAGGTCCCTCCCCCAAAATACAATCGACGACTGGGGTGGCCGAAGATCCGGCCGCCGCGGTCACCGCCCCCCAAATGTTAGTGTCCTAGGCAACCGCTAGGTCGCCTAATGGGTTGCACCGGCCCTGATGATAGGGGGCTGCTGGTCTATGCTAGTTCCAAGCCCCCACCAGCCAGCTGCAACGGGCTGCTCCACCAGCAAGCAGTGGACAAAGCAGGTGGCTGCCAAACGACATTATAAGGGAGCATTGCACAACTTTAAACGAGCATGTTCCAGGGCCGCCCGGGGGGGGGGGGCAAGAGGGGCAATTTGCCCCGGGCCCCACAGGGGCCCCCACGAGAGTTTTTCGGGGGCCCTGGAGCGGCGTCCTTCACTCGCTCCAGGGGGCCCTGAAAACTCTTGCGGGGCCGGGCCCAGGAGCTTCTTCCGCTCCCGGTCTTCGCCGGCGTAGGGTCCTTCTGCTCCGGGGCGGAAGGACCCCCCACTGGCGAATTACCGCCAAAGCGGGACCCGCCGCCAAAGTTCAGCTCAGTCTTCGGTGGTAATTCGGCAGCGGGGGGCCCTCCTGTTCCGGGACCCGCCGCCGAAGTGCCCCGAAGATCCGCGGCAGGGCCCCCTGCCGCCGAATTACCACCGAAGACCGGGCTGCACTTCGGCGGCGGGTCCCAATTTGGCGGTAATTCGGCGGCGGGGGGGCCCCCGCCGCGGGTCTTCGGGGCACTTCGGCGGCGGGTCCCGGAACGGAAGGGCCTCCCGCTGCCGAAAACCCCAGGCCCCCGGAATCCTCTGGGCGGCCCTGGCATGTTCCCTAACTGATCAGCAATGTAACAACGTTAGCCAGGACAATTTTAAGTGAGGAGTTACTGTATGTGTCTGTCCCAACAAGGTCCAGCCAATGCTTTGGCTGGGGCATTTCAGGAACAAAAATAAGCATAACTCAAATCTAGGGTCATCCCACAAACCTTCTGTGGTGCCCCACCCTTGTATTCAAGGTTTGTCTCCCAGTCTTTGCTTCTGCCAATTCCCATCCTAAAATCTCATCATCCCTTCCAGGAGAGCCAATCCAGCTGGCAAGCAAGCACCATCTCAGGCCTACAACCAAGCTTCTCTCCCACCAAGAGAATTAGAGCTCTGTTCTTCCTGATCAGCCCTGAATTGGGGTAGGCTGCCTTCTCTTATCTCCCTGGTCCACACCTCACACTGAGTGCAGGTGTAGTGGGGTGGGGCCAGCTGGGTCCACAGGCCTTCCCTAACTCTTTCATTACCAGCGAATAGCCTGTTTGCCTCCTCAACCCATTCACATTGCCTGTGTGGGGCCTCTCTGGCTTGTCACGCAGGGATCTGTGGGTTTTTCATTCCCTCAGCCTTAATACGCAGGAGAAATTGTTTGGGTCCCTATAGGATGTAAAGCATTTCTTGTGAGCTGCTGGGTGTCCTCCACTCTTTTTTCACTTCTGTAGGATTTTAGGGGACACTCAACAGTATTCAAGTGGCTTTGAGCACGTTTCAGGATTGGGCCTTGAGTTCTCATGTAGAGAAAAGAACAGAAGCATTAGTTTTGAACACACACGTAATGTATGTGGACTATATGAGGAAAAACCTAACATTGGGTATATCAGCATGGATAAAAATGTTCTTAATTATTTCAGAATTCAGTAGGCTATCTTGAGATTTTTAAAGGATTTTGCAGCAAGTTTGTATTTAAAATTTACTAAGCAGTCAACACTTAATAAGGATATTGCCACTTATGCATATTCCATTTTTTGATGACAAATCCAACAAAGTTCTCAGTAGAATGCCAATTCAAACTTTCAAAAAATGATGGATCATACTTTTATGAAAGAAAGGTGCAAGAAGAAAGAGTTCAATAAGATTACAGCAAGGAATAATTTTGGATCCACTATTTACAATACAAAGTATTGTTTGTGTATTTATGTATTCTGATTTGTTTAATCCACTTTGTTACACTTTTTTCATGTTTTTTTTCTAACTGCACCAAGAAACACTCATTGAAAGGGGTCTACATTATCTATTTCCCCTTAAAATTTCCCTTTGCTGTCTAACCCCATTCAGAACAGATCTTGATGACATAGTGGTTAAAATTCCAGCAGCTGCCTGGGATTTGTCTGCTCACGAATTGTTACTAGCACAGCTGGAGCTGCTACAGTGGAAAAAAATAGCAGGAAAAAAAGGCTAATTTAGACAATGTCTTGATTTACTGGGTCCCTCTGGACTGTGTATTTACCGAATCCTTCCGTGAGTGCATTTATTTAAATATAAAGGACAGAACTAGAAATGTGCCAAGCAGTGCTAGAATTTTAAAAAATCTATCCAAACTACGAAAACTGCCCAAAACTTCCTGGAATATACTCACTTCCCGGAGTGATTTTTTTCAGGAGGAGGTCTGAAATCTGAAAATTGCAAATAATTTGTAAGCTTGGGCTGCTATTGTGTAAACCATCTCTCACACTACCTTTCTAATAAACTCTACTCTGCTCTCACTCTTTATTGCTAGGGTGAGAGAGGTTCTGTGTTTATACTGGTTCATTCTTACAATCATAGGCAGAAACTGTGTCACATCAAATTAAATGTCATGGTTTTATATTTCCATTATATTTATATTACACTAGATTACTGTAGTTGAATTAGACTATTTTCCAGAGAGTCTGGGTTGCAACTGCTGTTTTTAACTCACTTTCCACAAGTAATTGAACTTGAACTGAGGACTGACCTGCTTTCCACTAAGGCACAGTAGACCACTATGAAGGCACAACACTGAAAGGTCTCAAGTTACTATAAAAGTAAAATCACAGTGCAAGGACTTCTGAACACTTGGAAACCATTCTAATGGTTCCAGTAATTGTTCTTATACAATGCTTCACCTCTGGGGAGAGGGCAGCCTTTAGCTTATTTCCCATTAACGAGAGCCCCTGTGGACTATCTCCTTCAACAGCCCAGTAGGTCTTTTACCAATTCTCAATGGCCTTGTCAGACCTAGTGGGATTCATTCACCACTCTGTGCAGACGTCTTCCTCCCTGTGGGACTCTTTTTCACCAGTTCCTATGCCCTCAGCAGGTACTGATAAAGGTCTGCAAACCAAAAATGATATGGAGTATTCAGAACGTCTAGTCACGCTGCTCACCTTAGTGATGTCACACACAAGCTGCATCCCAGATTTTTAAAAATGTCAAGAAAAAATATGACAGAAGGTATTGTTCACCACTGTTTTTTGTCTGTTTTGGAACAATGAAGAATTTAGCACTGGACTGCAGACTCTCTTGATAATAGGAGGGCAGATTCCTTCAGAGGCAGGTGACTGAGGTTAGTATCCTAGCTCTCTCCTCAAGGAGTCTTATGTTTCCAAACAGCATCATCTCTGTCTTCTCTGCATTTAGCTTGAACCAGCTGCTTCACCAATATGCTTTTCTCTTCCAGGCACTATGAAAGTCCATATATGAATATTTGTCCTATTGGCTGAGAAAGAAATGTGGAGCTGGGATTTGTCTTATGATCTCTTGTGGTCGGCACTCACCCATGGAGCACCCCCTTGTGGCCCAGTATGGAACTGCATGATACATCGCTGCCTCAGTTTCCCCAATGGGCTTTCAATTAGTTCAATTAAGTGTTTACAGACTGAATGGTGCCCTTTCTGGGGTCTAATTTATGTAATCAAAGACCAAACAAAAACACATGGAAGTCTTCACTTGAGTATCCTAGATGGGGGAGGGAGTGGGGGTTAATCTTAGTCTGTTTGCCCCATTTGAGTCCACCCATCTCCTCCATATAGGCTCTTTACCACTAAGGCCCTCCTGACCCAGCCCCCACCTGCCCTTCTCTGAACTCAGGGCCCCTTCAGAAGTCAAATCACTGCAGCTCTTCTCTGGAACAGAGTGTAATTCCTCTGGGATCTGGACCATCAACTGCTGTCTGGTAAGGTTCTTCTACGGCGACCAGGTCTCCTATGGGCTTGGCACTTGTAACTCTCCCCTTTCAGAACCTCTTAACTCTAGGAGTATAAGTTCATGGATTCGCTTTCCTGGTGAGCTCCCTAGCCAATTCCCTGAGAAGTCCCTTTCCTGAGGAGCTGTCTATCTTCTGGCACCCCCTGACAGAGGGCCAGCTACCCTGAGACATCTCTCCAAGACATTTGACAGAATCAATCCATGCAGAACCCACAAATGAGAATTTTTGAGGAGGATAAGGAGAGCCCATCATGACTGACACATGTTTGCTGCTATCTTCAGAAAGATTTGATTGAGGATGGGTTGGAGACAGGCCAGTGGTTGGTGTTCCACTACTCACTTAGGGCCAGTTTCTGCCACCTTCAATGTTAGGTGGCAGAGTGTGGCCCTCCCTTTGGTTGCATTGATAAATGTCTTCTAGTGATGTAGAATTTAAATGACTTTATAGCTACATAGCCCAGTCTATGGATCAATTACTGGTATTTATTTTCCTTATCTCTGAAGATTAAAAGGTAATGTGCATTCAACAAAATACCATTTAAGCTTAATTAAAAGTGCAATATATAGAGATGATCCATAGAATGAGTTTTTGTGATTACAAGTAAAAAATACGGTATTTATACATTTTTCTGGGTAGGTATCATCCATTTGAAATTAGGTAAACTTTGTGCTGAGTGCAGCGTATGGTGTAGATTAACTACATTTGCTGTTTTAATACACATGGCAAGAAATCTTTGAAATAACTTGTAATTATTTTGATTTTCAAAACTGTTGGACTTCCTTTACATTTAGATTTGAAGTTATCTTTCTATACTCATTCAAACATCAAACTGGATGACAGCTTTGTGTGTTGAGCCAGAACAAATATCTGCCTAACAATATCAGGATGGATATGAGATGTTGCACCAGCTTAGAAGAATCAGCTTACATGAGGCTGAAGTTTCACAAGACAAAGCCTTTGCCATTCCAGAAGCAGTATCAGTCAACTCAAATAAGAAATCAGTACCATATCAGGGCACTCTGTATGTCACCACTATTTCCATTTTAAATCTGTCTTAGGACATGCACTCAAGATAGGGAGTGAGACCACCTATAATAGATCAGAGGCAACTAACAGATCTCTAGCACCCAGGGCTGGATTAACTTTTTGTGGACCCGGCACCAAACATATTTGTGGGTCCCCATTGGGGAAATAGGGCATGTGATGGGGGGTGATCCACAGAGCGAGGGGCCGGTTGGGGGCAATGAGGCACAGTGGGAGAGGCCCCACTCAGCCCAGCACAAGGGCACTGTGTACAAACTCAAAACTGCTAGATGCACACTGGCCCACCCAGCCCTGTGCTGCCAGTGTGCCCCTTCCACACTGCCCCCCTGCCCTTATGCCAGCGCCCCCTCACCCAGAGACTTCTCCCACAGATACCTATGTCCAGCACCCCCTGCCTAGAGTCCCCTCCCGCTGACCTCACACCACAACTGCACAGCACCCTGCACACCATACCCCCTGCCCAGCTCCACCACCCACAGATCCCTTACTGTCCAGCACCCCTTCACAGTCCCACCATCACAACTGTACAGTGTCCCATATTCCTGAGGGAATTCTGCATCAAATTCTGTGCACAATATTTTAAAATTCTGAATTTTTTAAATAATAAATAAATGTGGAAGCTCCATCACGGCAGTGGGGAGCACAGACCACTGTCTGCATGGAGGTGGGAGAATACCCTGCAGCCTCCCCTGCCCCCTGGGACAGGGACTTGGCAGTGAGACTGAACCTGACCCTGACACAGCACAAGGGCCAGGCCTACCACAGAAACACCCTGGGGCCCTGCCCCTTTTGTGCCAGGCACACCAGATGTGGGCAGGGAGGCTCAGCCCGGCAGCAGGATCCAAGTGCAGAGGGACTTAGTGTGGGGGTATCCAGATGGGGGTAAGAGGATTCTGTGTGGGGAAGTCTGGATGCAGGCAGCTCAGTGGGGGATCTGGATATACAAGGAGGTGCCAGGTGCAGGGGCAATAGGAGTCTGCAGGAGGGATCGAGTGAAAGTGGTTGGAGCTCAGCGGCGGGGAGGAGTCTGGGTGCAGGGGAGGTGGGGTTGTTGTACTTAAAATACTGCACAGGATCTTTTCAGGGGGAATAAGGCAAATGCCACATTCATTGGTAATACATGCATCAATCAACACTGTATCATGAATATGATCTATATTACACTCCTGCACTCACATACACACACACAAACACACTCTGTCTTCTTGTTGTTACCAACTAGTTGCTCCCCTTAACTTCATTGGCCAGGTGAGTTAGATAGGGGAGGGGTGGAGCTGGGCTTCTGTCGATCTGGATCGATGTTCCGATGTTGACAAGACGAGACCCGCCCGGGGTCCTCTGCAAGACACCTCACATTTATAGCAGCTTCCCTCTCATGCAAATCTGTACCAGATTCAAAATCTGTGCCTGTGTCAGTTGGTCCTTTGTTCTGCTTCCTTCTGGGTGTTGTCCCACTGTTGTTCAAAGAGGGTGTTTCCAAAAAAAGGTGCTTGCTTCTAACCCTCCCCCCCCGCCCCCCAGGCTGTCAATATGTTTGCTCTTCTTTAGTGAGCCCACTTGACAAGTTTTATTGTCCTTGGGTCTGGCTTCCATCCGCTCTCCAACTAGCTGTCTGGAGGTGCTTGACTTCCACGCCTTGCTCATTCACACCTCATTCATTGATTGGGGGGTGGGGAGGGAGAGCTTATTCTACTCCTAGCAAAAAGACATTTTTCTTCTACTTTAAGTATCCTTAGGGGCTATAACATTATACTAAGGCTTAACACAAAGTTTTCTATAAGTTTTTCTACATAGGGATCTAATACAAAGTTCCTATATCAAAGGACTTGATACAAAGTTGTACGAAAATAGCTTAATACAGGATTATATGAAGAGGCATAATACAAAGTCATATGAAAATTATGTGAAGATGCTTAATACAGAGATTTATCTACAGGGTTCATTTGAGTGGGGGTCTAGGTGTAGGTGGTTGGGGCTCAGTGGGGAGGGTGTCTGTGGGGGTGCTCATTGGGGTGGTACAGATGCAGAGGAGGTGGGGCTTGTCAGGGTGAGGGTTTGATGGGCCTGCTTAACAGGGGCACCCCAGCTGCAGCCAAGGGGATCTGCATGCTGGGCCACCGTTTCCCCTATCCCAGGGATCGGCAACCTTCAGCACGCAGCCCACCAGGGTAAGCACCCTGATGGGCCGGGCCGGTTTGTTTACTTATCGCGTCCACAGGTTCGGCCAGTCGTGGCGCCTACTGGCCGTGGTTTACTGCTCCAGGCCAATGGGGGCTGCGAGACACCGCAGCCAGCACATCCCTCATCCTGCAGCCCCCATTGGTCTGGAGTGGCGAACCACAGCAAGTGGGAGCCACGATCTGCTGAACCTGCGGACACGGCAGATAAACTATGGTGACCAGACATCCCAATAAAATCAGGACCATCCTGATATTTAGGTGTTTGTCCTGCATCCCGAATGATCTTTGGTCGGGACGCAATTTGTCCCGATATTTCACTCCGCCGGCTGTTTTTTGTTTTTTTGCTCTGCCGGCAGCACTCGGGGTTTTTGTTTTGTTTTTTTTTTTGCATCCAGATCCCCCACTGAGTTGCCTTCATCCAGACTGTCCCCCATAGAACCCTCTCCCCCCCCCCCCCCCCGTGTCCCGATATTTTCTTCCTCTCATCTGGTCACCCTGAGGTAAACAAACCAGTCCAGCCCACCAGGGGGCTTACCCTGGCGGGCCGCATGCCAAAGGTTCCTGATCCCTGCCCTATCCCCTTCTCCTCCCCATCCCATGACCCTTCCCCACCACTCCATCTCCTCCCCATCCCACCCCTTCCTTCCCCACTGCCTCTGTCTCCCTGCCCTGTCTGCCCCACCACGGGCACTCACTGTTGTACAAGATGAAGGATGGCTCCCAGCACACAGAAGGGACCTCAACCAGCACTAGGACCCAGAAGGTGGTGTCCAGCTGCAAAGTCCCCGGAGCGGAGCAGCACCTTCTTTTTTCAGCCTGGCTGTGCAGCTCTGCAGTCAGAGTAGGTCTGCTCGTTCCACCCCCCCTCCCCAAAGCCCACCCCGCCTCTTCTCTGTCTCTTCTCCCCAGGAGAGCATGCTGTGGTCCACCCTCCTGCCTGCAAACAGCTGGTTGAAACAGCGGGGGAACTGAGAAGCTGTGAGAGGAGGCAGGGGAGGGGGAGCTTGGCTGCCCTACTGCAGCAGGAGCCTCAGTGCCAGGAACACCAAGCCTCTGCCCCCCGCAGGAGAGAGCGGGGGGCCGAGAAGAGTGGCCCTGGCCAGGGCCCCCCTGGAATGTGGGCCTGGTGCCATGGTGCTAGTGGCTCCATGGCAAATCCACTACTGCTAGCACCTCTCTGAGCATCCCTATGCTCAGGCTGCAATGAATAACCGTCAGGAGACAGGTTTCAGAGTAGCAGCCGTGTTAGTCTGTATCGGCAAAAAGAACAGGAGTACTTGTGGCACCTTAGAGACTAACAAATTTATTTGAGCATAAGCTTTTGTGGGCTACAGCCCACTTCTTCGGATGCATAGAATGGAACATATATTGAGGAGATATATATACACATACAGTGAGCATGAAAAGGTGGGAGTTGTCTTACCAACTCTCAGAGGCCAATTAAGTAAGGAAAAAAAACTTTTGAAGTGATAATCAAGATAGCCCAGTACAGACAGTTTGATAAGAAGTGTGAGAACACTTACAAGGGGAGATAGATTCAATGTTTGTAATGGCTCAGCCATTCCCAGTCCCTACTTAAACCTAAGGTAATTGTATCTAGTTTGCATAACAATTCCAGCTCAGCAGTTTCTCCCTGGAGTCTGTTTTTGAAGCTTTTCTGTTGCAAAATTGCCACCCGCAGGTCTGTCATTGAATGACCAGACAGGTTAAAGTGTTCTACTGCTTTTTGAGTGTTATGATTCCTGATGTCAGACTTGTGTCCATTAATTCTTTTGTGTAGAGACTGTCTGGTTTGGCCAATGTGCATGGCAGAGGGCTATCTTGATTATCATTTCAAACGTTTTTTTCCTGACTTAATTGGCCTCTATGCATCCGAAGAAGTGGGCTGTAGCCCAGGAAAGCTTATGCTCAAATAAATTTGTTAGTCTCTAAGGTGCTACAAGTACTCCTGTTTTTTTTGTCGGGAGACAATTGCATATTAGCAGTCCTGAGAGTATCATCGAGTCAGTGATGGTTAATATATGGAAAGTCAGGGTCTTTTTCCATGAGGAAATCATTTAACAGCATGGAACAGAGGGTAGTATCACTGCTAGTGGACTCTTCTTGACATAAGACAAGTGGAAGGAATAGAAAATTATTGTCAAAGGTCACTTGTTTTCTAGCTTCCCCTTCCTTACTTTTCACAATAGAGAGGAATGGAAATACTCACTATGCTCTAAAACTCATTTTCCACACACTGGATAATCAAATCCCCAGTCAGACTATGGAAGCACTGTACAGTAACCACTGAAGAAGCATATGATAGCTATTGCCGCTAGTAGGGTAAGGAAGATGAACAAGTTGAGTGCATAAGACCATTCAAAAATGTTTTTTCTGAAATAGATGTTGTTCTAGTTTGTGTGTTTAGTTGGAATAAGACAGTTGCTGCAATTTTTTATTATTATTTATATTTTTTATGTAACAACTTATAATACAGTCAGCAAATAGTAAAGTGGAAGAACAGTCAACCATAACAAGGAAACCAAGATATACTGGTAGGGATATCAGGGCTCAGTATAAAGTCTTCTGTCTCCAAAATTATGGTTAGAAGAACAATTTTCCTCCTTCACCCAAATCTTCATCTCCTTCAGTAAAAAATTTAGGTGCATGAGGTATGTAGAATCAAACTCCATGAGTATTAGGGATCCAATCCTACATCCACTGAAGTCAGTGGAAAAACTCCCATTAACTAAACCGAAAACAGCATCTGGTCTTTATCATATACAAATATAGGTATGGAAATAGGATAATAAACAAACAGAATAAGCAAAAAGATGAAAGCCTTGTATATATGTGTTATGTACTTCACCTTCTGGGTATAACTATTACCCAATACAGAGTTTCACGAATATGAATACACTGGTTATTCCCACAACACTTTTATAAAGGGTCAGCCTCATGAAGTGAGTTTTTTGACAGTTAATGTACATTGGATGTTGCTTGCCATAGAAGTTGGTGTTTTTAAAGAAGTGATGTCTGCACAAGAGTTGATTTTTATTCATGAATCTGCAGTTCAAATACAGTCCTTATGGTATTCAAAATAGCAGGATTATTGTGGCAAAACAACTTCCAGCTACTGTAATGTGTGTATGTATGCATATAATGGATATTAATAGCAGTACTTTCAACAATTAAAGCCAACTTTATCTTCAACTTCTGAAATTAGACTTTAATTCTCTCTTTTTAGTTTTTATTCATTCTCTCTTCCTGACATTGATCCCATCCATTCCCACCCCCGCTGACCCTTGCTTTCCAGCCATCCCAATTTATCTCTAGCACTGGGTGAATACTGAAAATGCATTCAAGAACATTTGTTCCATTAAGATGCATGAATTTGCTTTGTTGCTCCATGCTTTTATTCATTTGCTGAGGATATTCGTTTGATATTTTTGTTTGCAAAAAAAGTTCATAGAAATGGAAAATGTGCTAATCCGTATGCAACACAAATATTTACACTGCGTATTTGAATACTCATGCAAATATGTGTTTGCGCAAATGTTTGCGCCACAAATTACTTATTTAAGCCTTTTTCGTCTTTACAAAAGTTTCACTCATCCAGAGAGCAGAAACATATCCATGTGATTTTGGTGACTAATCACACAGCACAGCTTGAAGTAAAGAGTAACAACAGATAGCACCTGAACAATATATAGGCTGATATCTGTTCACGTAACACATTAATTGAACATTCTTGAATAACAGAAATCCATAAAAATCAAAGTTCAATTGTTGATAATTTTGTGAACAGAAATATGGTGTGAAATTAGTTGAATGAATCATCTTGGGTCTGCTTGTTTCATTTCATCATATCTGAGAGCGGACTTAAAAATGTGGGCCTAATTTTGCTCTGATTTATCCCAGTGTAAATAAGGAACAATTTCCTTGAATTCAACAGTAGTACACCGATGTAAAAGTGGCATGAGTGAAAAAAGATCCAGGCCCAGTGCCTCCCAACGGTTTGAGTTTCCTGGAGTGCTGATTTGGCTCTGCAATCCAGTACTAAAACTTATGCAGATTTGAAAAAGGCAGAGCTACCCAAGATGAGTGGCAGTGTAGAAGAGAAAAGTCTAAAAGTAAAAGGCCAAATTCTGCCATTCTTACTAAGGCCAAACTCCTTTGGAAATCAGTGGGAGCCTTTCCTGAGTAAGAATATAAGGCCAAATTGTGGTGCTCTTAAATACCCATGATATGCTCCAAAGCTCTTAAAAGCGGTGGGAGGGATAACATCAGTCAATATGCTCCACCAGCATTGGTTGCTGAGCTCCTCCAGAGCCGATCTCTGCAGCTCCTCTGCAAAGAGACTATTGTCAGTAGGGCAGATGTATAGCCAGTGGATTCATGAACTGGTTGGTTCCACGTAGGCCATGGCTACACTTGCAAATTTGCAGCGCTGCAGCAGGGTGTGAAAACACACCCTCTCCAGCTTGGAAATTGTGGCGCTGCAAAGCGCCAGTGTGGTCAAAGCCCCAGCGCTGGGAGCGCGACTCCCAGCGCTGTACGTTATTCCCCACAGGGAGGTGGAGTATGGACAGCGCTGGGAGCGCTTTGACTACACTTAGCGCTTCAAAGCGCTGCCGCAGCAGCGCTGCCGCGGCAGCGCTTTGAAGTGCAAGTGTAGCCATAGCCTAAGATTCCCAAGTAGGGATAGCTGTGGGTTATATTACAGTAACTCCTCACTTAATGTCGTACTTATGTTCTTGAAACATGCGACTTTAAGCGAAACAATGCTAAGCGAATCCAATTTCCCCATAAGAATTAATGTAAATGGGGGGGTTAGGTTCCAGCGAAATTTTTTTCACCAGACATAAGACATTATATCCCTATACAGTATAAGTTTTAAATAATTGTAAACCATTTAATACAGGCATACGTTTTAAATAATTTTAAACACAATTTAATACTGTACTCACCAATGATGATGGTGAAGCTTGGTTGAGGTAGTGGAGTCAGAGGGTGGATCATCTGGCTGCTCCTCTTGCTGTTATTGCTGAACTTTCCCAACTCAAAAAAACACATCTAGAGATAGTTGTTTTGCTTTCCTTTTTTTTCTTTTTTCTTTTTCTTGGTACATTTCTTTACAGCAATTTGTTACACCACCAACTCCCCTAATCACTTTGGAGCTGCGTTCTCTGTTAGGATCGTCATCATTGCTAGGCACGCCACTATCACTTGCTGGGCATTTTTGACTCATGATGCTGGGTGATATAATCAGGAGTTAGAAATGTTCAGGGAATACTTGTACCGACACAACTCAATCAACGATGGCTGCCATACTGAAGTGGGAGCGTCGCTTGGCTTTCGTCACAAAGTAGTTACCTACTAGCAAGCAGCGGCCAAACAACATTATAACGGAACACTGAGTAACTTTAAATAAATATGTTCTGTAATAGATCAGTAATGTAATAACAAAACAACATTAACTGGGATGACGTTAAGTGAGGCATTACTGTATCTATGACTTCCCATGTGCCATATTAGTGCTGTACAGGGAGCCTGGATTGAGGATTAGGTCCCTAAATCCCTTCCACTTAGTTGTTTCTTCCCCATATTAAGAATTTAAGGATTTGACCCCAAATTAGTAGTGATGTGGCTGCAAATTCCCTAGAGACTGCCTGCTTTCCACTACCTGATGAGTCCGAGATCAGAAAAAGGAGAGTCATGGGTTTCTACAGGGTAAAATATGACCAGGAATGAAGGCAATGAGTGAAAATGGCTAGCTTAGTCTTTGTTCTGGCAAGTGGTGAGGTAAGGACTTTTCCTTGCATCTCCTTTGCCAATTACCTTTGCTGGGGTTAGTGGGCAGAAAGCAAACTCACACTTGGATTCCTTGGGCGCTTCTGTCAAAAATAAGGAAAATAGTCTTCTGCTCCAATTAATTAAACAAACGGATATAAATTCCCTACTTCAATCATACTTTGCATATCCATAATCTCTGCACTACATTTTATGTATACGTTACCCTTGGGTAAAAATTTGTGAGCATAAAAGTGCTTTCTCATATAATCTTGCTAAAGCACACTTTTGCCTATAAATATTCATACCACTGCCAAAACATTTGCAGGCTTTCCCCAAAGGTGAAATATGTGTAATGTACTTTGCCTTCTGGGTATAAATATTATCCAATACATTTTGGTTAATATGAATACACTAATTATTCTTGTAACCCTTTTAAAAAGGGTCATCCTCATGATGTGAATTTTTTAAAAATGTAATTACAGTAATTGGATACTTAATCTAATTAAAATTGGCTTTATCTTTAATGGGAATTTTTCTAAAGAGGCAGAATGACAATTGACTTTTTGATAACCACTGTTTTCTTTCAGCTGGAGGATGCATTTAGTACAGTCGAACCCAGAGAACCTGGTCTCTATACCATCTGCCCACCGTGTCAAACTAGAGTTTTATCCATTATAGGCTAAACTTTCATTTTAAATTATAAAAAAAAGTATCTTTAATTTGTATGATAATATTGATTTTTCATTGTGGCTGAGGTACAGTTAATTAAAAGCATCCATGTAGAGTTAACTATAACATAAAGCCTTTCTTATAGTATATAGTTTATCTTATGGACAATGAGATAAAACAGCTACATACAGAGGCCTCTCTCCTGTGATTGGGTTGATGCAGGCATACTCCCGCACTGTGTGGTGCCCCACTGACTTCAGTGGACTCTGTCTAGGCAAACTCCTGCATGTATGTGAAGTCCCACTGAAGCCAACAGGTCTCTGTGTGGGTGCAGAGGTTCTTCTGTATGGGATTTAATTGTAGAACTGGGGCCATTGTTTGCACTGTGCTTTCTACAAGAATCTCCTTTGTAGGATGTGACTTACCTATATTAGCATGATAGGTGTATGTGAGTCAGATGGCTGTATAGGGACAGCTGATTTATCCTTTCAACATGTGAATGTTATTTTGTACTTGTGTTGCATGGGGGGAACCTGTCCAGACATAGCTCTCTAAGGATGTTGAGTGTGTGTGGCCTAGGAGTTTATTCATGCTGATGGTTCTATAGGAACAGGACTGAAAAGAGATCACATCAAGAAGTGATGGGCAAAATTCATTAAACCTGTTGGGAGGTGGAAAAGAAAAATGAGTCCTCTTGTGGGGTAAAGAAATTCTTCCTGGAGGGAGCTGGAGGCTGCTGAGCGCACACTCCTAGAGGATAGCTGGACATGCTTGTAAACTAAAAGGAGAGAATGTCCTGAGATGGGGACTCATACCTACCTGTGGAGGGAATCAAAGATTTATCCTATTTAGGAGTTTGCGGTAACGGGTAATATTTTGTGACAGAGCCAGATTCTCTGGCCCATTGCAGCCCCTTTGTGCTACTAAAACCCAGCAACAGCTCCCCTGTAGGCGCAAAGCTGCCATAGCCCCAATTGTCATATGTCAGGGTTGGGAGGGGCAGGGGTAGGGCCAGAACACACTGAACTCTGGCTGCCCCCAGCTGGTGAGCAGTGCCATGGGAAACATCACCAGCTAGTGGAGTTGGGATGCTTAAAAACTTAAAACTTCTTGATGCTTAAAACTAGCCTGAGAATCAGGGAGCCCCTCCCGCTGTCTGCTGCACCCAGTGGAATCTGCCCCTTAATTATCTCATCCATCTAACTGTATTTTAGTAGAGGAGACTGAGATATGGTTACATTCACTTCATCTTATTTTATGATATATGATTCTCTGCATTGCACTTAAATAAGCTGCTTTTACTGAAGACAGAGTGTCCTGGATTCTGGTGATAAAGCTCAGGGGTAATCACTGCTGGATGTTCCTGAGAAACAAGAACTGACTTCCAGCCATAAGGTTGGAGGTAACAGTTTGAGCCCTCAGCCACAAGATGGTTTGGGTGGGATCCATGCCAAAAGGGGAGGGGGGGGAGACACGTGCAGTAGTCAGAGCAAGTGCAAGAGCAAAGACCACCGTGACTGCAGACTTGGTGAGAGTGGGACTCTAAGAACTGTTTCCTAAAATACGATCAGAGTACTAAGAGGTGGGCAAGACCCATTAAATCATTATGTTATTCTCCCTTGGAAGGGCATGATATAGTCTCTGTCATGGGTGGCCCCTGACGGCCATGACACAAGTGCACCAGTTTCCCCTCAGTCCAGCCATAAAAAGAACACAGTCTTTTTCACTCTGCGATAAAAAGCCATAATTTATTTGTGTACACATACAATAGTCCATAGAACCCTCCTGGTACAATCACACTCCCAAGTCCCACAGTAAACAATACAAAAATACCACCATTTTCATTTCCCCTCTCCAAGGACATCACTTCCAGGTCATCCACCCATTAGTCCACCAGCACACAGGTCCCTGGTCCTTTCTGCCCTTGTTCCAGGACCCCACTCTCTCGGCCATTCACCCAAGAGTGATTAGTCTCATGACTCTTCTGTCCAAAACATAGTCCAATGACTCAGCCTCCCAACATTCAGCTCAAGGAGATCAGGAAGCTAGACCCTCCATTATACTCTCAGGCAGCTCACCTTTCCTTGATTGTTCTTTATATGGCCCACTTGCCTTCTCTGAATCCCAATTGGTGCACTAGACCCTGAGCCTGCTTAAAGGGCCAGTCACCCAGTAGACAATGTATTTGATATTAAACTAATATAGCATCTGGGGTCCCATTTTTTTTTGAGCACTCACATATTTTATTGACTTCAGTGGGAGTTTTGGGTGTAAAAGAAATGAAGGACTGGGCTCTAGCTCATAGCCAAAAGGCCCAAAAGAAGTGGTAAACAGCCATTTTATTTTGTTCTATAGTTTCCTGAATATGATGGGTCAGATTATCAGTTCATGTAAACTGGTATGGTTGATGTCAATAGAGCTACACCAATTTATACCAGTTGAGGATATGGCCCAGTGTTTCCAAAAGCAGATCTTGCCACATACTTGCATATAATTTTTGTTTTTCTCTTTGTTCATTTCTGGAATCTCTTTGTTTTTTGTTGTTGATTTCCCACTTTCAAGCAGTAGAAGGAAGCTGTGATAAACTGGGAACTAGAGCTGGTAAATAGTCCACAATGAATAATGTATCCAATGAATGGCTCCTCTTTTTTTGTTCATGAGTTGACTGTGAGCAGCTCACCATTTTCTCACACAACTGATATTCAGGCCCGGGGCAGGGGGGGGGCGGGTGTTACACGCTAACCTACTTGTTATTTGAAATTATTTCCCAGATAATTTCTGGAAATAATATTTGGCTTCCAGGTGCCTTGCAAGCAGTTTGTTGTAAATATTCACAATTCGCACTGTGCCGGTTAGTTCTCTTCCAAAGAGGTTTCCTTTTTGAACACTCACAGTTGTAAATTCTGAACTTGCTCTTTGCACATTTTCCCAGCTCCCCTCTGAACTTTTTTGCAACTGCCATGTCAGTGTCAGGCGTCTTACTCATATTGGGCTAGATTGCGTCATTTGGCACTGCCAGGTACTGGGGACAGTGTGGGGCATCATCACCCCAGAGGGAGAGCTGGCAGCATTCTGTTAGGGGGCTCCCTGGTGCACACTCCACACTGCAACACTCCTCTGAAGGGTACAGCCTACTTCCTCTCCAGGCAAAGGGCCAACAGAACTAGCTGGCTGGTGAATGGTGCATCAGATCCATGCATCTGTGTACTCTCTGATTCCTCCCTGACCCCTTCAGAGTGGCACTGGAATAATTAAAGAGCAATTCTAAGCAACTGCAGTGCTTCCTGGTTCTTATGTAGACTGTTGTGTTCATGACACACACTCGGAGCAGTCTGAAAAATACTCTTCCTGGGAAGTGGCCAGTGCTTAATTTGTAATGAAAGAGGTGCACAAGAAATTAGGTGCTGGGGCGCAAACATGTTTTTTACATTCAGAATGGATGTAGCGAGCCCAGCAGTGCCAGGGCTCACCCTGGCACAAAGTAAGCACTGGCGGTTGCAACAAAACATTACTTTATTGCTTAGAATTCAGAACAACAATGCACAAGAACTCAAAAACAGAGAGAGAGACAGACAGACAGACAGACAGATAAGGCTGCTCCCTAAAGCAGAGAGGCATATTTCATCTCACCTTGCTTTAAGCTGTCTGTTTCCAAACTGACTATGCTCACAAGCTTTGCTACAGGACTTCTTAGCCTGCAAGCAGGCCCCAGAACCCACTCCGCCTGCAGTTCTTAGAGTGACAGCTAACAATTCCAAAAAAGCAATCCTCAAAACGCCACACATCAATGCAAGGATAGGGGAGGATTCACACTCTGTCACTGTGAACCCACTACCCACATAAGGACTGGCCAGAATATAGACCAACATGGGTCTAGTTTTTGTGAGAAAACATACCATAGTCGCCTCATTTCTGTAGTGTGTCGGAGGAGGCTCTATTTGGTCATTAATATTACTAACAAGAACACATCCAGTTTTGCTTTCTTTAATGATGCACACAATAGGCAACCATTATATTTTGTATCAACAAATATTTCAGCAGCTATTTTACTGTCCTGGCTATTAAAAATTAACCATTCTCCCACCCCCCGCCACAAAGTGTCTTGTCCACAGAAATCTTGGTTCCCAGAAAGTTAGAACATTTGCAATGCTGCAAGTTCCCCAGAAGATGGCAGTGCCAGTACAGTAAACAACCAAGAAGCAGAGCATTGGAAGGAGATTGTTTTGTAACTTGTCAGCTCAGAACTGATTTATAACAGGTTTTAAATATTTTTTAAAAAGAGTCGGATGATCAGATAATTATACTTCAATGAATGTCCAAAGCAATAACAATAGCACTCATTACAACTTTGGAGTGTGTCTGGTTTCTCAAGGGTTCACAACAAACGTTAATCCATCTGAACGGAAACAGGAGACATAATTTAGCAGCAGCTCACTTCTATTACCTCGATTGTATATTATAATTAATTTTAGCTACACATGCTCACATTGTATGTTAAGTATCAGAGGGGTAGCCGTGTTAATCTGGATCTGTAAAAATCAACAAAGAGTCCTGTGGCACCTTATAGGCTAACAGATGTATTGGAGCATGAGCTTTCGTGGGTGAATACCCACTTCGTCAGACGCATGTAATAGAAATTTCCAGAGGCAGGTATCAATATGCAGGCCAGAATCAGTCTGGAGATAACGAGGTTAGTTCAATCAGGGAGGATGAGGCCCTTTTCTATCAGTTGAGGTGTGAACACGAAGGGAGGAGAAACTGCTTTTGTAGTTGGCAAGCCATTCAGTCTTTGTTTAATCCTGAGCTGATGGTGTCAAATTTGCAAATGAACTGAAGCTCAGCAGTTTCTCTTTGAAGTCTGGTCCTGAAGTTTTTTTTGCTATAGGATGGCTACCTTAAAATCTGCTGTTGTGTGGCCAGGAAGTTTGAAGTATTCTCCTACAGGTTTTTGTATATTGCCATTCCTAATATCTGACTTGTGTCCATTTATCCTTTTACGTAGGGACTGTCCAGTTTGGCCGATGTACATAGCAGAGGGGCATTGCTGGAACAAGATGGCGTACATTACATTGGTGAACGTGCAGGTGAATGAACCGGTGATGTTGTAACTGATCTGGTTAGGTCCTGTGATGGTGTTGCTGGTGTAGATATGTGGACAGAGTTGGCATCGAGGTTTTTTTGCATGGATTGGTTCCTGAGTTAGAGTTGCTACGCTGCGGTGTGTGGTTGCTGGTGAGAATATGCTTAAGGTTGGCGGGTTGTTTGTGGGCGAGGACTGCTTTCATGTATTCTGCAAGTTGATGTAGGTAATTTACAGGTTGAGGTTAATTTCTGATTATTTTTTGACATGTAGTGTTTGTGCTATGATTACATATGATTTACTAAAAATAATTGATCAATAAAAAGAACTGATTGTGCTTCTTTTTTTCATTCATTTATTATATTTGTATATGTCTTTTATTACCAAAAGGCTCTTTTCACAATAAAAAAGCTAGACACCATTTCCATGGGCAGAAGGCCAGTGAAGAGATATTCCATACTTAAAAACATATTCACACAAAATTCATCCTATTTTATTAAGACCTTTTGTCGAGAATCAAAAATTAACAAAATCGGTATTAGAATTCCTCTCTCTCGACCGGAAAATCATTCAGCTGGATTCAAGTAGGCCAGAAAACTGAAACTGTTTTTTTAAAAAGTGCTGAAAGTTTATACAACTGATCCTGCCCTCAATACCCAACAACTTAGCCTCTTGTAAGAGCTCACAACAAATCCATTTGTCTCAAGGAGTTGGCAGTCACTTGAAGGGGAGAACAACCTGGTTTGGTGACTAGAAGGCTGTGCATTTTCCTCTGCATGAGGCAAAGATACATATAGTTCACTGGGTCTTCAAAAGACCCCTGATTTTGTGCGACAATAGTCAATATGTAAGTGCACTGAAGATAAATAAACTGAGACCTGATCCAATAACACTTGTTGAAGTCAAGGGAAAGATGACTTCAGCGCAGTTCACATTCGGCCCTGGTTTGCCGGGCCGGCTCTAGGTTTTTTGCCACCCCAAGCAAAAAAAATTTTGGCTGCCCCCACCCCAGCCCTGGGCTCTCCCCCCCATGACCCGCATCCCCCTGCCACCCCAGCCCTGGGCTCCTCCCTTTCCCCTCCACCAGTGCCCCCCCACACCTACACACCTCCTTCCGCCCCAGCCCGGGGCTCTGCCCCCTCCACCCGCACCCCTTCCGCCCCAGCCCTGGGCTCTCCCCACCCGCACCTGCGCCCTCCTTCCGCCCCCAGCCCTGGGTCACTGGTAACTTGTTCCCAGGGTGGGTCATTCAGCAGGAATTTTGGATGTGCACAGAACACAGACAGGATTGGTTCCCATATGGTAACAGAACGGCAGTAAAGTGGAACAATTTTCTGCTTGTGTGATTGGAGGATATCTGGATGCATATTATAAGACTGTCCTCCATAAATGAGGAAAAGTTGAGGTGCCTTTATTATTCTTTTGTTCCACTCTTTGTTTCTATGGGGAATTTGCCAATGCAATATCACTGTCTTCCTTTTCAACAAATAAAACTAAAAAAAAAAAAAAAGGCAATGGCTGTTGAAAATAGCAATTCCAGTCCTAAAAACCACTGGGAAGCATTTCTTGCTCAATTTTATCGTACCTTTTCTACAGCAAATTATAGTGGATCCGTATATTTGATTTGGGAGAAATGAAGTAACAGCTGCCCAAACTGAGCTTGAGCACTCCTGAATTTTGAGGTGTTCAAATCTGGAAGGCAGGTGCTAGAATCCCTTTCTGAATATTAGCTAAATCTGGAAAGGAAAAGTCAATTTCTGCTTCCATGGCTCAGAAGTGGAAATCCTCCTACATGCCTGGTACTGTATCTAAAGCTGCTGAAGTCCCCTGGCAGAGCCTCCCCTCCCTTACTTTTCATTTTAAATTCTAGTGGGATCCACATATCTCCCTTGCTAGGCTTCAGATAGAGAGGGGCACTGTCCATTTAGTCCACCCAATTCCTTCTTTGGGGGCTGCAAGGTGAGGTCACACCAGTATCCCTAATCCAGTCTGGGGATGTCTTCTGAAGGGGATATCTGGGCCAAAGCCTTCTACTCCTTGGGCACACTTGTTCCCCATTCACACTGCCACCCCACTCTAGCAGTGAGCTCTCCATTCACAGCAAGCTGCAGCATGAGGTTTCAGCTACCATACTCCTTCCCTCCCCTTCCTGTTGATAGTGACCAGGGGAATGCTGGGAAATGTAGTTCTTTCCCTGCTCCAGGGCTGGCTCTATAGGCAGGGAGCTAACCAAGGAACTACAGCTCCCAGGGTTCCCTATTGGTTCTCAGCTCCCAGGCTGGATCTCTACCAGCTACCGCCCCTGCAAATGGGCTGCCCCAAGCATCTGCTTGCTTTGCTGGTGCCTAGAGCCGCCCCTGCTGGTTTGCTAGCCAGAGGTAACACAAGGCTATTGGTAGATCAACAGATGTTGTAACCACTAAGATGTAGAATCTTGAAATGCCTGCTCAATGCAGACAAGCATGAAGGAAACTCCAGCATTCTTGGCTATGGGAATTTTGTCATTGTGCTTTAGGAAAACTTCCCCAGCCTTGTTTGTCAGCATTCTTAGGAAAGCCCGTGGGCCAAATTCTGCTTTCAGTCATACCCATGCAACCCCATTGATTTCAACATGATTACAAAGGGTTTAACAAAGAGCAGAACTCAGTCCAATGAAATAGCTCTGAAATCACTACTGTGGAATCAGACCATCCTTTTGACATTAATAACTATATAGAGAGGATTTGCATCAGCAGCAATCACATCGACTGCAGCAGCAACTGTGGCAACACAGCTAATGGCCTAACTCTGGCAGATAGTCCCAAATTGGGCTCCACAGCAGTAAGCAGCTTCACAAGCCATCATGTTTCATATTAAAAGGCATTAATTCTGGCTTCATGCTAGTCAGGGAAGTGTTGCAAAAGCTGTGAGTTTGAACTCATTGGTAGTAGTGTCAAGGAATTTTTTAGCTGCTAAACCAGGAATTACTACAGTGAGGAATTCAAATATTTCCCACTGCACTTGCCAGTTTTGGTTGTCATGATAATAGTGCTTTTTCATAGAAAATAGGAATAGCCAGTTAATCTTTCTCTTGCACTTAAACATCCCAGAAACTTTACAATCAACTTTCAAGGTCAAGTAAGTGAGTCTTAAGAAAATAAAATAGAAGGAAATTCCATAAACAAGGGTTATATCATCATGTCCTCCCTCTAATAAAGGAAAGCTGATCTGGCCCAAAAGGTATTATCTGTAGTAAGGTAAGAACAGAATCAGTAGAGATGATACATATATTTGTGCAATAAAAATCTTAAACCTCATTTGTTTTTTTCTTCACAATGTTGGTGGAGACCCCACAATGGCAAAGAGATGAAAATGTTGTTTCTCATGTCTGCATTACACATCTGAGACAAGTTGCAGGGAATCCAAAAGTCACTGTAGAGAATTTCCACGTCCAACAGGTGTTTCAGTATCTTCTGTGGCATTCATAAATGACAACATATACTGCAGCACAGAAAGGCTTTGCGAATGATGACTCTACAATCGGATATAGATTTCAGCACAATGTTCCATATCAAAGTAACTTCAAAGTTGTGTGTCCTAAGAGCAGGATAAATAATGCAGCCATCACTGGGAACTAATCAAGAAGGAAATCAGAGATCCACACTAATGCTACCCATTGTGTGACAAGTCTACATTCAGTCTTGTCTGAATTCAGGCTGGGATAGTTAAAGGACATTCAAACAACAATCTTGCACTCATAGCCATGTGGCTCACAGAAAACCAACACTGGGTTGGCAGAGATCAAAACAATGGGCCAGCTCCTCAGCTGGTGGGAAGGTGCATCATTGAAGTCAATGGAGTTACTCCAATTTTCATCAGCTGAGGATCTGAGCCTGCGTATCTACGTGATGCTGTCATACTATACAAGTAACACTGAAACTTGCAGTCATGTCATGACCCATATTGTTCAAAAAAGCAAATTAAATAGGATCTGAACTAGATCTCTTTGGGACCCTTCAAACAATTTGAACAATGCTACAAGTGTAAGGTCCCACAGTGATAAACTGTGAGCCCAGGAGAGAGTAAGATTTAGATAAGACCAGTGCCATCCCAGATAAGTTTGAAGATGTGAAACAATGTTACAAAGGAAATGGGAAGTTAGAGAAAGAACAAAATTCGTGAAATTTTCTCCCTGAAAACCCAGCCTTCTCATGGATGAAGGGCAATATTGCTGTTTCCAAACAAGATCTGGACTCTCCTGGAAAAAGAAGAGGTTAGCAACATGGGTGATAGCAGAGTCTAAGGATCCAAATAGTTCTAACACAGGTATCAGAGAGCTGGTGGTTGCTCAGAGCACAGAACTGCAGCAAGATTATATAAAGAAAACTCAAATGTACCTGGAAACTTACTACATGACTGAAACCAGTAGGGGGCAGTAACACACATTCTTAGCCCCCCATTATCTACAAAATAATTTTTAGGTGTTTCAGACCTGTGCCTTTGAGGATTTAGGAGAACACCAGTGATTCTAACTAAGATGGCAGAACAGTTTAAGATCCAAGTGATAGGTAGCCCCAAAGGTGGGAAGTCCACCAGCAGAGTGTATGTGTGTGTTCGTATGTGGGTTGAGAGGAGAGCAGAGGTGTGAGGCAGTGTAAAGAAAAGCTATTAAAGTCTCTCTCCACGTGTGGCTGAACAACTGGAAGTCCAGGTCCCAAAAAGGGCGGTGTTATCCAGCAAAGGGGCATGACCAATGTGGATGTGGGAGGCACCATTTGGATGAATCTGACCCATTACCAGAGGAAAACTGGCTATTTAGACTAAAGTAAGACAGGACGAAACACCCTTTGCGACCAAGAACTAATTAACCATGAGCTAAATACCCAGCAGTTGTTGGTCTCAAGGGCAGTTGCAGTTTTTCACTAGAAAGTAGTGACTCTCCCTGATAATTTGTAAGCCCAGACGGTTGGGAATTTCACACACATGTTGAACAATGGCTCTGGTGACTGGCAGCTGCTAAGGACAGCCACTGGTAAGAACTACTTTCAAATCCAACAGCAAATAGCCTCACTTCCACCAGCACCAGAGGCAGATCCTCCTTCTTTACAGTCAACCACAATATTAAGAAAATTATCACAGGCCTAATTATTGCCATTTCTTCTGTTTCTGTCCATGGTGCAGAAAAAAATGGGTGGCTCTGGGGTGGCGGCTGTTAAGAGCTGGAAGTATCTGCACTGCTGTAATGTCTCCCCTTACACCAGTTCCACAAAAGCCTCTCTCAGGTACACTATGGGGTTGGCAATTCATGGGCTGGGAAGGGTGGGAATAGGGCAGCAGGTCACTCACTCTCTACCAGGGGCGGCTCCAGGCACCAGCACGCCAAGCGCATGCTTGGGGCGGCAAGCCACGGGGGGCGCTCTGCCAGTTGCCGCGAGAGCGGCAGGCAGGCTGCCTTCGGCGGCATGCCTGCAGAGGGTCCGCTGGTCCCGTGGCTTCGGCGGATCTCCTGCAGGCTGCCGCCAAATTCGCGGGACCGGGGACCTCCCGCAGGCAAGCTGCCGAAGGCAGGCTGCCTGCCATGCTTGGGGTGGCAAAATGCCTAGAGCCGCCCCTGCTCTCTACATTCTTGTGGGTTAAAATATTCCAGTGGGTTAAAATATTGCTGACCCACTTAGTGACAGAAAAACTGCATTGGCACTAACATACGCAACTGTCCATGCACATGCAGACCAAGTGAGCCATAATGGTTGGTAATAGGAATCAGACTCATCAATTGCCATGTTCTATATTAATTGTTTGTAAGTTGCTATTGTAAACTGAAACCCAGCATCAGTTCAACAATATCTGATTTTATACTGAAAAATAATTGGAAACGCTGGATCTTATAGCCTTCCCCCAGTTTTATGCTGGGATAACTCCATTTGCTAGTATTTTGAAAGTGTCTAACGGGTATTTTCAATTGTTAATCTGCATTATAGAATATCATATTAATAATCATTTATTAAAAGAATAAGACTGTAATTTTGGTGTGTCTCAGCAATAAATAACATCTGTACGGAAATAGTGTCCTAAAACAGCATATAGAAAAAGAGCCTGCTTAAACCATGCCTCATATTGATGTAATGCGGTCTCTCCAGTGCAATTATTTCTGACACAAATTAGACAAGATTCATATCTGTCCTAGTAAACAGCAGATTGTTTCTTTGGGTAAATGTTTGTTTCCATTTACATGTGCTATTATCGTTTAAATATTTCTGTTTTATTACTCACAGTCTCATCTTCACTTAAGAATATGTCCCCTGGAGTATTAGTGGGGAGTTCACATGCTACTCTGCCCGTGGCCTTCGTCACTCAACTAAGAGATTGTGGCTAAGACCTTCAGAGGAGCATCAGGGAGTTACATGCTCTCCTCCCACTTGGTTTCAGTGGTAGCTGAGGGTCCAATTCCTTAGAAAATCAGCCTCAATAGATTGGCAGTGGCAACGCTTTAAGGGCAACATCTATGGTTCCTATTTCTGCTACATATAGCTATAATATTATATTTTAATAATGGTGAGGTGTGGCTTATTGATTAAATTCAATTTTGCAGTATATGATCTTTTTCTCCTTTATCCTCCCACACTCTCAGGGGCCTATGTCAGCCACCAGTTTCCGACATTTATTTCAGTCTTATGCTGGTCTGGTCTGGTCAGGTCAGGCTTCTGAATGTCATATTGATGGATTTGGCTTTTTTCCCAGTTGTTCTGTGTAATGTTTCTCTAGGTTGCCCTCTTCTTCTCTTTCCAGGTGGTTTCCATATTATCACTTGCCATAGAAGTTGTGTTGGTGGCATCCTTAAAGCAAGTCCTAAATATGGCCATCATCGTCTTCTTACTATATTTGACACTTTAGATTGGCTTGTTCAACTTAGTATTTCTGAAGTTGCAAGAAACTCTTTCCCCTAGACCAGCACCCTGGCGGGCCGGGCCAGTTTATCTGCCGTGTTGGCAGCTTCGGCCAATTGCGGCTCCCACTGGCCGCGGTTCACCGTCCCAGGCCAATAGGGGCGGCGGGAAGCCATGGCCAGCACATCCTTTGCCTGCGCCGCTTCCCGCAGCCCCCATTGGCCTGGGACGGCGAACCGCACCCAGTATGAGCCACGATCGGCCGAACCTGCCAACGCGGCAGGTAAACAAATTGGCCTGGCCCCCTAGGGTGCTTACTCTGGCGAGCTGTGTGCCAGAGGTTGCCGACCCCTGCACTAGACTGAGGCATTTACTTTGGAATGTGTTGATCTTCTTATCAATTTCTGTTGTAGATTTCCATGCTTCTGCTCCATAAAGGAAGACAGACATTATGCTGGTGTTAAAAGTTAGTATTTTTGTGTCATTGCCTATCATGCTACTTTTTCACATTTATGAATTATGCCAGCCTTAGAGCTAAGTGGTGAAACACTTACACGAGTGAGTGCTTAGTCACACAAGTAGTCCCAATGACTTCAGTGGAATTACTCACATGTGTAACTGCTCAACAAAGTCAAAGGGTTGCATAGTCTGGCTCTTATGATTTTAAGTAAATATTTATCAATGAGCTACAATAATTGGAGCACATTCTCACCCTAGTTGGCAAATTCTTTGCTACCACAGCTAGATATCCTATTTAGGCACTGTGGAAAATCCCACCCAAAATGTCTTTTAATAACCAGTAAAGGTATAGAATCATAGAAAATTAGAGTTGGAAGAGATCTCAGGAGGACATCCAGTCCAACCCCCTGGTCAAAGCAGGACGAACCCCAACTAAATCATCCCAGCCAGGGCTTTGTCAAGGTGGGCCTTAAAAACTTCTAAGGATGGAGATTCCACCCCCCTTCCTAGGTAACCCATTCCAATGCTTCACCACCCTCCTAATGAAATAGTTTTTCCTAATATCCAACCTAGACCTCCCCCACTGCAACTTGAGACCATTGCTCCTTGTTCTGTCATCTGCCACCACTGAGAACAGCATAGCTCCATCCTCTTTGGAATCCCACCTTCAGGTAGTTGAAGGCTGCTATCAAATTCCCCCTCACTCTTCTCTTCTGCAGACTAAATAACCACAGTTCCCTCAGCCTCTCCTCATAAGTCATGTGCCCCAACCCCTTAATCATTTTTTTTGCCTTCCGCTGGACTCTCTCCAATTTGCCCACATTCTTTCTCTAGTGGGGGTCCCAAAACTGGACGCAATACTCCAGATGGCCTCACTAGTGCCTAATAGAGGGGAATAATCACTTCCCTCAATCTGCTGGCAATGCTCCTATTAATGCAGCCCAATATGCCGCTAGCCTTCTTGGCAACAAGGGCACACTGTTGACTCAGAACCAGTTTCTCATCCACTGTAATCCCCAGGTCCTTTCCTGCAGAACTGCTGCTTAGTCAGTCGGTCCCCAGCCTGTAGCAGTACATGGGATTCTCCCGTCTTAAGTGCAGGCTTCTTCACTTGTCCTTGTTGAACCTCATCAGATTTCTTTTGGCCCAATTCTCCAGTTTGTCTAGGTCACTCCAGACCCTATCCGTACCCTCCAACTCTTCCCCCAGCTTTGTGTCATCCGTGAACTTGCTGAGGGTGCAATCCATCCCATCATCCAGATCATTAATGAAGTTATTGAACAAAACCAGCCCCAGGACCAACCCCTGGGGCATTCTGCTTGATACCGGCTGTCAACTAGACATCAAGCTGTTGATCACTGTCCATTGAGCCTGACGATCTAGCCAGAGATTCTAAAATGTTTAAATATCGTATTTATAACAGCCAACATTATATTGAATAATGTAATGGTCTGCTATGCCACCATTAACATGTTCTAAATATATTATATGGATAGCTAATGAAAATGATGAAAAGTTGCAATATCAGCATATACTAATTAACTCTTTTTTTTGAAAAAACCACTTAATGCAGAATTGAGAGCAACAATTATTGTAGCAACATCAATTTTTGTCACTGGAAATTATTAAGTATGTGGTCTATGTACAGTAGTTATTTTTCATTGATGTGTAATTTTATGGTCCTGTGTTTGGCATAACATTGGTAAATGCTCTGTGTAAATTATAAATCTGTACAATTTGTCATAAAATGACCCTTCTAGGGAGTGGAATTTCAAGGAGCATGTCAGAGACTTGAATAACACACTGCAGTTTTCCTTCCTCCACCAGGCCATCTTCCATAGTCCTGATGGCACACTAAGGTTCTGCCTACCTTTGAGGGCCACATCCTTTCTACATTTTTCAGAATGTGGTACCTAAGGCTCCGATGGGGCTCTATGGAGGCATAAGGTTCTGCTCTTGCTTCTCTGAGTGCAGGAGTGACTAACTTATTATGTGCATGCAATTTTGAAAACACAGTAATTTGTATGAGCAAAACTGTATGCATACGTGATGGCTGCCATCTTGGTTGAAACCAGGGATTGAACTGGGCCCCTTCAGAGCTAAAAGTATTAGTTTCAACAGCTTGAGCTAAAGAACCCATCTTGTCAAAAGGGGACTATAACACACTCACATCCTTTGTGAATTGGGCACTAATGGAGGACACAAAATACATAACAAATAGTGGATTACACATAAAGTAAGAGTTCATGTAGAGGCCCCTTTGAAAACAAGGCCTTAACAGGCTAAGGGAAGAGGTTGCCATTGAGTGAGGCACTGTTTCCCAGCTTTGCCAGCATGGAGAGCCGATCTCCTATATTGCAGTACAGAGCACATGGATTTGAATGGAAATTTAAAATTCATTCACAATGTTTTTTCCTTGTTCCTTTACACTATCACTATGATTGCTTTAATAACTCTAACCCCATGAAAAAGCTATTATATACTGGAAATAGTTCACACCTCTCAGCGCTATTGTTTCCGATTGTCAGCAGATTCAGAAAGATATGTTTGCATTGCTCAGTGATGTTTGAGTCATGTTTTTAAGCTTTCCCCCCCCCCACAACAAAGGCTAGAAATTGACTTAAAAAACCCCCAGAAAACTGAGATTCTGATGTAATCACAGGACTTGAGGAACTGGAGCCCTAGGCACAGGCCTAGTGGTGCCTATGTGTTAATCTGTCCCTGTGCACAGATGCATAGTACAAGTTACACTCTAGCCTCTCAGGGAGTGCATCTATCCACAGCCATCATAAATAAAGGACAGTTTAGAGGTTGAAGTGCAGAGTATAATGGGAGGATAGTAATTTAAATTATAATACTTAATTGGACATAAGGATTCCTAACACCCTCTTACTTTCCTAATTACTAAAATACGTAAGACTTATTTTATCCATAGTCCATTATATAAAAAAAGTACTTGACATCAGCTCATTAGTTAATTAATTATAGGGAAAATGTTGAAGCTAAGAGTAAAATCACTTCAGCTTGAGTAAAAAGCAAGGCTCTGCTTATGGTTGAAGTTACATAGAGGGGATCTGATTCCCACTGTCCTGCACCTTGGAAAAATGGGTAAAGGGGCAGATCCTCAGTCCTGCTACAGCTTCTTTGTACCACTCTAATGATCTCTGCCAGTCCCTTTTGTATGGGGCATGTCCAGGGCAAAGGAGCATGGCTGAGACATTCCTATCTTTCTTAGGGCCATTGCAGATGGGTGTAATATATGCCTATACCCTGATCTGCTTCACAGTAGGGAATGATCCAGCCTTTGGCTCGCTGCTTGAAGCCACTTTTCTCTAGCATCCCATTCCTGCACTAAGTAAGGGTCAGACAGACTGTAGGATCCACGAGCAACATCGATGATATAGCTAACCAGTCACACATAGCAAGGCTACATAGGAAGTAGTAGGAGCCGAGTCCTGCACACCCTTACTCACTCAGATCCTTACTTATGAAAGTCTTTCCACAGAAGTCAATGGGACTACTCAGAGGAGTACAGTTGTGCAGAATTAGTCCCTTGTCCAAGTAGGAGGCCCATAGAAAATGACAAGGAAGATTGTATTCCAATCTACTGTTTATTTTCCTCCCACAGTGTTTTAGCAGGTAAATAAAACCCTGATTCCTTCTGCTACTGTCCACTGAGCCACGATTTTAATCCCTTCTCCGCTAATATCATCTATGGACCAGAATGACCCTGACCTTGTCCAGATACTGAAAGACTGATGATTTCATTTTTTCAACTGCAATCTTTACAAGTTGAGCATGACTTTTGTTGGGCTGGCATCCTCTCCTCTCTTATCTGTTGTCCAACTGCCTTCATCTTTCTGGTTATAAGATGAAATAGTGTCTTTACTACTGGAGAATATTTAAGCAGCTCCACTGGAAGCGAACAATGTATATTTCAGCTTATCAGCCTTTCAATTTATTATCTGCGGAGAAACCCAAACACCAGTTTTGCTTCATGCTAATTATCCTACTGAAAAAATGCCTCTTTTTTACCCTATTCTTTGTTCTTTTTCTGTCTGCATAGATAAGCTAGAAGTAACTTTAAATTACTATTTCACCGCCTTTTAAAGACAAAAGTTGATATTTTCTGGAGCCACAAACGCTGTTGCAAGTGGTATTTGTTTGTACCATCTCTTTCCTCAGCCCTCCCACCCCCACCTCTCAGGGTTTTCATGACATGATTTATTGTTAAACAGAGCGTTTTCCACCACAGAAAAAAATGGGGGGGGGAGGGGAGAGAATAAACCAAACTCCAGTGACTATTCAAAAATGTAATGCTTCTTATCACAAATAATTTTTAAAATGCAAGAACCCCAAATTGCAGCTCGGAGGCCCACTTGAGGGATGAGTTAAAATTTACTCCTTTATACACATGCCAACTCTGACTTCAAAAAGACTTTATTCCCAAGGATAAACAACCCAATATTTGTGTAATATAATTAAGTGAAGGCATCTTTAAATGTCATACCAGCTTGTGCCATGCTTTAAATTGTTATGCATCAACAGAATTTAACGAGATGGCCAAGGATCCTGCTTCCTGCGTGAATGCGATAAGCCACAAATACTGTATAGCTCTTTAATAGATTGCCAAAATAAAGCATTTTGTATGCAAATTATTCATGGAGTGGCAAAGCTAATATAGTGCCAAAATTACGCCCACTGGTCCTCTGCAATTAGTAGTTAAGTTAAAGTATCTTCAAACTGCAGAATTTCTTTCAGTATCTCTCAATACTTGAAACATCTTTTCATTTCTGAACATATGAAATAGTAGCTTTCCTTTTCTTATAAGGTTTCAGATACTTGTGCTTTTATAGCAGAGAGGTAGAAACTGTGATCTAATCTGAACAATTGCACACAGGTGATGCAGGAATTAAATACAACATTCTGGTGACTTGCAAGAAAGTTGAAAAAGATTGTTTTAAAAAAAAATCTGAGTCCTGCTAAATCAGGCTATAAACAAACAAATAAATAACAAACCTCTGCTTCCTGCAAGAAAGAACAAAGAGAATAAATGTAAACAGCTGGATCTCAGTTTCTGGAATGCTCATGGTGCCTCACACAATCCCCATTTGAGTCTCTTTCATATTTCTCCTTGTCCAAGAAGTACCTATGTGATGGTAATTAATTCAGAAGAAAACTTCCTTTTGCATAAGTCACGCAGGAAGGCAGACACTACAAAACACAAGCACACTGAAATCATTTAACCTATAGATTAACCCTGAAAGCAAGCTCTCCAAAGTTATTGTCTCTTAGCAGACTTGCGTACAAAACTATCAGTATTTAGGAGTTTTTAATTTAAAGTTAACTACACAGAAAGCCAACAAGTACAAAGCATGCTATTTATGAAATGCCTGTAAAATTATCACAATTTTCTTTTAAAATAGTCATCTTCTCTCCTGAGCACTGGCAGAAAAGAATTTTCACAGAAGAAAAAAAAATGTCTGACTGAACTTTCAGTGAAACATTTTCTTCATACTTTTCAGCTCGCTGAGATCATTTATCAAACAAACTTCTGGGGGAAAAAATAAATAAAAAAGAGGAATTGTTCCTCCATGGAGAAACATATTTTTTGGGGGGGGGGGGAAATATGGACGTTTAGAGTAGGAAATTGCTAAGTGTTCTAGGCGACTTTCAGATTGTTTGGTGTCACTTATAATATTGAGCTAAAATTAGGCCTTGTAAAGGCAGGTAGGTAGCACTGTAGATCATGTTCATTTTCTGTAGTGTTAATGCTGACCGTATTTTTCATTTACAATCTAATCATCAAAAGAGTATATTACATGTCAAGGGTCTGTGACAGTGATTTAAAGAGTCTGTGTCAAACTGCTTGGGCCTAAATGGCCATTCTAAACTAACTTAGAAGATTTATTACGAACTAAACAAAAAATCTAATTCTGATCACAACTATTTTATAAAGTTTTGTGGAATGCCATAAACAACTGTGTTCACTACAGTGAACTCCAAAAGTTGTAATAATGGTCCAAACATCCCCACTTTGATCGTCAGGGAGGAAGGAGATAATTGGCCTCACTGTGGAGGGCTGTAATCACTTGGATAATTAAAAAAGCCATAGAAGACTGATGTTGCATTTTGCCCTTTGAAAGCGACTGTGGTTTAACATGAAAATAGCAGAAGCAACTGTTACCCTAAATCATCTGCCAGACAAAATTCGATAAATATATTAAAGGTTCATTGGCCCCAGCATCTCCGTACATACACATATGGGGCCTCCAAATTCAGAGCTGAATAGCAAATAAACCCTATGCTGTCATGACTATTTAATAGATTCTATTGGTCAGGGTCTTACATTGACAAGTTGTCATTGACTTGGTAGAAAAAATGGCAGCCAATGAAAATCAATCTTCTGATGCTTCACTGCCTTAAATACCGGTAGAGCAAACAAACAGCCCTAAACAATACAGCAGAAACCATATATCAATTACGCTAAATGCTCAAGCATTTTTACTTCACAGCCTGCAACATATAAATGTAGTATTCTTACCCACTGCAATGGGATGATAATGGCATTGCATTGTTCTAAGACATCTGGCAGCTAGATAAGGACTGCCTGCACTTAGATGATAATGAAAGTGGGCAGACTTAACATTGTGATTTGAAAATTTCTTGGGTCTCAGAAAAAGGTTCTATTAAGCCCACTGACCCCAATTGAATATTAATTAGCTAATTAACAGATTTATTGTTCCACGCAATTTCTGGAGAGGCAATTTTTTTTCAAGTGCCATTATTTTTTTAAATTATTTTTTGCATTGTGTATAATTGAATCTTTGCAGCTGCCAGCATCTTCTGCATGATTTGGCAAAAAAAGGAAAGAAAAGCACTTATATATATTTTTTAAACAAATGTTTCCAATCCCTTCAGTAAATGTTTGGGGGTAGAGGGGAAGGAGGGGGGAAGGAGATGGCTGATTTATGATGCACTCTACAGATTTATTTATTTTTAAAAAGCTTAACTTAAAAATGTCTACAATCTTTTTCTTTTCTTATGATGAGTCACTGATCTATTTTTTAGCCTAGGGTTACTAGTGAGTGCATTCATTATTCCCAGGAAAGGAACAGAAATCTGTTTCCCTTCTTTCTTTATACATCCCTTTTAATATTTTATATACAATTCTCCTCTTCTTCTCACCTATCATTTGTTCACTTTCCTTTTTCCAACACTTGGCTACTTCCTGCATCCTTACTGAAAGCCGCCCACTACTTTGGCAAGTTGGCCTTTGTCTATTCAGCAAGAGGATGCTCTTGCATGGGGTGACTTTCTTTTTCTTCAGCCACTTTCAGCCCTGTTCCACTCTTAAACTTTGGAGTGACCTAGCTACATCTTTCAAGGGTGTGAAAAATTCACTCTCCTCAGTGCTGTAGTTAAGCTGACCTAACCCTCAATGTAGATGTGGCTAGGTAGGCAGAAGAATTCTTCCATTGATCTAGCTACCACTACTAGGAGAGGTGCATTACCTACATCAATGGAAAAACTCCTTCTATTGATATCGTAAGTATCTGCACTATGGTGCTACAGCAACATGGCTGCAGCACCAGAGCTGCACCACTGTAGCACCCATAGTGTCTCCATGCCCTCATTCTCCATTGGTTCAGAGTCTGAAAGCCCCAATATTTGTCTGAACACTTAGATACTGGTAAGGAGAGTTAAGCTCCCATGCCACCTTCTGGGCCATTTCTGATTACTTTTATTGATTTTCTCTTACAGAGACTTGAGAGCATCACATTTAACTCAACAATCAGTTGTAAAGGATCATCCATGGGATGTGAGTAGTGTGCAAAAAGGCATGCATGAAATAAGCATGATTGCAAACCTTTCCATTACCTTTTACTGAATTAAAATTTATTTCTAAATAGCCAGTTTGTGTGACATAAATAAACCGTCTTTACCAAAATCACCAATCAAGATGCACTAAAGAGGGTATAAAGTTCAGTGGAACAAAATAAGGAAGAGTGATACTCCCCATGGAAGTATATGAAATAAAGTTAAACATGACTTTGCAGTGAGGAATAGAAAAATACAAGGCCAAACCTGTGTGATTAGACAGAGCATCCAAGTTCCATTAAAACAAGTACCAATGTGCCTATGTGCTGATCTGGCCACCCAAATGTGGAATTTGTACACTCTGTATAGGTGCTGCTGGTTGAAAATTGGGTCCTGCATATCCCAGAAAGGGATTTTGGGGAGAGGGTGCAGGGGCATTTTTCGATGTTAAACCACCTAGGTAAGTTTAGAAATGTGCAACACAGACGTACACATATATACACCTCTAAATTGTTTTAAAGCCTCATTTGTTAGGTTTTGTTTTTAATATTTAAAAAGTTTCTTCCACGGACTCAACAGAAAGGATGGATTCCAGTGTTGCATGTCTCTCATGATTATATGGAGTCTCATGAGATTTGAGTATTTTCCTAAAGCCCCAGCTCCTAGAGTTATATCCATGGGACTGGAAAAAAAGCTTAAACACAATCAAGTGTAACCTAAAGGCTCAAAAGCCAGATGGCAAATACAAAGCCCAAAATGTATTATTATTTTAAGTAGGGCTGTCACGCGCTTAAAAATAATTAATCGTGATTAATCGTGCTGTTAAACAATAATAGAATACTATCTATATAAATATTTTTGGATTTGTCCACATTTTAAAATATATTGATTTCAATAATAACACAGAATACGAAGTGTACAGTGCTCACTTTATATTTATTTTTATTATGAATATTTGCACTGTAAAAATAAAAAATAGTATTTTTCAATTCACTTAATACAAGTACTGTAGTGCAATCTCTTTATCATGAAAGCTGAACTTACAAATGTAGGATTATATACAAAAAATAACTGCATTCAAAAATTTAACAATGTAAAACTTTAGAGTCTACAAGTCCAGTCAGTCCTACTTGGTCAGCCGATCGCTCAGACAAACAAGGTTGGTTACAATTGCAGGAGATAATGCTGCCTGCTTCTTGTTTACAATGTCACCTGAAAGTGAGAACAGGCATTCGCATGGCACTGTTGTAGCCGGCGTTGCAAGATATTTACATGCCAGATGCACTAAAGATTCATATGTCCCATCATGCTTCAATCACCATTCCAGAGGACATACGTCCATGCTGATGATGGGTTCTGTTCAATAACGATCCAAAACAGTACAGATGTTCATTTTCACCATCGGAGTCAGATGCCACCAGCAGAAGGTTGAGTTTCTTTTTTGGTGGTTCGAGTTCTATAGTTTCCGCATTGGAGTGTTGCTCATTTAAGTCTTCTGAAAGCATGCTCCACACCTCATCCCTCAGATTTTGGAAGGCACTTCAGATTCTTAAACCTTGGGTCGAGTGCTGTAGCTATCTTTAGAAATCTCACATTGGTACCTTCTTTGCATTTTGTCAAATCTGCAGTGAAAATGTTCTTAAAACAAACAACAGGCCAGGTCATCATCCAAGACCTCTATAACATGAAATATATGGCAGAATGCGGGTAAAACATAGAGCAGGAGACATACAATTCTCCCTCAAGGAGTTCAGTCACAAATTTAATTAACGCATTTTTTTAGCATGAAAGCATGTCCTCTGGAATGGTGGTCAAAGCATGAAGGGGCATACAAATGTTTAGCATATCTGGCACGTAAATACCTTGCAGCGCCAGCTACAAAAGTGTGTGCGAACATGTGTTCTCATTTTCAGTGACATTATAAATAAGAAGCGGACAGCATTACCTCCCGTAAATGTAAACAAACTTGTTTCTCTTAGCGATTGGCTGAACAAGAAATAGGACTGAATGGACTTGTAGGTGCTAAAGTTTTACATCGTTTTGTTTTTAAGTAGAGTTATGTAACAAAAAAATTCTACATTTGTAAGTTGCGCTTTCACGATAAATAGATTGTACTAAGGTACTTGTATGAGATTAATTGAAAAAGACTATTTATTTAATCATTTTTACAGTGCAAATATTTGTAATAAAAATAATATAAAGTGAGCACTATACACTTTGTATTCTGTGTTGTAATTGAAATCAATATATTCGAAAATATAGAAAAACATTCAAAATATTTAATACATTTCAATTGGTATTCTATTGTTTAACAGTGTGATTCAAACTGCAATTAATCGTGATTAATATTTTAAATTGCAATTAATAACATTATTATTGTTGTGTTATTGTAGTCCCTACAGGATCAGCTCGGGATTAGGCCCCTTTGTGGTAGGCATTATGGCTGGGGATTTCAAAACAGCCTAAGGGTGTTAGGCAGATAAACAGGCTAATGGAGTGGGGAACCAGGAACACTGAAGCTTGGTGTGTTGCATAGCTGAGTGTTCATGGTCCTCAGTAGTTACTGGCTGCCAGCCTAACCAGTGCTTACAAGGGTTCTTTGCTTGTTTGTTTAGTGGGTTGTTGGGTTTTTTTATTTGATTTGATTAGATTAAATTGCAGCATTATGGCACAAGTATACCCCATTCCCCCCTTGGGGCAGGGCAAGGGTGTCACGGCCCCACGGTTAAGTCCGCCAGCCTGCCCTTATCCCACAGGGCAGTACAGCCCAATGGCCAGAGTCAGTATGGTCGCCCTTGTCATCAGGGCAGAACAGCCTAATGGCTGAAGTCAATATAATCGCTCTCTCACATGGACTGTATGGCCTAGTGGCCACAGTCAGTATGGCTGACCTCCTTAATACGGTTGTGTGGCCTAGGGGCCAGAGTCAATACAATTGCCCTCTCACTCAGGCTGTATGGCCTAGTGGTCAAAGTCAGGGAAGTGGGCTGCTCCCTGGGGGTGGGGCAGCTAGTGTAGGGGAACCCGGGCCCTCCCTCTTCACTGGGCCCCAGCGCAGGGCCCTGGTGGTGGTGGCTCCTGTGGTGTGTGATGGCACCTGAAAACCTAGGGAATGATTTATTTATATCTCAGAGCATAAATTCTGTACCCACTTGACACAGATAGGTAACACTACCTGGCTTAAATTACAGTTTGTTTATCCTCTTTCTTGTTCTATTTCCCTGTGAATTAATATTATATTAAGGCCACTTTCAGGCTCTCATATGGGGCAACCAGGATGTTCTGGTGAAAATGTCATCACCTCACTGAATCAGGTAAAAAAATAAATTGGAGCTGATAACATAGCACAAGATACCCACATGTTGTTTGACAATTTTTCTTATTTCTGGGAAGGAGCATGGAGGAGAGATTAGAAGTGCTCAAATACTATGATAGACAGCTAGACAGATGCTGGAGAAGAGCAGGGGACTGGATTCTACTCATTCATGTGTTCTGATATCCCTTTGCTCTGTGGCTTTTCACAAATCACTCAGGCCACACTATTCAAAGCAGCGACTGATTTTGGGTGCCTTCACTTTTGGGTGTTCAACTTAGACCCTTGAAAAATGGCTGCACCTAAATCAGGAGACACTTTTGAAAACTACGGTCTTAACCTCTCTCTGTCTCCATTTATTTATTTCTAAAACTGCTATAAGACATACCTACCCCACAAAGATGGTGGAAAGATTGATGATCACATCTGTTAAGCCAGAACCAGATGTCAAGGAGCTCTAGTCTGCACCACTAAGTGTCCCCAGAAGCTCTCTAGGTAACTCAACTGGAATTCTTCCAGGAATGGGAGCGTCCAGGCCAGAGTGCAGAATATGCTTCCCCTGCACATGGTTTATGGCCACTGTTTGCTGTGAGAAGAAGGCTGCACCCTTCCTGGCCCAAATGGGGAAGCTAGCAATCTCAGCAGTACTATTTCATGCAGGGTAGGATATGAATTAGATTGTGCCTGGCTGGAGATTGCTCATGCAATTCCCCTTATCATTTATGTACCTGAGTAGGCCTGGGAATAAACCAGCCTTAACCTGTGGACCTCATTTGGAAAATATCAAAGATCTCAACACTTTCTTATGATATTATTATTAATTCTTCTTATTATTATTATTTGTATTGTGACAGCTCCCAATGTCACCAGGTTCAGGGTCCCACTGGGCTAGGCAATTTACAAAAACATACTCCTTACAGTCTAAGGCCACAGTTCTATGGACTTATACATATGCTTAACTTCATGCTCCGTGAGTAGTCTTACTGAAGTCAATTAGGCTACTCACAATGTATAAAGTTACTTATCTGTATAAATCGATAATATCAGAACCTAAAAATTTGTGCCTTGTAGAATTTATCAGGTAGGTTCAGCCCCAAAGTATCTGAAACTGTTATGCCACATTTCCAGAAGTATATTTATCCATTTCTAAAGTACACAGCCTTGAGAAATACAGCACAGGGTAATAGCCACTAGAAACAGGCCCACACCATCCTCATTTAAATTTGGATCCAAATGTCAGTCTTCCCCATCCTTGATTTTTGGAAGTGTGTGAATCTGGGTCTTTAGTTTTGTCCATTACAGAGGAAAAAACAGCTGCAAAATTCAGATCTAGATTTAGACACGACTAATCCTCACAGTGCTTTGGGTTGTCTGGCTTTGGACTTTTGGTTTAGGCCCATCTCTAACAACCACCTAGGCCTTGATCCTGCAAAGAGAACTGCACAGACAGACCCCTACGCCCCCATGAAACCCCACTGAAGTCAGGCACAAAGTGATATCTACATGGTTCTTTTGGCAGGCCCAAGTGGTGCAAGCCAGCTCAGTAAGGCATTCATATTATGAAGGCTCTAGCTGGTTTCTGATTTTGATGTTTTCTTTCATGGCTATGGTCTGGGAAACCCAGACATGTCTGATAGCCAATTAGCTTATTTAAAATACTAGGTGAAAAATTACAGGGAAATTGAAGTAATAAGAAAATAAAAAAACACTAAGAAATATGATTTCTGTTTTTAAAAATACAAAGAATAGGAAGAAGGGGAAAAAACAAGTACGTCACTGGGATTATTGAGATATGCAAGACTGTGTCAGTAAAGATCCCGTGCTAGACTCATCAAAGGGTTGGTGGATAGTATTTCATATTGACTTTGACCTTCTACTCTAATGTAATTACTAGGATCATTTTATAAAGAAACAATTTAAATAACATTTTTTTCAGGGGGAAAAAAAAGCAAGCCTTTTCCATTGCTGGAAACTGGAAAACAAAATGTTTGATTGAGGTCATCTTGACATCCATTAGTGTGATAAATGAAGTGGAATTCAAGGCTGTTCATTTTCGTTGTTCAGATCTGGGTTTTTTTCTCTTTTTTTTCTTTTCTTTTTTTTTTTACAACATGGCCTCAGACTCAAGGCTGATTACAATAATTACATTTTCTACCCATAATAGTACAAATGATTCAAAGAGTTATTCAGAATGTTTCAATGTCAGCACTTAGATAAATGCCCATTCTTTCATAGGGATTTCGTTTTTTTTTTTATGCAGAAGGTTAGTTAGTAGCTGCAATAACGGTATAGCTGTCAGAAAACAGTGAATTTACGTGCCCAGTAACTACATTCACAATTGTTTGGAACTCTGCATGGCAACAAAACCGAATGGGATACTAGATAATTTATAACTACTTCCCAATACAAGGAGAACAATTATACTGTGTGCAGTATAAAATGGCCATTATTTAGCTCAATTTTTAAAAATTATTTGAACAAAATGCCTAGCCTTTCCAGGGCTATTTTCTTCGTAGTTCTAATTAGATACCCTCGGAATACAGGATGCGTAAATTTTGGCCAGCAAATATATTTATGGCATTTTAATTTGCTTCTTGTATGTATATTTTCTGCTCTACCATAAACCTTGTAAGCCTTATCTCGAAGGTTTTTAATCTTGAAGGTAAAAAAATAGGAACGCGATAGTTGTACATAAGGTAGCTGCCGTTTTTTCTGGGCCGCAGCAATACTCTCACTGTATGTCACTCCTCTGATATCATGAAATTATTGTTGCATGGTTTATGAGAGCAAGTTTTGCTTGTACAGTATTGACAAATTGAATTCTCCCATGGAAAGTTTTTCTTCAAACCAAAAAGTAGAACTGCAACAAATTGTTTGGGCAGGCTTTGGTCAACAGGTCCTGCGAAGCTCTAGACAAAAGGCCCAGTCCAATTCACACTGAGGTCTCTGGGAGTCTTGACTTTAATGGGATATGGATCAGGCCCTAAAACAGAGAGATAGGCACCAGAAAAGCCTCTGGTCCTGCAATTATACTGTATAACCTTTAAGCACTTTTTGGGTTTTTTTTGATTCAGAAAGGATCGAAGTGCCCAGTCTGATTCCCACTGAAGACAATGGAAATGCTCTATTGACTGATCAAGCCCCAAGAGAGGAAAAAAACAGAAGAAATCCAGAACAGCTTTTATAGTGCTTTAAAATGTTCACAATTAGGAATCTCACAATGCTTTAAAAAAAAAAAAGTGTGTACACTCAGGCAGAACTGTCAAGAATGAGCAAAATTAACTCCTTTATAATCCATGCTCTGCTTCCTGAGGTGAGGGGGGAGAGGGAGAAGTAGAGGACTAGAGAGGAGGGCATCTGTAAATCTGAATGAACAGGCTCACTTAGCAGATGTCTAGTGCTTTTAGGACCCAAGCCCATTAAAGTCAGTGGGAGTCTTTTGAATAATCTTCTAATCAGTCAAAAATCTTCTCGCTTTTCAACTATCAACTCGTTTATCTTTGCAACACAACCTGAACTCTAATGCTAGACCCGAGTAAACACCAGATTCTGGAAAAATGTGTCTCAAATCCATCTCTACTTCCAATACCCCTATGAGCAAATATTATTACCCCTACTTTACTGACAGGGAAACAGGAAGAAATGTTAAGTGACTTGCCCAAAGCCACCAAGGCATTAAGTGTCAGAACCAGGATTAGATCACTGAAATGTCTCGTGCTCAGACCACTACACCTTTTTCTCAATTTTAAGTGCCTTAAGAAAAACATTAAAGCAATTTTTACTAGTGTGGTTCACATTATCAAAGAGAGGAAGAACATTATCAATGCAGATGCAAATCTGAAATGCTCACCTATCACAGGACAATTCCTTCTTCCTTTGCTGAAAGACCACAAGTAGCGGATGGTATCAAAAGACCCAAGAGTCAACTTCTGCTCCCAGAACTCTTTCTGGGTATGTCTACACTATAGAATTAGGTTGATTTAATAGAAGTCGATTTTTTAGAAACCGATTTGATACAGCCAATTGTGTGTTCCCACTAAGCGCATTACGTCGGCAGTGTGCGTCCACAGTACCGAGGCTAGCGTTGACTTTCGGAGCGTTGCACTGTGGTAGCTATCCCATAGTTCCCGCAGTCTCCACCGCCCATTGGAATTCTGGGTTGAGCTCCCAATGCCTGATGGGACAAAAACATTGTCGCGGGTGGTTCTGGATACATGGTGTCAGGCCTCCCTCCCTCCGTGAAAGCAATGGCAAAAAACAGTTTCTCACCTTTTTTCCTGGGTTACCCATGCAGACGACATACCACGGCAAGCATGGAGCCTGCTCAGCTTACTGCTACTGTATGTCTCCTGGGTGCTGCTGGCAGACGCAGTACTGCAGTGCTACACAGCAGCATCACCTTGCCTTGCCTTGCGGACCGCAGGTGATACAGTATGACTGCTAGCCATTGTTGTCATCCCATGGGTGCTCCTGGCTGACCTCGGTTAGGTTGGTTGAGAGCGCCTGGGCAGACATGGGTGCTCCTGGCCGGCCATGGTGAGGTTGGTCGGGGGCTCCTGTACAAAAATGGGAATGACTTCAGGTCTTTCTCTTCTTTAAGTTTTGTCTAATGGAGATTCAGTCCTGCCTGGAATATCATGCCAGCTGGAGGCTTCTGCCTCAGGCTGCTCTCCCAATCAGCAGCACCACGCAGTTGCGCCTACCCCTTGCTCCCATAGCTCATGAAGCCTGGACAGTAGTAAGGAGCAGTGCAACTATAGGCTGAGCAAGTGCAGAATGGTGGTAGAATGTGCATTTGGATGTTTAAAAGCTCACTGGTGGAGTTTACTGACTCAGTTAGACCTCAGCAAAACCAATATTCCCATCGTTATTACTGCTTGCTGTGTGCTCCACAATATCTGTGAGAGTAAGGGAGAGACATTTATGGCAGGGTGGGAGGTTGAGGCAAATCGCCTGGCTGCTGATTACGTGCAGCCAGACACCAGGGTGGTTAGAAGAGCACAGCAGGGCGTGCTGTGCATCAGAGAAGCTTTGAAAACCAGTTTCATGTCTGGCCAGGCTATGGTGTGAAAGTTCTGTTTGTTTCTCTTTGATGAAAACCCGCCCCCTTGGTTCACTCTACTTCCCTGTAAGCCAACCGCCCTCCCCTCCCTCCTTTGATCTCCACTTGCAATGGCAATAAAGTCATTGTTGTTTCAAATTCATGCATTCTATATTAATTCATCGCATAAATGGGGGGATAACTGCAAAGGTAGCCCGGGAGGGGTGGTGGAGGAGGGAAGCACAGGGGTGGGGTAGTTGTAGGGGCACCCCCTAGAATGGCATACAGCTCATCATAGAAGCAGCATGTCTGGGGCTCTGACCTGGAGCGGCCGTTTGCCTCTCTGGTTCTTTGACGCGGCACTGCTGTGGGTCCCTGTTATAACCTGTCCTTCATGCCCTTGGAGAGTTTTTCAAATATTCTGGCATTTTGTCTTTTGGAACAGAGTTCTGATAGCACAGATTCGTCTCCCCATACAGCGATCAGATGCAGTACCTCCCGTTCGGTCCATGCTGGAGCTCTTTTGCGATTCTGGGACTCCATGCTCACCTGTGCTGATCAGCTCGCTATGCTGGCCAAACAAGAAATGAAATTCAAAAGTTCATGGGGCTTTTCCTGTCTACATGGCCAGTGCATCTGAGGTGAGAATGCTGTCCAGAGCAGTCACAATGGAGCACTCTGGGATAGCTCCCGGAGGCCAATACCGTCGAATTGTGTCCACACTACCCCAAATTCTACTCATCGGGGAGGAGTACAGAAATCTATTTTAAGAGCCCTTTAAGTCGACAAAAATGGCTTTGTTATTTGGACAGGTGCAGGGTTAAATCGATCTAACACTGCTAAATTCGACCTAAACTCGTAGTGTAGACCAAGGCTCTGTCTTGACTTCACTGCATTTTGCCTGAGTAAGCAAAATTTGGCCTACCAGGAGCCTTTATAACAAAAGGGTGTAACTGGGGTGGGGTTTACCATGTCCTAGTGAGTCTTGCCAAACTCCTTTCCCACTCCCAACATACAGTCTTAGTGTCTCTATGACCCAAACTACCCTTATGCTTTCTGACTGACACACTGTTTTTGACTCCAACTGCTATGGTAACCAGAGTTAGGGGAAACTCAGGAGCTTTGGTTCAGAGTGCAAAACGGTTCTTTGGTTCCAGTTCCTGAAGGATTCACAACTCTCTTTTACTCTCTTAAACACTTAATACAAACCATTTCAGGCATGAATGAAGCCCAGAACTCAGGTAAAACCATCAAATTTCATCTGGTTTTGCATGAAAGTGACATGAAAATTGGAGTTCAATGAAAAACAACCTTAACCGCCCCAAGTTTGCTTGTAACTGGGTGCAGGTTTGTAACAAGCCTGAAACTAGACAAGTTGGTTTTTTCCTGTTTTATTTTTTATGACATCTTAAAATTTCTCATATCTTAATCTAATCTGCCTAGGAATTTGCACTGCACTTATCACCATGGTATCGGAGGGCCTACAACATTACATTAGTCCTTCCCTTGAAAAGGAGGAAGTTAAGTAGAATGCAGGGACTCAAATGATTTAACAGAATAAAAATGGTGACCTGCAAAACTAAAAGAAGGCATTATAGCAGTAGTTATCCTAGAGAAAAATCACAGCCAGAATATGAGAGTGAGGAAGAAGCAGCCATACTGGAAAAGGAATATGCTACTTTTGTCCTAAAATGGAATGTGTGGGAATAAAGCTAAATAACTAAAATGCCCCGAGCATATTTAAAGGAGAAGTTTGCTTCATGTGCTGTTTCATCTGATGAAGAGCAGCACTTGGTGCTGGGAAAAGTTCAAAAAATTCAGCATCTGATATCTGGTGCCCTGACATGACGGTGATAGGCCCACTAGAAAGCTGAAGCGATATTAGACAGAACTTTGCTACACTGCAAAGATCAAGTTTTGCTGCTGAGCCAATAAGACAAAGTTCTTGCACATGGTAATAATTACATTTGTGTCCATCTAATTAAAGCAAAACCAACCCCATCTCACAATCCTCTATGGTGCAAAATGTCAGAGTGACGCACGGGCAGAACATGAGAGTGGCAGTTGCAGTGCTGTCCTGCTAATATTTTAGCCCTGGTCTCCTTCAGAATTTCCCACCGGTCTTTTGCCCAGGAAACCCCACAGGTGTATATACTACAAGAGTTGGGGTGAGAGACAGCAGGGAATCAATTCATTTATTTTTCCATTTCAATAAAAACTTTCTCATAGCCATAAAGGAGGGGGGAGGCAGAACCACTTGGCTAACAAACTTAAAAATACTAAGTGGACGCCACTGGAAATGTTTATACTTTGTCCCTTCGAAATGTTTATGCTGTAGTGAAGTATTTAACTTCTTAGTTTGAAAGAGAGTGGTTTTCTTATTCTGGGAACATTTGGTAGAGACCGTTCACTTTTTTCAGTCTGGTCCATTCCAAAGACAAGAATAAGTCAGCTTTGGCAGGAATAGTTCAGTGGTAACCAAAGCACTGACGTGCTTGCTGGAAGAAGCCCTTTGTTAAATATTTGCCACCAAACTGAAGGGAGGATTTGGGGAGATTTCCTTGCCTCTGATGGAACTCATCCCTCTCTGTATTCTAAGTCACCCCAGCCAGAGCTGACTTATTCCTGGGGCTCAGAAAATATGGATACACCGCCACTATTTTGCCTTTGGAATGGACCAGCAGTTTTTTCTACAAGCTTTTCTGGAGGAAAGTCCCTTTTATATTGCTGCCCCCCCATCCCTGGTCACCATTTCCAGCTGCATATTGTGGTATTCTAGCAATATAGCAGTAAAGCTTTTAGGAACACACTATTCACATTTCCAGCATATGCATTTGACAGACATTTTCTTGTCAAGTGATGTTGCCTCCCTTCTTGATTATTTTTATGACATATCATGTTTTTTACCTGGGAAAACAAATACATTATTTCACTCACTCACCTCTTCTCCCCTTGTTGACTGTGAACTATGAGGTATACCACAGGGGCAAATTTTGTGGAATCCCCTTGGTGGCAACACCTCCATGATCCAGAGAGATTTGATGCAGCTTATGTACTAATTTGGGTGTAGGGGCAATTTAAAATTATGCAAAACAGCATCACAGATGCATAAATTTTCAGGCCAGAGACCACTGTGATCTTCATAGCCATCTGCATAACACAGGCCATAATATTTCACCCAGTAATTTTTGCATCAAGCCCTTATCTCCTACTGAACAAACAGCATCTCCAGCTTTTGGCTCTTGGTCCTAGCCAGTTGCCAGAGGACAGGTGTCCCCAGCACAAGAGCCTTTGGCATTGAGAGCCTCAGCTGGCACTCCGACTCTTGCTGTCCAACTATAGCAAGGGCTTAATGGGCATTGAGACTGAACTACCCTCTAGAGCTGGCCCCTGTAGACAGGATCAGAGCATGCTGGTGGTGCAGTTTGGGGATTGGGGAATCATGCTGTTGTTGCCCATGTTCTGTGGAAAAATAGAAGTTCTTCAGTCTCCAGGGCTACCAATCTGCTGCCTGCCACCAGCATCAAATTTCACAAAATGCAACTTAAAAATGACTATAAGCTGTTCAGAACAAAGATTATGTTTCCATATATGCCTCCACTGTGCTGAGCACAGCTTGGGGGCTACTGTCATATAAACGATAATAAAAAGAAACTGCTGATCCAGTTGCAGAATTGGATAGATGGCAGGTGGTTAGGGAAGGGAACCAAATAGAGCGTGTGCACTCCAAGGGACAAAACCTGTCCCTTCCTCCAGAAGGCGAGAAGGGCTTTCTAGCAGAACCCGAGCAGTTCTGCTATGCAAAATGCAAAAAGGTTTTGCAGAGGGATGCACTTCCTGTGAGCTATGGGGTTCAGTTCCTCAGGGGCTCCCTGTGTTGCTACATCTAGGGGAGGCTGGAGGTAGACACGCAGGAGGTGGAAGTGACAATTCTACTGCTATGCAGGTCATCTGCTTTTTCTTCCCCAGGGGGAGGAGGAAGGTGAAGGCACTAGGGCTAGGTAGGCCAGGCCAGTATTTAGGCTAGGTCTACCCCCATTCAATGTCTAGCCCAGTTACTAGGGCTGGATGTTGGGAAGCAAATTCTTACCCAACGTTGTTAGCTAGATGCAAGTCTGCTTATTTCTAGAGAGCCACATGAATGAAATAAACACAATTGTTTTTCCTTTTCTAAACCAAGTCACACTGCATTTATTTCAGTGTGATGTATAAAAAAAATCCACAGGGGTGGAGCTAAAAGATATTGGAACTATATTTCAAGTGTTGCCCACTGTGTAAAATGACATGCCCCTTAATACCAGCTGTTTAAGATCTATATATGCCAGTTTACTTACAGTATATTGTGATACTCAAGGGGAACTCTATATATGCTTGCTCCAATTTGCTGATAACTCATAATCTTTAAAGGAAACATTAAATGCCTTCCTCAGATAATCCGCCCTTGGCTTTGATTTAAGATGACTGTTATTCTGCTAGGATATTCAGAGTATTCTGACAAGGTGATGGAGTGGTACAGAATACATAATTCTCACCAGATGATGTTCTAATTAAACATTATGTTCTGCATGTATTTCCTTAGTTACTTCATTTAAGGCAACTTAAAACAAAAATCAGCCTGTTTTCCTATACAACTATCCAGATGACAATGAACATCAGAAATGAGATAAATCATTGAAAATGTGTGGCCCAGTTACCAAAAGCTGTTTCTGTTGCTGGAAGAAAAGAAAAGAAAAAGAACTAACTCTGGGAACAAGGGTGAAGGTGCCGGGCTATGTTCTTGTCCATCCTCTTGGTTGAGGGCAAGGGGCCCTCCAACCCTGTGCACTTGGAGATTAATGCATGTCTGCACGGATGATGTTGATGGGAGGGCTTGAGCTTCCCTGACCATTGGATGCTGTTCTGAGATGAAAGGGTGCTGGGAAGACAAGGGAGCTACCTGACCAAGAAGAGAAAGAGCATCTTTGGACACCAATTTGACAACCTACTGAGGAAGGCTTTAAACTAGGTTCAAAAGAACTGGATGAAAAAAGCCCACAAGGAAGCATTAAAAAAGGTATAGATGTTGAGGGGCACATGGAAAATTACAATAGGATTATAGGTGCAACAAGAGGGAAATCAGTGGGGGAAATCTGCTCAGCATCTTAGATGTCTGTATAGAAATGCAAAGAGAATGAAGAACAAACAGGAAGAAGTGGAAAACGTAATACATTGGCTAAATTATGACAATTGGCATCAGAGAGACTTGGTGGGATAAATCTCAGAACTGGAATATTGGTATAGAGGGGTATAGCTTGTTCAAGGACAGGCAGGGAAAAAAGGGAGGTAGTGTCACATAATAAATCAAAAATATTTGTTCTGAGCTCCAGAAGGAGGTGAGAGGCATACCAGTTCAGAGTCTCTGGGTAAAGATAAAAGGGGGAAAAAATTGGGTGATGTCATGGTAGGGGTCCACCAAATCTCGAAAAGGAGGTGTCTGAGAACAAATAAAAGAAATATCCAAAACACCAGACCTAGTAATAATGGGAGACTTTAACTACTCAGACATCTCTTGGAAAAGCAATACGGCAAAACACAAAAAGTCCAGTAAGTTTTTGAAATGTATTGGGGTCAACTTTTTGTTTCAGGAAGTGAAGGAAGTAACTAAAGGGACAGCCGATTTAGACTTGATTCTGACCAAAAGGGAGGAATTGGCAGCGAATCTATAGATGGAAGGCAATTTGGGTGAAAGTGACCACAAAATCATAGATTTAATAATTCTAAGAAAAAGAAGGAGTGAAAGCAGCAGAATAAGGACAATAGATTTCAAAAAAGCAGACTTTAACAAACTCAGAACTAGTAGGCAAGGTCCCAAGGGATGAAAAATGCAAGGGATAAAGGAGTTCAGGAGAGTTGCCAGTTTCTCAAAGAGACAATAATAAAACATACAACTGTCTAATATCTCAGTGAGAAGGAAAGATAGGAAAAATAGTAGTGGCTCCATCGGGAACACTTAAATGACCTGAGAATCAAAAAGGAATCCTGCACAAAGTGAAAATATGGACAAATCGCTAAGGAGGAGTTCAAAAGACTAGCACAAGCACATAGGCAAAAAAAAAAAATCTGAAAGGATAGGGCACAAAATGAGTTACACCTAGCCAGGGACAGAAAAGTTGATAAGAGGTTTTTTTAAATACATTAAGAGAAAGACGAAGAAAAGTATAGGGAAGAAGAGCTCATAACTGATGACAAGAAGGCTCAGATGTTTAATGCCTATTTTGCTTCACTCTTCACTAAAAACGCTAATGGTGGCCAGATACCCAACACAATTAATAATAACAAGGGCGAAGGAACACAAGCAGAATAGAGAAAGCACATGTTAAAGAATATTTAGATAAGTTAGAGATTTTCAAATTGGTAGGGCCTGACAAAATTCATCCTAGTACTTAAGGAACTAGCTGAAGCAATTTTGGAAATGTTGGCAATTATCTTTGAGAACTCATGGATTATGAAGGTCCCAGAGGTTCCAGGAGAAGGGCAAACAATATCTGATATCTATCTGTAATGATGCTGCCTTTGGTGGGACACTTCTGAGAGTACCAATTCAGGACAAATTGCTTGAGAGCAGGGCAGTTACAGCCCAAGGCTGAGGTTCCTTTGCACACCAAGACAAACCAAACCAGCCAAACAGAGAAGACTTTGGTTTACCCCACTGGCTATCCAGAAGTCATTCAAGCAATTCCCCTAAACACTCCAGTTTCACAGTATCACCACCAGTGCCACTTGTTATGGTGATGAAGGGTTATGAAAACCAATATCCCAGTAAAAGAAAATAAAGGTTCTCTTGATCCCAAAGGACCAAGCCCCAGACCCAGATCAATATACAAGTTAGATCTTACCCACAAATCACGCTGTTGCCAATCCTTTAGAATCTAAAATCTAAAGGTTTATTCATAAAAGGAAAAAGATAAACCTGAGAGCTAGAATTGATTAAATGGAATCAATTACATACAGTAATGGCAAAGTTCTTGGTTCAGGCTTGTAACAGTGATGGAATAAACTGCAGGTTCAAATCAAGTCTCTGGAGTACATCCACAGCTGGGATGGGTCATTCAGTCCTTTGTTCAGAGCTTCAGTTTGTAGCAAAGTCCCTCCTGAGGTAAGAAGCAGGATTGAAGACAAGATGGAGGTGAGGCAGCCTTGTATTGTCTCTTTCAGGTGGTAGGACAACTCTTTGTTCTTACTGTGGAAAATTACAGCAAGATGGAGTTTCGAGTCACATAGGCAAGTCACATGTCCATACATGACTCAGTTCTTTACAGGCCAATGCCATTGTTTACATGTTAGTTTGAATGTTCCCAGGAAAGCTCAGATGTGGATTGGTGTCTCCCAAAGTCCATTGTGCATTAAATGTTTCTTGATCTGGCACTTACTGAGAATAGTTCCTTCTCAAGAAGCTGACCAAATACTTCACTGAGGCTACTTAGAATCAAAACACATTGATATACAAGTACATAGCCAATATTCATAACTTCAACTACAAAAATGATACACCCATACAGATAGCATAATCCTAATCAGCAAATCATAACCTTTCCATAGACACCTTACACGACAACCTTTGTATAATATTTGCTGCAAATATATAACAGTGGTTGCAACAATGATCGATACAGTTACAGGTTATGTCAGTAACACCACACTATCTTTAAAAAGGGGAACAAAGAAGACCCAAGGAATTATAGGTCGATCAGCCTAAATTCAATACCTGGAAAGATATTGGAACAAATTAGAGAACAATCAACTTGTAAGTACCTAAAGGATAATGGACTTATAAAGAATAGCCAACACAGATTTGTCAAGAACAAATCATGCCAAAGTAACCTAATTTCCTTCTTTGACAAGGTTATTGACCTAGTGGACAGGAAGGAAGCAACAGACATTATATGTCTTGCTTTTAGTGAGGCTTTTGACATAGTCTTGCATGACAGTCTCAGAAGCATACTGTGGAAAAGTCTTTCAAATTAAATTACTATAAAGTGGGTGCATAACTGGTTGAAAGACAGCACTCAAAGAGTAGTTTTCAATGGTTTGCTGGGAGGGCGTATCTAATGGGATGCCGTAGGGGTGAGTCTTGGGTCTAGTACTAGTCAGTATTTTCATTAATGACTTGGCTAATGGAGTGGAGAGTATGCTTATAAAATTTGTGGATGACACCAAGATAGGAGGGGTTGCAAGCACTTTGGAGGACAGGATTAGAATTCAAAATGATCTTGACAACCTGGAGAATTGGTCTGAAACCAACAAGATGAAATTCAATACAGGCAAATACAAAGTAGTTCATGTAGCAAGGAAAAAATCAAATGCACAACTATAAAATGAGGAATAACTGGCTAGATGGTAATACTGCTGAAAAGGATGTGGGGGTTACAGTGTATCACAAATGTGTGTCAATAATTTGATGCAGTTGTGAAAAAGGCTATTGTCATTCTGGTGTGTATTAATAGGAGTGTTGTATGTATGACACAGAAAGTAATTAACCTGCTCTACTGGTGAGGCCTCAGCTGGTGTTCTGGGTCTAATTTTAGGTGCTACACTTTAGGAATGATGTGGACAAATTGGAGAGGAGCCAGAGGAGATCAACAAAAATGATAAAAGGTAGAAACCTGATTTATGACAAAAGGTTACAAAACTAGGCCTATGTAATCTTGAGGAAAGAAGACTGAGGAGGGGACCTGATAACAGTTCTTCAAATATGTTAGGGTCTGTTGTGAAGAGGACAGTGATCAATTGTCTCCATATCCACTGAAGGTAAGACAAAAAGCAATGGGTTTAAACTGCAATAAGTTAGATATTAGGAAAAACTTTCTAATTATAAGGATAGTTAAGTTCTGGAATAGGCTTCCAAAGAAGGTTGTGGAATCCCCATCATTGGAGGTTTTTAAGAACAGGCTGGACAAACACCTGTCAGGGATGGTCTAGGTTTACTTGGTCCTACCTCAGCACACAGGCTTGGACTTAATGACCTCTCATAGTCCCTTCCAGCCCTACATTTCTATAATACCAATACTAACAGTTTAACATTTATTTTGTATTATTAAACCCTGCGGCTCTCAGACTTCAAAACCTTGAATAACCACATCTAAAACTCAAATGCATATTATGTACCACCCTTGCTCTGGCTGCCCCCTTTGCTGATGTTCCCCTAAACTCCACTGTCTCCCATGCTCCAATGCTACCCTTGTTTCACCGGCATCCTCCTTCCCATCCAAAGCTTCTCTCTCCAAGGCCCACTCCATACCCCCACCACACACTTTCCTTGTCCCCACCTCTTTCTCAAGGTCACCATCCAAAACCCCACTGTCGCCCCATCTTCCCCTCTCTTAACCTGGGAAGGAGGAGAGGGTGAAGCTGGTGCTGGGGAGCAGGTAGGAGGAAGTCAGCCACTGTCCCTCCCAACCCCAGCAGCTCCAAGCAGACAAGTATTAGGCCAGGGGTCCAGGCAGGGAAGGAAACTGAAGCTGGGTGGGAACTGGATTTTTCCATTTTGTGGGAAATTCTGCATATTAATTTTTTTCTGTTCTAAACCAGAGTGAAAAGAAAAAAAACTTGAAATACCCTGAAAAATCATATTCCAGGAAAAAAATTGTTTTGGATCAATGAGTATGTTTTGGCTGATTTTGACATTCAAATGTATAATATATGAAATGTAAAAAAAAGTGAAAGAAAGAGTCATTTTTGGAAAGGAAAAACCAAAATGTTCTATTGTGAAAAGCCTGAAAGGGTACAATACTAACTTTTTCCATAGGATGTGTCAGTTTCAGCAAAACAGCATTTCCCAAAAGCAGAAATGTTCCCCTGGAAAATGTTTGACTAGCTCTAGAGGAAATGAAACTAGTTTCAGGGAATAGACTCAAAGGGAGCATCCTGGCTTCACAGCAGGGTGACAGACTGGCCCCTAAAGGCAGCAGCAGTGCAGACTTCTGCCTCCTCCCAGCCCATCCTCTCAGCTAACCAACCAGCAGCAGGAGATGAGAAGGAAGGCTAAGGTTTTTTGAGGCCTCAGGCTGCATTGTGCTCCTCCCTCCTTTCCAGTTGCGGGAGGAAGAGGTGGCCGTCTTTTTCATTTTCAAAAAAACCAATCCAAGTAGCATCCTTCTGAACATATTGTCTGTATATTGTTGTATGACCTAACAGTCTACTTACTGCTGAGCTGTCATATGCAGAAATCCCTGGAGTAATGGTACAGTGATTAGTAAGCAAAATATCATGGCTATTTATTAGTGGAAGAGGGTACAGAAGCATCTCCTCTCCTGCTGCTGATATTGGTGTTAGCTGATGCTGTGTTGCCAACTGAGTTTAACACGAGTCTCACGCTACTAGGGATTTTTCTGAAGACCTTGGCACCTGGGTTCACGTGTTTATGTGAGAATCTCAGGTTTGTTAAAAAATCAAACAACCAACCCACTAAATTTCTAGCTCTCATGGTGGTGGAACAAAAGCTTGAAAATGTGAACCTGAAAGACTCCAACAACTGAAGATAAACAGAAAACACCCCCAGGTATTTTTTTTAAAACCTCATGATTTTTAAACCAATCTATGATTTTTGGGGACCTAACTCATGATTTGCGTTTGACGATACTGCTAAGATTTTCCTCGCCTCACAGAAAGAACAGACATACCCATGGACTTCCTCTCAGAACTGGTTGCTGAGCAGGAGTCCACCTCTATGGGAGGAGCCATGCACTTTAGGGGTGATCTCTGCCAAGGATACTGCCAAAGGGCTGCTTCGTTCAGTGTCTGAGTTTTAAGGGGCTGAGCATAGCAACAAGAGCTTCACAGTGCCCTGCCCAGACCCTTTTTCTGGGGACCTTGGCCCTTAAAGGCACAGTCCCCAATACCACAGATGCTAAGGAGCACTCACTGTTCTAGCCAATGAAGTAAGTCTGTTGCAATAGGAAGTGCTTTATCTTTGTCTTCTCACATGAGAGTTCCACTGTTCCTCATATATAGAAAGACAAGTCAGCTTGTATTCAGTGGAGTTATGGGTTTTACTTTTAAATTTCTAATCTGCCTCATTCTATCAGTCCTGCATTGTACACTTCTGGACTATGCCTTTCTTTGCTAAGGAAGTTTGGGGTGGGGTGGGGTTGGAGTGAGGCTAGAGGGTTTTATCCACTCAAAACTTTTCTGGTGCCACTGTGCAGGGCCTAATAGCATAGGGAAAACTTGTCATTCTCTTCCTAGCTTCGTGAAGCAGTGATATCTTCCCTTCCACCACACACCTTCTTGGCTTATATGGCTTCCCTGCCTGTTTCAGGAGCAGGGTATACAAAAGAACACTATGGCGGTGTCCTAGCTTTCTTAAAGCTCCTTAAAATATTAAAATTACTTTCAGTTCTATGGCGCATGGCTGCACTCAGTGGGCAGCAGCCAGCCCTGACTAAAAAGCCCAAAGCTCTGCTCTAGCTAGCACACCAGGCCCAGTGCCTCTTGCCTCTTCTGGTCAGTCACTTTGGCTGTTTTCAAATCCTGGTGAAAATTCTAATGTGGGTCCTCCTGGGAAATTTCAACAAGACATTAAAAATGAGTAATGAAAGGCAACAGGCCACAAGTTGATCAAGAATGATTTAGGTATTAAAGTAATATAAATAACAATAGTACACAATAGCCATGCATCTAATCATAATCCCTGCAGTAACATCTGAACAAAGCCACAAAGTCTCTGTCTTTTCCTGGGTTATGGGTAGGTGCAGTAAATGGAAAAGCAATATAGAAAAATAATAGCTTGCTCCCCGTTTTGAGATGCTGACCTGTTTATAGCACACTAAGGGGGAGAATTTTTGTGGGAACTCCTTGTTAAATTATTGGTAGTATATCCTTGCTCTTAGTGTAGGAGATTGGTACAGTTGCCAAAACAGCCTGAGAATCACTGGTCTAATGTATCCCTTTAAATGAAAAGTAATGGCTGAAAAAAAAGTAGAGTGCTTGATATTACATGGGAAACTAAACAATTATTGTTTCAATTTTTCTCCCCATCTTTCATTTGATATTCCCAGAAAAGGCTCTTTGCCAAACAAGCACACTCCAGCCTAATATTTATATATAGAATTATATTCACGTTTCCTGCAATTTCAATATCAACATTTTTCTTTCTTATTTTCAAATATAGGTATCATTATTCAAACAAGACCTTACTTTTTACAATCTACCTCCTCTCTTCACCATTTCATGGAATAGAGTCATTATTCTGTGCCTGTAATATTATAGTAATTTCCATGGCATCAGATTGTAATGATACAAACACTGAGTGGATAGGTAGAAGGGGATGAGGAACAAAGCTCCTGCTCAAACATGAATTGTTCGGTAATTAGCATTAATGAGAAGAGAACTGCAGCACATTTCATTGAGGGAAAATGAATAGTTTAAACCATTTTTAAGGGTTGCAGCAGATTTGAAATAGCTCATTGAAGTACTTTGGAGAGGTTAAATAATTAGCTCTGTCTTTTCTAATGAAAGCAAAAGGGACAGGAAAAGGGTTTCATTTAATAAAATGCAGGTAATTACTGTTGACATCAGTTGCAAACAAAGTGTAGGATAACAATGGTATCCACAGTAACTTGAATGTCGGCTGCCTGCATGGCATAAACTGGATTGTCCTTACAAGTCCTATAGCTGGGCTGTATACTATAGAGATGTAACTTTAGGGGGCCAGTTCCTCAACTGATGTAAATTAGTGTAGCTCCATTAAAGCCAATGGCGCTGTGTTGATTTACATTAGCTGGTTTATATTTTGTTCTGATTTGGGATATTTATTTTAGGCAAATTGTGGTTCATTTTCAAGAGTAAAAACTCTGTATTAGGGTTTCAAAATGTATTTGTTATGAATTGTATAATTACACTGACAAAACTTGCCTCATGCTTCTGGGAATGGGATCTCATGAGCCTGGCAGAAATTTAGGGTCCACTGGCCTCCTAAGCAAATTATTTTCAACCCCATCAAATGATGAACTATGGATGTCCTGTGAAGCTTATTAAATGTCTGATGGGGTTTTAATCTGCTTTAATCCATTTAAATCTGAAACTAGAACCCATGGAGAGGCTGCATAGTTTAGTAGCAAGCCCATGGATTGCAAGTCAGGAGATCTGGGTTCTGTTCCTCTCTGCCGCTGATCTGATGGGTGACCTTGGGCATGTGACGTCTTCTACCGCTAGTCTAATTAGAGTATAAGCTATGTAAGGCAGGGATTGTTTCTTACTGCGTTTATGTATGCAGCCTAGCATAATGAGGCCCTGAATGCAGCTGGGGCCTCCAGCTTCTACTATCATACAAATAAATAACAACTATACATTGTGCATTTTGTTTTATCTAACGTAACCTCATCCAGCTCTTTCTTTTATATCACCCATCAGTACAGCATCACTGCACCACATGCATAAATTAAAAGCACAATTTCTATTTGAAAGGGCCTGAACATTAATCTTTTCATTGCTTTCACTGTTCCCCTGGGTATTTCTGTTGTGTCTCCAGGAGGGATGCTGCTGGCTGTTCTGCATTTTTCATGACTGAAGTAAGGCTTGAGCAAAGAGCACGGTTATGAATTGTACTCTGAAGATCTTTAAGACTTGGACTCATGAAGATCTCTGGCAGTAGAACCTTCCACAGTTGATATAGAACATTCAGCACATGAGAGTTTCATACTAGACTCCATTAGCCATAGCATCCCCACTGCTGCTGTCATGGGAGAGATGGGCCCTCACCCACTGAAGGCTTTAACCATGGCACCAGGACCTTGAAAAAGATGTATATCTAGATGGGGAGATTGTGCTATGATCTGTTGTGCTCATCCATCCATGTTGCCTAGCACATAGATTGCTGTACATTGGCCCACTGGAAACTTCCACATAATTTTCCTTGGCAAACCCAGGTAGAGTAGCTCACTCTGGAGTCAATACAGGCAAGTATCACTGTGGCACCTGAAGAGAAGTGATCTATTCCCTTGGCTAGTTGGAAATAGAAAGCTGCATTTCCACCTACCCCTGCTACTTGAATATCCAGGAGCAGGAATATTTCAGCAGAAGGCACATGATAGTCTAGTCAACTGTGGGTCCTGTTTACTTTATTCTCATTTCCATTGTTGGATTTAGTGTGCTGGATGGTGTTGATGGTCTATAATATACAGGAGGTCAGACTAGATGATCCAGTGGTCCCTTCTGGCCTTAAACGCTATGACTCAGATGAAAATGTGAACCGCGTTGACAGGCAAATGGCAGACACCCTTGGCAGAAAGTGAGGTCAAAGCTGCAAAGAGTTTCTCAAAATAAAACCACCATAGTTTTTCTTTCCCCTCAGATTGGACTCGAAGCAACTAATTTCCATTCTCATCTTTCTCCATCTCAGGCTCTGGGACATTTCAGTAATAGAGCTGTCCATATTTCATAAGAGTGAGATATAGAGCTGGGTGGCACTGAAGTCAGTAGTATGTATCCCCAGCTCACCTAGTGCTCTGATGAAAAGGAGGTGGAGAGAGGATGGATCTCAGAGCACACATGATTATTTTGTGGAAGAGATTCAGCTGCCCATCATGAACCTTTGGGATCTAGCCAAGAGCAATGAGCAAAAACAAAAAGCGATTAATGCAATTCCTTCCTTCCTTGGCCTTGTAGATGAGTCAGCAGCATCTTCTCATCAATTGTGTCAATAGATAAGTTGTAGGAGCAAAGATGTATCATTTAGAGAAATATGGATCTCTATGTACCCTCTCCACCAAGCAAGACATATACATCTTTTATAAATGTCTCCTGCTCAAGAATTTGAAAATTGTATACTCATTCACTTTATGAAGAGCTAAGATTTATAAGGGAAGATGGGGAAAATGCTAGCTAATGCAACTGGATACTGTTATATTTATATTCCATTTGGGATTATAATGACGTGGTTAATACAGAGATACACGACAGTAATAAACCACTGATTTTTACAGATCTCTATATGAATCTGAATTATTATTTGGAGACCAGGATATCAGTGATATACAATAGCACATGCAGTTTTTTCCCCCTCTCACCTCTGCCAGGTAAAGCAGCAATCTCAGAATTTCTCTCTATCTCACAAGAGATTGTGCAGGCAATAAAGGCAGTAAATCCACTCTAGACTCCAAGGGAATGTTTTTATTGGACAGCATTTTATTAATGGAGTATGGATCAACTAATATCAATTAAAATATTCCTTTTAAAGAGGAATCCCTTCTCCTCTGCACAAATGGTGCTAATTTTTAAATCACTTAATCGTGTGGAAAATTCTACCTTGTAGCTCAAGATAGATTAACTTTTAGCATCAATGAAAGGATTGGAAATAATGTTTTTGCTTGTGGGATAGTTAATTAATAGCAAATGATCTGCTTTTAAGTAACATACAATTAACTAAACTAACTTTAAATTTTCATATCTTTGAAGCTAACAGATCATGGAGCAGTTGAGATGTTCCGTTTATATGGGGCAGTGGATGTGCTCAGTATACAAGAATTAAAAAGGAATGAAGTTGTGCCTTGTGTGTGTGATTTTTGAAAGTCAATAGTGATTTTGGGTGCCCATCTTGAGAATGATCTGCTTTTAAGTAACATACAATTAACTAAACTAACTTTAAATTTTCATATCTTTGAAGCTAACAGATCATGGAGCAGTTGAGATGTTCCGTTTATATGGGGCAGTGGATGTGCTCAGTATACAAGAATTAAAAAGGAATGAAGTTGTGCCTTGTGTGTGTGATTTTTGAAAGTCAATAGTGATTTTGGGTGCCCATCTTGAGAAATAAGGGGCCTTATTTCAGGTGGTGGGAGCTCAGCACTTTCTGAAAAGTAGGCCCCTTTGAAGTTGCTTCAAGCTGGGCACCCACAAGTCACTTTTGAAAAATCTTTTCTCGCCACCCTTAATAAATTACTTGTGAATTCAGATGATATTTCACTGAGGTATCCAGGTTCCTCCATTGATCCTTCCCATTCATATTCCCCTTACAGCTGGTAGTCATGAAGTAAACTTACAAAACCAGAATACCATCTGCCTTTACACTGCAAATTTCCTGGATTCTATGGAGACTGAAATGCATGACGATTTATATGAAGGAAGGAAAAAAAAAAAAGATAAAATGTTAGAGGAAATGATCCAGAAATGCTGAAATAGAAACGAAGGACTGAAATAATCTATCAATACTTTATGCAGCAGTATAGATAAAAGAAAAAATACATTTTTTTTATTGAGAATCCTTTTTCTTCCCAAAGAAATTGTTTATGCAGAATCTCCTGAGAAGCTTCATTCTTTATTTATATATCCATATATATGAGTGGTGGTAATTTGAAGTCCTCCAAACAATCACCTGTAAATTATAATCTTTTCAAGCAGCAATATATATTCACAGATCAGTCCCAAGACACTGAAATTATACGTGAAACAGTCTATTTATATCACCCCAGACATGGAAGGAAAATTGCCATTTTATAAGAAAGAAAATTTCTTATTAATGTATATAGTTAATTGGATAATAAAAAGAGAAAAGCCCTTTAAAATTCCTGGGATGACGGAGAGTCACTCTAACTCCTGAGCAGAATGATATACCAGGATAGAGATACTTCCAACTCTTCATACTGTGCAAGATACAGATTTATCAACTGTACAATACTGCACAAAATTCCCAAATCTTTCTCCCACCCCGCCACCCCACATCCAGCTGAGCTCTCTGCACACAAACATATGACAAGAACAAGGAAGTGTTCCTCTTCTTCCCAATTATCTCGCTTAATTTTTGGAATATGTTTAATAGCTGAGCCACTCATGCTCTAGAAATTAGGTCACGTTAGCCACCTCTGGTAGAAACCATTCTTTTAGGAGTTTCTAGGGGAGTTTAAAATGTGCTCTGGGCTGAAAGTGATTTAGAAAACAAAATCTATGTAGCTGTGTTTTTAACTCACAAGAGACATTCTAAAGCAAAGAAAGAAGTCGGCTTCTCAGATGGCCGCCATGCCTTTGGATTGCTGGGACATCCAGTCACAAGATCTAGTCCTGCAAGATGTGGGAATCAAGGACTCAGGGCCTGGGTTATTACTTTAGCAAAAAACAACAATAAACTAAGACATGGGATCTTCCCACCCTTGTCTCCAAAGAGAGTGCTGCAGGGGTCTCTTTAATCACTGCCTGCACCTCCCAATAGACACACAATTATGGAAAGTAGTAGGTGCCTGCCTCTCTCTCAGTTTGTGATCTGAATTTTTTGAAAATCAAATCTCATAACCTCATGTTTACCTTTTCTTCCTGATAGTTTCAGGGTGTGTCACTGGTGAAAATACCAGGAGTGAAATCCCAGCCCATTGAATGGCAGCATTCCTATTGACCTCAGTGGAGGTCAGGATTTCACGCTCCTGTTTAGTCAGTTGAGGGCGAACATATCTCGGTTAAGGTTCTATAGGAGCCTTCCCTAAATGTGCTCAGTGGAGTTCCCCAATGTGATGCTGTGGCTCTTCAAGCTAGCAGAGAAAGGCATAACATGACCTAGTGGCTGGAAGCTGAAGCTAGACAATGTCAGACTGGAAATAAGTCAAATTTTTAATAGTGAGGATAATTAACTATTGGAACAAGTTATCAAGGGTTGTGGTGGATTCTCCCTCAGGGTTTTTTTGTATTAATCAAGATCAATGTATGAACTAGGGCATAGATTTGGTTTTATATATATATTAGAGTTTGCTTTTCTTTGGCATTGTCAATATATTATATTAACAGGACTCCCTCTAGTGTAGAATTGAATATATATTAAAAGATTAAATTTATTCTCGACTAAAGTCCCTGGGCCATATCCTCAACTGGTGTAATTCAGTGTGGCTTCATTGATTTCACTGGAGTTATACCAACTTACACTAGTGGAGGATCTGGGCTCTGTGTAGGCTGGTAGATAAGGCCATCATTGTTGAGAAGTTGTGAGTTCATATCTTATATAGGTTGTGCATTTTTTAAAATATCTTTTTCCCCTCTGAGTGGGTTTGTGGAAGAACCTGGACATGAAGCCAGCAGATGAATTCAATTGTGAAGGACACTGCAGCAAGTGTTCACTTAAATTGTGAATGTACTTTATTGAGGACAAGATGTCTTTTTGCAGCTTTTCTTTTAGTAAATTACTTTCTTGACTCTCCCCATTAACCATAGATAGAAATGCAAATGAAAACATGACCATCACTGTAAAATCTGATAGATCTAACGTATTATTAGATGAATCATTCACCCTGATTATTGGGTAAATACAGCCACTTATTAATTTTAAAAAGTTGCTTAACCCCGCTAACACCTACTTTGTGTTCACCTTCCATGAATATTTGCACAATCAAGTTTTACTTGCACAAATGCTTGTGGAACATGAATTTTAAGCTTGCACACATGAGTATTTTCACTTGCTGTATTTTCAGTCGAATATGATACTTTGTGACACCTTTGTCAGAGTCTTGGCACAGAGACAATTAAGTGAGTCAGACTCCAATGTGACAGCATGCTTTGCAAATAGGATTAATCATGCCTGCACAATTACTTTGTGTCAAAGATTGCAGTGATGACAGAACATTATAGACCTGTAAATGCACAACAATAGGTATATTTTACGTGGCACAGGATGCCATTTGACCTAGCAATGGGACAGTGTTGCCAGGGTCCTTGCATAGGGACAATTAATGTGATCTAGACAGGGATCTGATTGCAACTTTCACAACTTGGGCCTTTCACACATGCATGCAATTATTTTGTGTAAAGGTGACATGATAAATTTGAATTTCATCGTTGGCTAATTTCCCTAGGAATAGTGTCTTGGGAAAGCCTGTGTGACCCTGGAAGGAAAAGATATGGCATTTTCTAAACCACCCTAATCCGGCTCATCTGGTACCTCTGCCTGAGTGGCTCCCGTAAATCCTCTCCCTAATTGAATGAATGTAATTCTTATAATCAGTGGTAGAAACAGTATCACGTAACTTACGTGGCCAAGCACAAGTAACCAATGCAGCTCAAATTTCAAATACCCAGTATGAGCTGTCCAAGATGCAGAAGAAGAAAAAAAATTGTCCAGTAAATTTGAATACTGAACAAATTCAAGGAATCATGATCTTTTTGTGGACATTTTGCTAGGAGGAAAAAGGTTATATTTGTCAAGGAAATGATTCACTATGAATTATTTGCTCTGCTAATAAGCTGCTTCCCTGAGATACCAAGATAGATAACATGATTATGCATCCTGGGCCTGTCTCTCCTCTTACTTTCAAGGGTATAAATCAGGACTCACTCCATTGAAGTTAATGGAGTTGCTGCAATTTTACACCACTGTAAGTGAGAGGAGAAATCAGCTCCCTTGTTTTAGGACTGGAAAAGTATGATGACAAGGGATATTACACTGTAATATCCAATCATTTTGTCTATTTTGCACATTGTTTATGTAAAAGGTTCTTGCAAATAAATACTCAGAGAAGCAGCTTGGATTTGCAAGGTTGACATGAACTATTTTTTAAAAGTGCCTTGCAACATGCAATTGTTCACTAAGTGCCACATACTCATGGAGACTCTGGCCCTATTCATTCCTTTCCCAAGACCTACTGAATTTTACAAAGCCTTTCAGAGAGAGTTCAAGTTGAAAATCACCCTGACTGTGCAAGACCAAATAAAGGCTAAGAAGGGACCAGAAAAGATTTGATCGTGACCAGGGACCCAGTGTCATTCAGATGGTTACTTTGAAGATCTCACACATTATTAAAGAAGCAGCATGCAATCAGGCTCATGTGAGCTGTAAATCAAATGTCCTCAAAGAGTAAAATGTGAACCACCTGGTGCTGTGATCTGTAGCTCAGACATGATAGTACCTTTGATAGTTTAAAACCAAAAAAAGAACATATGTGGGCTGTAGCTATAGAATAAGTGAGAATATTGTTATTGCTTTGGAAAATTCTGCCAAGAAGAGTAGGTGGCTGAATTTCTAAACATGTAAATAAAGCTAAAGCTAACTTTAAAGCCTGTGCTCTTTTTTCGGGGGGTTTCAAAGTCTGGAAATCTGACTCTGAGTCACTCTCATTGTAAATGAATTAATTGTTGTGACTCCTACGGTGATGAGAGAAGTTAATTACATGATTTCTGCAAAATGACATGTTATTTCATGGAATACGGTATGGTTAACTCCATTGGAAACAATAGTAGAAACTCATGTTTCCTTATGAGAACTATATAAATTAAAATGTGCTTGAACTTTGGGCCGGATCTTGATGTGCGGTGTAGCTGCCATTGCTGGCCAGATCTAGGCATACAGCCAGTGTATCCAGCCATGGATGGATCACCCCAGTTTAGGGGGCTCCTCTGGTGGCATAAAGCCAGAAATGTGGGTACTGCCCCATTCTCCTTCCTGTAGTTGTGTAGGGCCACAGCCAAGGCAATAAGACATAGCCCGAGGAAAAGCAGTGGGGCTGGGATGGCTGACTGCCCAAAGATTCCTGGCTGTTGTATTGGCCCCTTGGGGTTGTTGGCACACAGTAACTTAGAGCAGCCACCAGCATTTCAAGAGAGGTTAAGTAACAGTGTTATTAAGAGTTGGTGTAGAGCTTTAATGCTCATTCTACCTTCACAGTAGAGCCAGCACTGACCTCACCAAAGCCATCTTGACAATTGGTGAGAGTTTAACCATGAATTGGCCCTTTGCTCAGCGTTCTCCAATTCCTTCCTGTGCGCCAGTTCCAGACATTGATGAATTTTAAATTTAAAGGGACACCTGAATTTACTGTCTGCCATTTGTCTAATACAATACATGTTATTTTTAGACAGCATCTTTCATGCTAATGATGAGAAAATGATTCACAACCAATTACAGTCTCTACATACAAATCCAAGTAGTGCGCATTCAGTAGATAACACAGAGCTGTGCTGTCCCGCTTTTTCAGGTGCCGTGGGGCGAATTTATTATTATTTAATATTTATAAAGTGCCATAACAGTGATTTAAATAAATAAAACATGGCCCTTGCCCCAAAGAGTTTACAAACAAAATGAGGCACTTGGGGCCAGCAGGCCTAGTGGGCAGGCCATGGTTCAACAGCCTCTCAGAGTCTTGAGTTGGCTTTGCCATGCAGTCTGAAGGCCTGGCAGCTGCTTTACAGTCTACTGTCCCTGGGTGCTCCCCAGATTCCCCCAGCTGGGCAGAGAAGGGAGGAAAAGGGAAGGGAGACCTAGACCTTCCCTCTCCACCAGATCCTGGCCCGTGGAGGGGGGGCAGAGTGAGGAGAGTCTCAGACCCCTCTAGCTGGTACAACAGACCAGCCTCCCCAGGGCCACTTCCTATCTCCCCCTGTTGTCTCTTCAGTTTGGGGCACAGTCATGGTGCTCAGCTTACCTCTCAGTGGAGGATCGATCCCACAATCTCAATAGTTTAGACAGTCAGCTGGGTGTTCCCAACTCACTTTCCAGCACCCACTTTCTCCCCCTTGCCAGTGAGAAGGAGGGGCAAAGAAAAAGGAGCGCAGGCCCTTGGCCTCCGGGTTAGGTCTTACCCAAAGTCTAGACTCGTCCCCTGCAGAGCCCGCTGTCCCAGAAGCTGCAGCCAGTCTCTCCTTCACTCTCCCTCTGCTTGTCTGTCACTGTCTCCTTTTAGGCAGGCCCTCCGCTTGGTCTGCTGCTGCTGAGGGGTAGGGCCTTTTTGGCCCATTACTGCTTCATTATTCCTTTAGTCTTCCTGCCACACTGGGAAATGATAACAGGGAACAGCAGAGGCCTGGGTTACAACAAATAAAAGGAATGGGCATCAAATTCTGTGGTGAGTGAAGAGTGAGAGCTTTGTTTTGGCAGGGAGGGAGAAATGCAAAGAACAGCTTAAAGAGAACAATGGAGTATGTGGAAGTTGGAAGGCATAGCGGGCACAGGCCATATCCTCAGCTGGTGTAAATCAGCATTGAAATCAATGTAGCTATGTTGATTTACATCAGCTGAGAAACCAGTCCTACAACTTAATTGATTTATTAGAGAAAGTCAGGAATTGTAGATCCAGGGGAAGATGGTTCTTCATATGGGGTTTTAAGGGAACTAGGCAGGTAGACCAAGTAGGGCTAATCAAGATGGTGAGGAAAATGTGGAACAAGTTTCTACTGCCTGCTGTTAAGAGAATGGGGTGACAGAGAGAAATGTGGCATCTGGGATGTGTCAGGAATGCCCTGGAGAAGAGGAAGAAAGGACATTAAAGGGGAGGAGAATTTTCTTCTGAATCCTGGAGTTAACAGGGAGCCAGTCAAGAATGTGGAGGCCAAGAATAATGCAATGACTTCAATGGAATTATGATGATGATTTACACCAGCTTAGGATCTGTCCAGATATATTTTTTCCAGAATGAACTGTAAACAATTCCAGCAAAAGGACTTAATCCAAGTTTGTTTGCCAAGTGGTGCTGTCTCTCCCCTGGGCTGTGGTTATGAGAAAGTATTTCTGTTGAAATAGGAAAACAGATGAATACATTCCTCAGTCTCTCTGCAGCACACGCACCCTTGGGACACAGACAAATGGGGGAATTTTTGTGGGAACTCCTTGTTAAAATATTGGCATCATATCACTGCCTCACTTGCCTCTCCTATGCAGTTGTTCCCCCCATCCCCACCATACCACAATGGAAAAAATGTAAGTTGTAGAAGAATATCCCTTGTTAGTCACAAAAATAAAGGAGCATCTTGACAGGTCAGACCCAACTAGGATTGCAACAGTGCCCAATACTCCAGTGAACTCTGCCAGGGATCTTGGTCAGGAGGAGTGATGAAAATGACAAGCCATCTTCTGTTTCAGGACAGCAGAAATATAATAATGAAAAGACTTGCCCCAGTTCCAAGAGGACTTCGCTGCTGTTCAGCTTTCGTTTTTTTATGTATTGCACATCCCTCAGAATTCTAGTTGCATAAGAGATTTTTCAGTCTTTCGTGTGTGTGTGTGTGTGTGTGTGTGTGAGAGAGAGATTCCCACCATCTGACTGGCTCAGTCACATGTGTGGGGTCCTTAGAAGCCTTTAAATCACACCCAGAGCCATGGTGCGTGTATTTGGGAACACAAGTGCTTTTTGTACAGAATGCCACTTTCTTCAATCCAAATGAAAACATAATGGTACTAATTAGAGAGCTGACCTGCTTTGTCCAATCTTTTCTGTTAGCTGCTGCACGCACTTCTGTCTTCTCAGCATGAGAGTCACCACTGCTTCACAATTCACAGTGAATGCCAAGTCACTGAACGTTGCACATACTGTTACCATTTAGGGGGCTTGATTTTCCACTGCTCTTCATCTGTGTTGTCATCTAATACAGCTGTGCAAAGTGAGAGCAAAGTAGCTGTCCTACGCTACTAAAACAAAATGGCTACACTTTCACCTGCTTGGAATTCAATTTTGCACAAGTGTAAAATCTACATAAGGTGCAGGGCCATAGAGACTCAGACTTAAAGCTCAAGGCTCAAGACCAAGGGCCAAAAATCCACCTTCTGTGGAGCTACACCTGTTTGTAACTAAGAGGAATAGAAAGGGCAGTTTTTAGTTTATATGTTTCATTGAATCAGAGTGCGATTTTGAATGCCTAACATGCTAATTTGCTTATCTGTACAACACCACAATTTACAATTCTTTAAACTGTACAGCATCAAAGTGGTGTTAGTGAAAGCACACTGCAATCACTTAGCATGAACAGGATGTAAAGTGAAAATACTGGAGAGGAAACTAAGTTGCTGCAAAATATGAAAAAGAGAAATTATAAATATGTTGACAAATAGGAAAGTTGTCTTGCTAGATCCCACAATGACAGGCACCTTCAAAATACTTGAGATAGTTATCTTATTGCAAAACTAAATCCTTATTCGAGACACCAATTATGGCCATAATTAGTAAGATAATATAAAAAAGAAATGCATAACAGGAACCAAATTCTCCCACACAGTACCTCAATAAGACAAGGAAATAAAACCTCCTTGTGTGAAGTTACTTTTTTTTTTCTTGAATGGTTGAACAACTTCTTTTTCCCTGGCATCTTGAAGGTCTTTCCTAATAAAGTATGTGGCCTTACCGAGGATTGGAACTTAGCTGTTAGTGTGCCCTTCAAATTCTTTTTTTTTTTCATTGGTGCCGTATTATTAGACAAAACATCAGCTGCTTCAATTTAATTTCCCTTGACTGTCTGCCCCTCCACAAATAAATAAATAAATTTCAAGGATCATCAGGGTCAAGTTTACTGCTGATAACTTTCATTTTTATAAAACCTAGTCAACAAGAACCATAAGGGATCAACAGTATGTGGAAAATCAAGTCAATGAGGTCGGCCGGCTATTCGAAATGAAAACAGAGGAAATGACTGTCAGTTGACTATTTGCAGTGAAAGACAAAACAAGTCTCCCAACGGGAAGGCTTCATTTCTTGCAGCAGACTTTTCTAAACTATTAACCTTCACGCTAGAGAAAGGCCAAGTGCTTTTTGACCAAATTCACCCACTTGCCTTTATTGGCCTCCCCACCCTGCTTATTACCTGGCAACACATGAAAATGTCAACATTGTATATATGTAAGAAAGGGAGAGACTGCAATTAACAATAGTATGGTACTGAGCCTGGATCCATATTTAACAGCCTACTGTATGGGGCATGGTATCTTTAGTAGCTTCCATTTAATCCAGACTCATTGATTTCAGTCATACAGTTAGAGATTTGATTAAGGGCAAAACCGTGTCCTGGTTCTATGCAGTCATGAAGGGTAATAAGAGGGAGTAAAGCTCTCCTTCAATATTCAGCTTCTGTATGGCTCTGCTCTAGGTGCAATGTGAGAGCACACTCTGTATGTCTTCCCCATAGCAAGTGAGTGGGAAGGCGACGGAGAGGGATAAAAGTGGGCAGAGCCTTGCCCTTCTTTCCAATGCAGCGGCCATAGTGCTGATGTGCAACAGCTGATAAGGAGCCAGAGCAAATATATTTCCCCATCAGAAGCAAGGAGTGAGCAGGAGAGGAATCACAGAGTTACTCTTCCTTCCCAGGACTCCTGCTGGGCTGGAAGAGCCAGGTGCAGCATCTGACACATGCCTGGGCCGAAAGGCACAATCAAACAGAACTTAATCTAGTTATTTGCATTGTATGAAGTTTTGAGCCTCCACCTAAGCTTAGCACTGGGACTGCAGTTAAGAGCTGCAGTACAAAACCCAAAGATACTATGGGATGATAGTTGTGCTATATTGTGTACAACTAACTTGTAAGTTTCTCAGAGCAGGCACAGCATCTTCTACATTTTGCACTGCATTCGGGATAGAATAATATTCAATGGCAAATTGTGGACAAGATTTTTCCTTTTTCCAAAGTTGTTCATTAATTCCAAATATTTTCCACCTAATTCTTTTTTTTAGCATGAGCAGTCATGACTATGGAGTTTTAGCTGCTTATTGATTATTTTGAGTGTAATTCTGTTTGCAAGATGGACAATGCTACGGCAGGAAAACACACTATTAGCAAGCTCATTCTCTATTCAAAAGCTAGAATAGAGTGCTTTTAGGGGGAATTAAAATTCTGGAAGTCAAGACTCCTGAGAGGCCTATGGGCTTAAAAGTAGTATGGGCTTAAAAAGTGTGTGGGCCAAAAACCACTCCTTATCTTCTCAGAGTTCAAGTCACCAAAGTAGAGCTTCCAAAAAGCAAAAGCAGCACAGCAAGCAAGTTACGCTGCCCTTGAGCTGCGTAAATCATCTGGGAAAAAGTCACTCTTACGTAACCACATATTACAGCTTACAAGGACCCAAATTGACAAAAGAATACAAAGCAGAGGAGACTATATTATTGAGGTGAATGAAATAATATTAAAGTTATATAATGTAACAAGCAATAATAAATGAATAATAATAATGTATTTGTATTATGGTAGCATTTAGAAGCCCCAACCAACTATACAGTGCCTCCCATGTGTGAGGCACTGTATAGCCACAATAAAGACAGTCTCTGTGCTGAAGAGTCTGCAATCTAAATAGAAAGGACAGACAAAACGACAGGTGAAGTGATTTACCCTAGGTCACACAACAGGTCAGCAACAGTGTTGGGAATATCAGGTCTTCTGATTTCCTAGCCACTGGACCATGTTTTGTAATGAGGAGAGAGAAAACAACGTGGGATGCTTTTCATTAATGCATGTAAATCTTTCTACAACATCAGTTTCAAGGTTTCACATTTCCACTGTCAACAATTTACTGTCATTGGAACACAATCCTCATCATCCCTGAACTGAATGGGAGCTTTGCCTGAGCAGGGCCTAATAACTTCAGGGCTGAGCCCATTATCAGTTAGATAACAGCACATTTGTGTGGGACTGAGGTCGAGATAGTTAGGAGGCATTAGTAAATGGATCCAGAAAGGAGCAGAACAGGGGCCTACATTTTCAAAAGTGACTTGGGTACCTGACTGGAGGCACAGAAAAGGGGCCTGATTTTCAGAGGGTGGGTGCTCAGCACTTTCAGAAAATCAGAGCCCTTTATGGGGGCTCAAGTTGGGTACCCAAAACACAAAGTGCCCTAAATCATTAGTCATTTGAAAATGTAGGCCCTGGTTTTAAAATTTTTTGTATTGTTAAAAGAAATAAACAGATATAATTTTGCCCAGTGGACCAGATCTTTTTATCCCTGGTTTCCAGTAGTCTGTTGACCATATATAAAGAAGAAAAGCCACTAGTAAAGGGTATCAGAATTGTCTTGTTGGGGGGTTAACACGTGTAAGAACAATTATTTAAATTAAAAATATAGTTCTGCAGCAAAGCACCAACAATACAAGAACGTTAGCCTAATGGGAGACTTGTTTTGTAAAGCAGTATGAATAACCAGCTGACAACCCAGTTTTCTGTTTTCTCTTTGTATGGCCAATGGCCAATCGCCAGCCAACTTTATTGTCCTTGAAATGTCATGATTTTGAGTATGCACAGAATTCTTAACTGCCCAAATTACTGCATAACATTCCTTTTTATTATATGGCAACAATGTGATGCTGGGCTCAAAGACTTACTAGTTAAGAAGATTATGTGTTTTTCTGTTTTGTTAAAGTGCCAAGTCTTGCATTTTTGGCATCTTCTAAAGAATAAAATGTCTTCTGAAATATTCTCTCAGAGCACAGAAGTTACCTCAGAGGAGCTCAGAAATATAGGGCTTTTCAATAGTTTCTCATTTTCTCAGAAGTTCAGATGCAATTTTTTTCCTCAAAAGCTTCCAAATTCTGCTGCTTTGTCTGTTTTGACAGCAAAAAATTGTCCTTCATAAGTTTAATGTTCCTTTAATTTGGTGCCATTAATTTATTTCTCTTTTTTTTAATTTGGTGAATGTTTATGCTGATGAGACTGGCCGAGTAGCTAGCATCAGGCATAGAGCAGGCAGGTGGTAAACAGGCTTTTCCACATAGCTCTGCCAATGCAACTAAACCTTAATCTGTAGCATCCATATTAATCATAGTACTAAGCTGATCCTGTAGAGAAAGTGCCAGACTATGGCATAGTTTTGTGGTGGGGGTACGGGTACAGCTCACTAAATTCCCTTCACTGATGTCACAATACTCCCCTCCAGCAAACAGAGAAAAAAATATACCACACAAGGGGGAAATACCAATGGAAAACTCCGCAAAGTCAGCCCATAGGAGTTTCCCGCTGAACAAGTCCCTGTAGCTTGAGTGCTTTGTAGCCTTGTTGATAGGATGGGGGCAAGGCCTTTAAAGACCACGAGAATCTGTAGGTCCCCTTTGTGCATGCTATCTGGCCTGCTGCTGCGTGCTATAAGAACAACTGCTTAAAAGAGCCATGCTCCTGTGGGGCTCCTCACCCATCTGTGGATAGAACACTCTGAAGGGTTGTGCAGATAGAACGGAAGCTAATATTCACTGAGTCACATACGCTTGTCAAGCATTTCCAGTGGAAAATCTGCGGAGGCTTGAGGGGAGCATGCCAAGGAGAATGTTTGTGCTGTGGTTCAACTGTAGGACACTGAACATGCACTGAGCATGCACAGAGGCCAGAGTTACATGCCTAGCCCAGCTTAACTCTTGAGCAACTGGCAACGCACCGAACTAGGTCCCAGAAGGGACCTCTCCCTCTTTCTCCAGTTTCACTCCTCACACTCCTGCAAATTACTCCTGTAATTTCTCCTGTGTGCCTGGCAGCAAAGAGGAGCACCTAGACCTGAGTTCCCAAAGCAGATTTGAATCTAAGCCTCCATCAAATATTGCTGGAAGCAGGTCCCTCACAAATCTTTGTTTGAAGGTTAATCAATGTAAACGCAAAAGACAAACTAAAGATATTAGGGCCAAAGTTAGCCCTGATATAAATGAGAGAAACAGTGATGGACTTCAGTGGGAGATGCATCTGCTAATACCTGGGTCAAATTAGTCCACGAATGATCCATTCTCCAGTTTATGTAGCAACAGCACCTACAGTTAGGACAGTAAAACGTAGCATTATGTTACAACATATCTTTTTTCACTAATTCCAAGAAAGTTTTATTTTTCAAAATCACATTTGCAGCCTATCTTTTCAGATGGCTTGTTCTTCTGACAGACAGCAGCTTTCTAAATATGTTTTTACCAGCTGACATTTAAGTATGAATAAACAACTATTATGAATGCACTAAATATTCATGTTTTACAACATTGCCATTGCACTGAAGAATTATTTATGAAGCTTAGTGTTCCATGTCAGGATAAAATTACATAGTTGTGTATGACCAGAAACAGCACATAAGCTCATCAGAGCTGAAGCAGTTCATTGGTAACTGCTGTCTCCTAAATAGGTGGGATTTTTTCCAAAGCCCCTACATGATTTAGGAGTAGAGCTCTGTGAACAACAGCATTTTGGTTTACTGGCAATACCACAAAAAGAGGAAAAACAATAGTTTTGGTTCAAACCCAAAGTGATTTAAAAAAAAATTCTGCGACAAAAAAAAAATAAAATTTGAGGTTGAACAAAACTTTGTTTGACCAAACTAAAACATTTTGTTTAGCTTTCTGAATATTTTTAAACATTGCTTTTTAATCAACAACGGAAATTTTGAAACAAGAAGTAGTTTTGAATCAAAACATCTTTTTTCAAAAATGTCAGAACAAAATGAAATGCTTTGATTTTTTGTTCAGCTGAAATGATTCAGCAAAACCAACACAAACTTGTGAAACTTTTCATGTAATCAGATCTAGCTTTTTCTCCAGAAAACAGTTTTGGCCAAAAAACATTTCCCACTTCTATTTACGAGCACACGGCCTGTTGAAAGTCATCACTCAGGAACTGCTGGATCCTGAGCTTTTTGGAAGATCCAGCCTGGATTCACAGCTTGATTGAAATCTGGTCCAAAACTTTTCAATATTTATTTATGTCAAAGGCAGAGAAACCACACACAAAATGTAACAGTAACCAAGAAAATCCCATATTGATGAGTTAATGTAAGAACAGAACTCTAATCCAATTACAGTATTTTAAAATTATTAATTCCCACTGTGATTTTATGATGGAATTGGATAATAAAATATATTATGGTGTAAAATTACCAGTGGCACTAATGTGTGTTCCCGTTACACTATGGTATGTTACCGAGGCAAATCATTTCAACATGTCCAGAGTAGTTAAAAACCAAACCACTTTATAACAAATGAAGCTATACTGCTGTTGAACAACATCAACAAAGAAATTAAATACAAATCCTCCTTCAGCATCAGTCCAATTTTCATGACTTAAATTGAAGGGATTCTTTATGTTAACTAATAGATGTTGAAAAGAAATGTTAAAAACTGGTATAATATGCTCCTCATACAATATTTATTTGTACCCATGGACAATAGTAATCTATGGACAAGCTCTGTCAATGGGCAGACTTTTTCCAGGAAGGATTACTGTTTCAAAATAGGTGCTAGGGGAACACAAAGGAACAAGCAGGAAACAACCAGAGAGAGACCCAGTTATGTACTAACAAGTCTGGCTTTTTATTTTTCCTGGCTATCAGATTTCTTTTCTTTAAATAAAGCAAAATGGAAAGAACTGTGGTGCTCGTGTGAGCGAGTGGCTAATAGCCATGACAGGGGAAAGGCACTGTGTACAGTTCAGAGAGGACGGTGAAAGAATAGACAAGGTGTCGTTAGTAGCACTGACCTTGGGAATGGGCAGGATGTTAGCAGGGCCTGATCCAAACTGCCTGATCCAAACTGAAGTCAAGGGGAGTTTTTCTATTGGCTTCAATAGGCATTGGAACAGATTCTAAAATCTTAGAGCTTGAACCTCCAAGGTGCTGAGCATTCTGGCTCCCATTCAGCAAAGCATTTAAGCACACAAGCGGTCTCAGTGTACTAAAGGGACTTATTCACATATTTAAAGTTAAGACCATACTTAAGCATTTTGCTGGATTGGGCCAGCGTAGCCAGCCCTTGACAGGAACAAGATGCTATAAAACAAGCACGGGAAACCAAGACATTGCTTTATGCACCCATGAAACCTGGTTGTTGGACCATCAGAGTACAGAAGCCAAATTGGTAAAGGAAAAGAGGTGAGGGCCAGACACCTTCAAAGGGCATCAGTATTGGAAAGGGATTCACATTCATGACACTTACATCCACAGCCATTATGATCAGGGAGGCTCCCAACAGCTGCAAGGATCTATCTGTATTGCTGCTGTTGTCAAATCAGGCTTTCAACTTTAAGGCAGTAGTTCTGGAAACTAGGGCAGCAGTTAATTCCCCAAGAGGTTGTGAGATGAATTCATTGGGTTAGTTCCTTAGACATGGCTAAATATATGTGTAGCTTATAATTATTATGCTGATCCCACAACTTTCCCCCCAACATTTATGGTGACTAGCCTACAGGACAGGTCTACCCCTGGCTATCTAGCTGCTTATATGTGCCCATCACCATAGGAACTGAGCACCTGCGAAGTAAATAAAAATAGAGATAAAAATAACAAACAAACAGTCTCTTTTCTTGTTTCCTTTCTGGCATGTAGGGAAAATAGCTGGATTAATGTATTTTTTTCCTCTATTTGACATGTGAGTGGGAGTGTTGTACATCTGGGTCTGTATCTGTGTGTGTATAGAGGCAAAGCTAAAAAAGAAATTAGTTTTGCATTTACGTCTGAAAGTGAATATGATCGTCTTACCTCCCGCAACGAGTTCCATAGGATAGGTCCAGCCCTTGTGAAAGTTCTATCTGCTGCTAGTTGGCAGCTTTGTTTTGGTCTCAGAGGACTAGAATTGCTGTTAGTGGTCATGGAGGGAGAGGCAAACTCTTGGTTAGCCCTGGCAGGTCCCATTCAGGGCTTTGAATTTTAGGCCAAAGATTTTGAACTGTCTATTGTCACTCTGCAATAGGGAGCCGACACAGAGTACGAGGGTGACATGTTCACAGTAGCGTGCTGAGCTTATGGCCTGCTGTGTTTTGTACCAGTTGGAGCTTTGTCAGAGTACGTAGCTTTATTCCTACGTAGAATGAGTTGAAATAATCAAGCCTGGCGGTCACAAATGCATGCATCACCATGGCTGGGTTGGTACCTGATGCAATGGGGTGTAATTTCCTGGCAAGGTGCAAAGGGAAAGTGTTATTGGTTTTTAGATGCCATGGATATTTGGACTCTACTTCCTGCTGGGATGAGAAAACTATGTTCCTTTATCTGCTGAGTGCTTCCTCCTAGTGCAGGGAGGATTATATACATAAACACACACACTCATTTGTAAAGAGGTGCTGTGTTGCTTTAGTTATGATAGCTTCATCCTTCCTTTTGTGCTGTTGCTGCTGGAAGGAAGAAAAGGGGAAATGACATTTCGGTATAACCAGCCCTGCTTGGGCCAAGCAAGGATTGAAGATGGGGCCTTCAGTGCTAAAAGTGTGAACAGCTATTGCTTGAGATAAAGGCCTAAGCCCATTAGCTGAAAGCAGTAGCTGATTCATAACCATCTGATGTGAACCTGCTGCTAGAGGGCAACAAAGACCCACAATGATTAGTGTTGGTTACACCTGCACAGACTTTTAGGCTCTGCTCAGGATATGGTAACTGCTTTCTCTGGTTCTCTATTTGGGGGGAGGATCCTTTCCTTGTGCAATTGCTGCTGGAAGAAAAGAGAGAATTAGACCCCCTGTGACAAAATGTGCATAGAAAAAAACAAGGAGGTGATCTAACTTGAGCACGCTGCATGGAATAAATTCTTTAATTGCTTCAGAGTTCACTGGATTTTCTGATCAATGACTCAAGCAATGGACTGGCATGTTACACATTGTGTAAGATAAACTGCAGAATGAAATTCAGTCACTAAACGCCTAGGTGTTAATTTAACAAAACTCTTGTACTTTTATATGGTTTCTACTGAGATAGATGGACACCTGAGTAAAAACACAACAAGAAATGCTATCTAAAGGAATTAAAATGTTCAGTGAGCATACCTGCTTAGTAAAATTTACTCACTTACAAAGGCTGACGTTACATTATCAAGGTTTATTTGCAGACAAGTTAAAAGACTTTTAAAAAAGCATCAACCTACATACATCTGCACATACATAATCTGACACATGGTTATTGTGTAACATGTAATCTGACACAGGTAAGCAGCCAACTGACAGAGGGGTAGTGATGGGGGGAGGGGAAGGGGAGGCATTCCCACTTGTTTCAGGGAAAATGTTTGCTAGTAGCTTCCCCCCACAACTATGTCTAGATGTAATTGTCCTCCTAAGCCGCCCCATCCTCTTTTGTGTATGGGAGGCACAGATGTATAATTTAGGATCTTTTCCAGATTCATCTCTCAAAGTGAGGCGCTCAGCAGTGGTGGCACTAAACAGGGTCCTTCTGTTTGTAACAATGCCACCAGCCATAGTGAAAAATATGCTCTGAATATATACTGGATGGTTGGCAACGCAAGTGTAGTTGGACTTACCTATTCAAAGCCCATGTCAGTGCTTAATATGCCAAAGGGGCCTCTCTGGCATCTGTAGGCCTTTCATCATAGAGCTGTTCTGTCTCTGATAGATGAGATGAATGAATTTGCATGGGTAGTCAGCTTTCATCTATGGTGATGATGACAAAAGACCCAAATTATGTACATTTTCCAGCACTGAAAATTAGACGAGGAAAAGCAACAACTTTTTGTTCTTGTCAAAATGAATTTATTTCAGTTAGTGTAATTTTCATTCCCTGATGTTCCAGAAAGGTATTCTGTGTCAGGTGGCCTGTGAGCTAGAGAACTGGATGATGATGTCTGGTGCTTTACGCATTTCAATCTCGTGCATAAGGTCTCATGATTTATTGGTGAAATTATCTGCGCTGCAGCCTATAAGTATGTTATTATACCATATAAATGAGCTGGCAGTATGACTTCAGTTTTGGTCTTTGGGACATAGATCAGTCCATGGGACCAGTATATATTCTTCTCTGTCCAGCAGATCACTGATTCTGGAGCCCAAGGGCAGATCAGAATCTAGGGCCAAAGTTTTCATTGTATTCCCTAGTTTTGTGCCTCTCAGTTTTTGGATGACAGATTTAAGACACTTTGTGCCTGATTTGCTGGGTCCAGAGCACCCACAACTCAGTGCTCCTCAGCATCTTTGATGAGCAAGCATAAGGGACCAGATTCTCAGCTGATGTAAATCAGCATAGCTCTATTGAGTTCAGTGGAATTACACTGATTTACACAAACTGAGGAGTAGGCCCCAAATGTCTCCACCTGAGTAAATAATTCAAAATTAGGCTGCAAGTTTTTCTGCTAGTGTAAACGTAATATTGTTTCACATTCAGTTTTGGTAAAACCACTACACAAGAATAATGGCATAGCTCAGGCTCATAACCACTGCTGACGTCCCATGTAGCCAGCTCAAATGGGCGAAGAAGCTAATGTGCTAACTAGCTGTCTAAGCTAAAGGCACCCAAATTCCCACCAGTGGTGGTGAGGATAACATCGGTCTTATGCCTGCCAGTACAAGCATAGCCTTTTTTTGTTCTTCCAGAACCCTCTTAAATCCATAATGTTCCTATGATTTGTCCAGGTGTTGTTGATGCAGGAAGGGGCACTCTTGTTAGCGAGGGCTCAAGATTTTTTCTAGCTTCTATGGAGTATGCCTAAAGCTGCAGAAACTGCTAATTGTACACACTGGACTTATGTTTTCTGTACCAGAATTTTCACACAAATTATATGCAGTAGACTATTCTTTGATGTACAATCTGTGTGGGTTTCTGTAAGCAGGTGAAGTTCCCACCCTATTCTAAACAAATCAATATTGTATATTGCTTAAACTTATTTCCTTTGTAGGGCTTTGAATTTAATGGAAACTTAAAAGACACCACCACAAAATTCAGCCTAAGCTTTATCCCGGAGATTGGACCAGCTTGGGTTTTCTCTATAGGACCTCCTCTGTCACAGTCCTTATTACCCTCTGCCACAGATAGATGCTCCAGCCTCTATTTTAGCTTGGCTAGATCTAACAAGATCCATCCACCAGTATGAGTCTGAAGAAATTATTATGTGCCTGGATACAGGTTTCTAGCACTTGAGTTTAGTGTGACTCAATAGAAGAGCAAACCATTATGCCAAGTCCTAGAACCTGCAATCCTGTTAGGTATAATGAATCCAATATACAGAAACTTGTGCATGAGCCCCACTTCAAGTTTGTACTGCATCTCCTGGTGCATGTCGATGTCTATGGTCTTCTCCAAAATACTTCTTTGTAACCTGATGGCATTTGAATGGGAGGGTCTGGACAAACACGTTACACTGAAACATTCCCCATTGTGCTTACATAACTCAAATAGGAGACCACTGGGCCACATACTTATGACGAGATGAACCTAATCCTCTTCTCAGCTCATTCTTCTCAGCTGATGCATTAGACTCTGTGCATAGCAACGTAAGTCTGTGGAACGTCATTTTTTAAAAAGAAAATCCAAGAAGGAACATGCTAACAGAGTCAGCGGCAGCCATCAGTTTTTTGAATGGTTTGCTGGACAACATATCAAATGGCAACTTCAGTCCACAGATTTCCTCTTTAATGTTCTTACTGCAAATGTACAGATGGTTCATTCACTGTGGGCTTCATTTCCATGGCCAAAATTTCATGCTGTTTTGTTTGCCTTGGACTAAGCTTATTAGGGCTTCAAACAATTTTATGTTGCTCATGCAATGAAACAAAATGCACCTTCTAGGGGGAATTTCCCCAGTACACCATTGCACAGTGTCCATTACCGTAATGCGGAGGTGAAAGGGGGCCAAGGATTGGACCCTATTGGCTATCTATAGAGAAACAAGCAGCTTCACTGTACAGTCTTGGTACACCTATATCCCTATAGAGGGCTGCTCATCGAGTCATGGCACAAGCTTACAGGTAGCTGGCTTTTATACTGCAGTCACATAACCCTCACATAAGAGTCAGGCAACGAAAGAATAACTGTGCAAAGGTGCATTGCACTGTGTATATGTGACGAGCTCAAAGGAGCACACACATGCTCATAGAAATCTGTAAACTAATTTCAGTATTCTCAACCTTTAATATTCCACAAACCTGCAAATCAGAAGTGTAGTGTCGCAAGCCTTGTTTATACTAGAAAAAAGCAGCATGTGAGAAAGCAGCTTAATTAGCACATTTTAACTTGTGAAACATGGTTTTGCCCTTAGTGTGGACAAGGGCAGGTGTGTTTAAAAATGTGTTAGCTAGTTCCTGCTGGGAGATCCCATCACATCCCTTGTTTCTTACTTTAAATCTATAGCTTGGCAAAACTCCCAACTTACAAAGTCACTGCTCCCACTTCACCTTGCTCACTCTCAGGTACCTTAGTTGATGTATGGAAAGAAAGGAATGATTGTCCCTGCAACGCCAGAATAGGATCAGCTATGTCAGGTTTTCTTTTTGATAACCATCCTCAGTGTCTTTTGCAGTCTCTTTCGTTTCATGAGCTTTAGCCACCATGGCTGGTGATTTCTCTCTAAGTGATGTTTCAGCACAGAAAATGCCAAGGGCCAGATTTGTTAAGGGATTTAGATGCCTAAAGGTGCAGATAGGTGCCTACTAGGATTCTCAGAAGCACCTAGGCTCTTACATACCTTTAAAAATGTTGCCCTAAGTCTCTACATTCCCTTTCCCATTACTCACACGTGTGTTGTTGATGGCACAGTATAGATTTATTCTAGATACATTAAAAGACTGAACAATATTGCCCTGGAATTTGGGCCTCTTTTCTTTTTGTAGCCTGTGATACATTGAGCAGGACTTGGAAATGAAGCTTCATTGGCTCTGGACATTAACACCACCTGAAATTATTGGTGAATGTATCTGAAAAGGTACAGTTTGGGTGTTTGTTCGGAGTTGTCCACACTTGAGAATAGTCCAGATTCATAAATTCTAATGCCAGAAGAGACCATTGTGATCATCCAATCTGGCCTCCTGTATAACACAGGCCACAGAACTTCCCAAAATAATAACTATTTTTTAAAATATCCAGTTTTGATTTTAAAATAGTCAGTGATGGAGAAATCACCATGATCCTTGGTAAATTGTTCCATTAGTTAAATTATTCTCACCTTTAAAAACGTACGCCTTATGTCCAGCCTGAAATTGTGTAGTTTCAACTTCCAGCCATTGGATTGTGTTATATCTTTCTCTACTAGATGTTCCCCATGTCAAAAATTATAGACAGTAATCAAGGTACACCCTTTAACCTTATCTTTGTTAAACAAAATAGATTGAGCTCCTTGAGTCTACCACTCTAAAGCAGGTTTTCTAATCCTTTAATCATTCTTGTGGCTCTTCTCCAAACACTCTCCAATTTATCAACATCCTTCTTGAATTGTGGGCACCAGAATTGGACACAGTATTTTGGCAGTGGCCACACCAGTGTCAAATATAGATGTAAAATAACCTCTCTACTCCTTCGAGATTCCTGTTCATGAATCCCAGGATTACATTAGCTCCTTTTGGCTACAGCATCACACTAGGAACTCATGTGCAGCTGATTATCCATGATGATCCCCAAATCTTTTTCAGAGTCACTGCTTCCCAGGATAGAGTCCCCCATCCTTTAAGTGTGGCCTATGTTCTTTGTTCCTAGTTGGATACATTTACACTTAACCATATTAAAAAACACATTTTGTTTGCTTGTGTCCAGTTTACCAAATGATCTAGATCTCTCTGAATCAGTGACCTGTCCTCTTCATTATTTTCCAGTCCTCCAATTTTTCTGTCATCTGCAAACTTTATCAGTGATTATTTTATGTTTTCTTCCAGGTCATTGATGAAAATGTTAAACAGCAAAGGCCCATGGGATCCCTCTGAAAACACACTCACTCAATGACAATTCCCTGTATGCACTTACATTACGTCAGTGAGCCAGTCTGTAATTCATTTAATGTGTGCCATGTTAATTTTACACTGTTCTAGTTAAACATAAAATGTTAATTAAATTCAAACACCTGATAGAAGTCTAAGTATTCAGCAGCCAGTAACCAGGAAGCTGGTGCTGACTCCGGATGTAAATAAGAACAAGATAGAGTTTGCATCCATTAATTAATAAAGATAATTCCTGGTTAACTCAACTGGCAATTGAGAGAGACGCACTGGTTCAAACCTTTGCATGTCTCTGTCTACACTTAAAAGGCAGCTGGGTGAAGCTACACCATGGTGCTTTTTTCTAGTGTGGACAAAACCTTGGGTCCAGTAACCCTTGGCAGACTCCACTCCAGTCTTCTCACTATCTCAGTAATTCTCTCCCACTTCACTAAACTTCTTATTTGGCTTGCCTGAGTCACTATCAGCTTCTTTAACCTTCACATCCTTTTCAAATCTCAGTTTGGCTGGAAGTACAAGGGAATTGATGTTATAATGCACAGTGGCTCTAATACAGTATAATACATGCAAATTCTTTAGAACTAGTTAGGGTGACTAGACCGCAAATGTGAAAAATAGGGACAGGGGGTGGTGGGGGGGTGTTAATAGGAGCCTATATAAGAAAAAGACCCCAAAATCGTGACTGTCCCTATAAAATCGGGACATCTGGTCACCCTAGCACTAGTTGTCTTCACAGCAGGGGCTACTCATTTCACAGTATAGTTATGGTGAAGAAAAAAAAAAAGGTGCCCTCCACCATTTGTGCTAGTTATGTGCAGATTTTGTGGATTTACTCTAGCTAGTTAACTTGAAAATGACAGATGGAAACTAAAAAACAATGAAAAGTATCCTGCCCAGGTTATGCAACTTCTGTTGTATACTGAACACAGATACCTTCATAGTAAGCAAAAGAAGCTTATTAGGCACACACACACACACACACACACCCTACAAAGTTATTTCAAAAATTTGGCAGTCTTCCTGTTTAATTTTTTGTAGTCTACGTGTTTTTATGTTTCCTCATTCAGGTATTGACACAGAGAGAGAGAGAGAGAGTTTCTTCTGTACAGAACTTCCTCCTTCAAGGAAAAACAAATTCAGCAGTTTTTACGTTTAGATAAAATGTATGTTTTTAGCACATTTTTAATAGATTGCCTGAATTTATCTTGATTGCTTACTGGTAGTGTGAGAAGTCAGAAATATTAGGTAAGTAAATTTAGAGCCAATGGGAAATGTCTGTAGGTTCATCTTGTGTTAGGCATGTAAACCAAGCTACCCAACTCTGCGACTGAAGGTTAGCTGTAAAGGAAGTCAAATAGCTAGAACAACAAGGAGTCCTTATGGCACCTTAGAGACTAACAAATTTATTTGGGCATAAGCTTTCGTGGGCTAGAACCCACTTCATCAGATGCTGATATTGACTAACACGGCTACCACTCTCAAATAGCTGGGTTATTCATTGGTAGGTGGGTGTTATCTTCAGAGCCATGCCAATATTTACAGATTGTAAATAGTAAGTAAACATGTCCCATAACCAGAGAGAATCTGGAGGTATGCTGGACAACTTTGGAACTTGTCCTCTTTGTAGAGGAGCTTTGCTTTACCATGCATCTTATTTCCCTTGTTAGGTCATGTGTGGTCTGAATTACTTGGAAAGGCCTAAGCTCACTCCCAGACCTGAAACTCATACATAATAGCACAATATGCTATCGCTAAACATCCTGTTGGGTATTCGCCATTTGTTACTGCTGGAATGAGAAAGCCTACCAACAGTTATTACTGCACATATTTTAAGATAAAAAATAAAATCTATTTGCAGAGAAAAATTGTTAGATTAATATCATCCTCACGCAGCAGTCATTTTATCTAGTAAAAAAAAAATCACAGTGGAAGGTCCTGTAATGTCCATATTCCAGCATCATGCATGAACATTTAACATTGCTGAACAGCTGTGTGTAAAGAAGTTCTGTTTGTTTTAGCTACTCAGCGCAATTTGCTCGGTAGTATTCTGCTGCCTGTTGAAGTGGGTCATTACCTATTTAGCCTTTATTTTTACCGCTGAGATAACCACCACTAATGACTCAATTGTTCAACGTTTTCATGGTATTTGCCTTGTAAACATCTAGCTCTGTTTTATGAGGGCCATTCTTCTTTGAGATTTAAGGCTGGGATTTTCAAAAGATGCCTAAATGGATTGGGCTCAACTTTAATCGAATTCCAGTGGGAGCTGGGTACTTAAATCCTTTAGGCAGCTTTGAAAATCCCACTCTAAAGCTTATCATTATAAATTCCGTGCACCCCCACCCCAATCTTTTACTATGGTACCAGATTTACTGCAGTTCTTTTCAAATTCTTCAGCTTTTTAGGAGGAACACATTTCCTCTATCAGGAAAAACAACACTTACCAAACTTAGCAAAGAAATTACAAGGAAGCGTTCAAACCATTAGAGGGAGAGAACATCTATTTTCAAGAGATTGATAATGGGATGTTGAGCCTTTCACCTGTACATTGCCAGTAGAAGTCCATCCCAGAGCTGTGGTTGATGAGTCTGTGTATGCTATTTGGCAACTTGTGTGAAATAAATTGTTGGTGTCTTTACAAATCCAAGTCAACAGGTCTACATACCATAGTAAGTGATACGTAAAAAAAGTTAAACATATAAAGTACAGTAGAACCTCAGAATTACCAACACCACAATTACAAACTGACCAGTCAACCACACCCCTCATTTGGAAATGGAAATATGCAATCAGGCGTAAGCAGAGACCCAAGAAAATGGGGGAGGGGGGAATCAAATACAGTACAATATTGTGTTAAATGTAAACTAGTAAAAAAATAAAGGGAAAGCAGTATTTTTCTTCTGCATAGTAAAGTTTCAAAGCTATATTAAATCAATGTTCGGTTGTAAACTTTTGAAACAGAATATTTTGTTCAGGAGTTACAAACAACCTCTATTCCCAATGTGTTCATAACTGAGGTTCTACTGTATTGACTATAACTTGAATTATTTTTTTTTAAACCTGTCAGCAGGTGTCAAGCCTTCTATGGATGACTGAAGTCAGCTGTGCAATGCCTGATTTCTTCATAATTGCAATTAATTGGTGGTGGTGTCCTTTCACATCTGGCACTACAAGTTAATCAACACAGTACAGAGCACCAATAAGATCAAAAGACAGCAGTTTAGTTTATATGTGAGGGGTGTGTGTGTGTGTGTGTGTGTGTGTGTGTGTGTGTGTGTGTGTGTGTGTGTGTGTGTGTGTGTGTGTGTGTATGTATGTATGTATGGTGTTCTTTTTAAGAAAGCCTGACAGATACCGTGAAGCACTCTGGTCAGACTAAGACATCTGCCAGGGATGTCACTGTTACATAGGTATTGCTGTTTCCAGGAGTAAAGAACAGGATAGAAATTACAGCTGAACTGGGAGGAGTGATAAGCTGAGATCACAGATACTTTCCAGAAATAATATGGTGTTGGATAAATTAATTAAATGTAAATAGGCCCACAATCAAAAATAGAAGCTATAAATCTCAGACAAATTGTCAGAAATTTAAGAGCAAAAGTAGGTAAACTAACATCCCTAGTACTAGAAGAGGACCTTGACATAAAAGGCATTTCTGAAACATGGTGGAATGACAAAGACAGTCAGTAGAACACTGCATTGTCTGCATATACACTCTACAGGGAGGACAGAGTAGGTCATAAAGGTGGGAGAGAAGCAGTAGCTCTGAAAGGTTCCATAGAAACTAATGGGATAAGATTGCTGAGTGAAGAGGACCACACGTCTGTATTTGTATCCACATGGATACAAATCTCAAGTCACTGTGATACTAAGAGTTACACCACTGGCCTCCATGTCAAGAAAAATATATTGAGTGAAATCAAAGAGGCAACTGAATCTAATAAAGAAGTAATAATGGGTGAATTCACCTACCCACATATAAACTTGTCATATGTCACATCGGGACAAGTTTTATAGAAGCAATTTCTTGACACCTCAAATGATTGCTTCTTGAAACAACTAGTTCTTGACCACACAGACAGGCTACACTCCATTCAGTCCTAAGTAACCCAAAGAAGTTGATCTAAAAAGTTACCATAGTTTAGCCACTAATTTATTGTGATCACTTTGTAATTAAGTTGAACATCCTGAGAGAAGTGATCATCTAAAACCTCTCCAGGGCATCATCAAGGATCTATAACCTATCCTGAAGGATGATCCCTCACTCTCACAGATCTTGGGAGACAGACCAGTCCTTGCTTACAGGCAGCCCCCCAACCTGAAGCAAATACTCACCAGCAACCACACACCACACAACAAAAACACTCACCCAGGAACCTATCCTTGCAACAAAGCCCGTTGCTAACTCTGTCCACATATCTATTCAAGGGACACCATCATAGGACCCAATCACATCAGCCACCCTATCAGAGGCTTATTCACCTGCACATCTACCAATGTGATATATGCCATCACCTGCCAGCAATGCCCCTCTGCCATGTACATTAGCCAAATCAGACAGTCTCTACGCAAAAGAATAAATGGACACAAGTCAGACATCAAGAATTATAACATTCAAAAACCAGTCGGAGAACACTTCAACTTGACTGGTCATTCAATTACAGACCTAAAAGTCGCAATTCTCCAACAAAAAAAACCTTCAAAAACATACTTCAACGAGAAACCGCAGAATTGGAATTAATTTGCAAACTGGACACCATTATATTAGGCTTGAATAAAGACTGGGAGTGGATGGGTCATTACACAAAGTAAAAATTAATTTCCCTGTGCTAATTTCCCCCCCTACTGTTACTCACATCTTCTTGTCAATTGTTGGAAATGGGCCATCCTGATTATCACTACAAAAGTTTTTTTCGACTACTGATAATAGCCTACCTTAATTGATTAGTCTTGTTATAGTTGGTATGGCAACACCCATTTTTTCATGTTTTCTGTGTATATATTGTCCACTGCATACATCTGATGAAGTGGGCTCTAGCCCACAAAAGCTTATACCCAAATAAATTTGTTAGTCTCTAAGGTGCCACAAGTACTCCTTGTTTTTTTCCCTAAATTAAAAAGGATACTTAAAAAAATTAGGAAGCAGGTAAAAATGTAAAGTCAAATGTGAATTAAAATCCTTAGAATCACCATTAAAACTATATAAAAAGAAGGCATATCGTGACAGATATGCAATTTCCTGCAATAATCCTTAAAAAAACCTTAAATTTTAGTGTCTATGGAGTCCACTGTATTAAATGCAAAGGTTTGCTATTTATATTATTGAGGGCCAGGATTGTATGCAACTTCTAAGGAGGAGATGTGATGTGAACCTTGGGAAGTGCAATGAACTTCAAAGGACTGTATTGAACAATGTGCCAGACAAGAATGGACTTTTGGGACAAACGATGTCAAGTGGTTTGTGTAAGGAATTGGGGGACGTGAATGCAAATTCCCACTTGTGGCTATGCAAAAACCCAGCTTTTGAAGCTATGCCCTGAGGAAGGGACCATTGTCTGCTGATCACCTGTTCTCAGAATCTCAAGAAGAAAGGCCCAAGCTGACTGATCTATTCATGGGTGGGCTAGTTCTGAACTAAGGCTGTTCCGAACTTGTAACCACACAAAAAACCCATTGTGGAGTTGAAGGTCTGAGCCCTCACAGAGCCTTTGTTGGAGTGCAGGGTGATCTCTGGTAAATTTGTCACATGTGTGTATGTTCCTTTAAATAATTTTCTTTGTAATGCTTTCATTTTAAGAATAAACGTGCTTCCCATAAAGACCTGTGTGTTAAGTTGTAACTGCTGGCAATTACAGCTGTTCATAGCTTTCGAAGAGAAAGCAAAGCACAGAAGCTGGCCTGGTTAAGCAGACTTGCTTGTTGGAGATATCACAGTGTAGGCAGTAAACTGTGCAGCCTGAAAAATCTCTGATCAGAAGGGAGAGAGATGCAGGTCTCTGCCCAAGAAAGATGATAGCTGAGTAACAGAGTCTAGAGGCGGTGTCCCTGGTGGAGCCCGGGGGTGAACTAGATTAGGGCAGCTGCACCTCTATGTGAAAAATACATATCCCAAATCAAAAAGGAAGCAGAAATGCAAGAAAAACACAACATGGTTTATGGCCAGGCGCAAAAGGTAATGTGAGCCAAAGAACTGTCCTTCAGAAATGGAAATCCACCCCAATTTATGCCAATAAAAAGGAACAGAGACACTGAAGGTAAAATCTAAGATCAAAACCCAACCTTATTTCCAAGAGCCAAGACATGAGAATGAAAATGAAATTATTTTTATATAGCAGAAACTGGAAGCCTGCAAGAGAATCAGTAGATCTACCGGAGCAGCAGGGATTAGAATAGAAGCTAAGTAATTTCTTTACCATAAAGGATATTAGGGAGATACCTGCTCCAGACCTTTGCTCTTTAGGTCAGTAAAGATAAGGCAATCAGAGACTGAAATGTCAAAAGAGAGGGAACTGGGACAAATTGAAAATTAAGGCATAATCCATCATCTGGACCAGGTATTGTATAGCCAAAAGTTCTGAAAAAAATTAAGAACCTTGTGGCAGACCTGAAAAACATATCCAATCCTCATTAAAATTGCCTACTAGATTGGAGGACTGCAAATGTTATACCTATCTTTTAAAAAAGGATTTTAGAGGTGGTTATTTTAAAAGTTTTTTTTCTGTACTAAATAAAGTGGCTAAATTATAATTAAGGACAGAGTTCTCAAACACTCAGATATGATAAGGACAAACCAGCACAGTCTCTTGTAAAGGAAAATCATGCCTCTCCAATCTACTAGAGTTCTATTATTTTCAGCCCACACTCTGTAATCTTGGGTATATGTTTCTGGTGGCAATGTTATACTGTTCTGTCTAAACAGAATTTAAGATATTACATTACACATTAGTTAGAATATAGGCTACACTTTGCCAGTGTGACTTAAGTAAAAAGACAATGGGCTAAATTTTGGTCCCAGATACTGCACATGTGCACAACATAGATGGAAGTAAATGGGAAACTGCACAAATATACCTAAGAGCATAATGTGGCCCAGTGTTTTTCATTGCTACACTGGAATCAGCTTATTCCTTTTGCTGTCAAATTTTTAAAAATATTTTTGTAATTCTCTGTTATATACTAATTATCCATTTCCTTCCAAAAGGATGTGTTACAAAATCAGTATTGATCTCTTCTCCTATAACTACAAATTTTCTCCCCCGATGGTACAGAAATCCATAGCTCTTTAACAGCACACAGCCACACTACCCTGTTGTTCAGGACAGGAAGAAAAAATGGTGTCTAGATGGAAAATGACGGGCCAAAATTTAGTTCTGCAGAATATAATTATGTAATCCAGAATTTGGTCCCAGGCCAATACTCACGTGAGCCAACACGGTCAGGACATCTTCTGAAAGACAAAATTACCCCTAACAATATGCTGTGGTACAGGTTTATTACGAACTCATGGGGATGCTTGGCACATAGTGAATCACAACGTTTCCTTCAGCACCTTTTTCCCTTGGAGGTCTCCCATCCAAGTACTCCTCAGACCTGACTTGCTTAGTATGAGATCTCATGAGATCAGTGCCCAAGGTGGTATGGCATTAACGTCTGAGAATAATTTTCACATCTGAGCCTCTTATAATGGCCAGAATCTGGGTCACCATGAAAATTGCGTTTTAACATGTAGTTTGACTGAGCTCTTCGCTTGCCCTTTTCTCTTACAAGAATTTGCAGTGAAAAGACAGAGACACTTCCTTTGCCCGTAGATAAACCTCAGAAAATCCTGATGCACAAGATGAATAGCATGAAAGCACTATATAAATGCTTCAGGAATCTGTTGATATTAGAAATGTCTGCTGTTGTGCCCATATGTCTACTTATTTCCATACTAAAGACATTTACTGTATATGTTTGCCACAAGGGAAAACTACTGTCTACAATTCAGCTATATTACTGGAAGTGCAGTACTGTATTTGTATGTGTCTGAATTTTACATTTCCAGGATATGTACAGATCCGCATTTTATAGCTCTTATCTTTGAAAGACTCCTCCAATCTGTGTTTCACCTCCCAGCCAATTAGTGAATATGCCTCATTAGGATCATTCTGTCTATATGGAACTTGCTACAGCCCAGGAGGAGATGCATTCTATGCACTGTTCTCAGCAAAGTTAATGATCGTTATGGCGCAAGGGATGGGGATACATCTTATAACTGAATGGAACAGGGTTGAGATCTAAATACAGCATTTCTTGTAAAGTAAATTAAGCTAACAACAAGGTAACAAACTGCTGTTAATATTAGATTAACTTGTTTGGCAAGATATGAAATCAGGAGAGCTGGATTGTCGATAGCCAAGTGTTCAATAAAGCTAATGTAGCTCAGGAAAGTAGAGCATCCATCTGAAATACAAAAAGTAAAAATAATAGATTGGAGAGAGAGCCAGAACCAGCACAATTATACCAGTGTTAAAGATAAATTTAAAGGGTGCTCTAGTTTGTTTGTTTTCAACACTGACTTGTTTTTATTTCAAAAATCAGACTGAGTCACTACCAGCCATTAGATAAGCGAAAAAACAAACAAAAACAAAACAAAACATCCCAGATTTTTTTTACATTTGGAATCTAGAGCCTAAATGCCACATTGATCTAAGAATAAGTAGGCAAATGGCAAATAGTTCAGAAGTTAAAGCAAGTTGCTTGTGTGTTTTTTCAGCAACACCATGCTGCAGTAATTCTACTAGACTTGGAGTAAGAATCATTAAGACTCAAGCAGAGGGGTCATTGACAGTAGCATTCTGAATGCAGGGATTGAGGCAAAACCTGAAATGTCAAACTTCATGCCAGTGGTCACTAAACAGATTAAGCAGCGGTTATCTTGAGCAGTAAAAAAGGCAAGCTGCTAATACTAAATGATTAGAGTCTAAAATGCCATTTACTCTGGTGTGATTCCTCAAATGAATATTTATACCAAGTGATGACTAACACACCATCAAAAGAATTTCATGTTCTGTTCATCAGAGAGTGTCCGTGATTATTCAGCAGCAGATCTGTGCTTCAGCACTTGTTTCTATTAAGCAAATTTGCAGTGTTCAGACAAAAATTCATGATTGCATTTTCCTTCTGGGATTTTTTTTAAGAAATCACATTCTATTCCATCATAAGAATGTGGGTCACGGCGGGTGGGCCTTATCCAATACATATATATGAAAGTGGTTATACAGGCACTGAGCAATTTCTCTCCTGTATTTTATATGAAACTGCTGGACATTTGCTGCACTGTATTCAAAAGGAGAAACCACAATGCATGCAGTGCTTCTCTCTCTCATTTGCCCAGCAACTCACAGGCCGAATTTCTGCATGCAATACACAAATCTGGGCAATACAGGAAAAAAAATAGAAATCATTCAGTCCAGGAAGCGTCTTATTAGGCATCTGGAATCAAATTTACAGTCAGTCACTTTGCAGGGGCACAATAATAATCCTGACTATCAAGCATTATATCAACTATTCCTACATTTACTGGAGTGGTTAACCACAATTTTTAATGCAACTGACACCCGATAACGTATATGATGTTATGCCCATGGTAGGGAATGGTAAGTCATTGGAAACCTTGATGTTCAGAAATGTATTAACCTACAACAGCATTCCTGCAGCCCCATTGTCTCTCTTCTAAATGCAAGTGCATCCAGCCTTCTAATAATGACATTAAAGCCAGTTTGCAAACTATGACGGCTTCCATCCAAGGACCTCAAAGTGCCTCACTAGCATTGTTGCATTAATCCACATTGCACCTTAATGACGTAGCCATTATCTGTGTTTTAAAATGGGCCTAAGGAAAGTGAGGCACAGGGGACTTGCCCAAGTTCTTAAAGGAAGTCAGTGGCAGCACTGGGAATAGGACCCAGCTTTCATGAATCACAGTCCTGGCTTTCACCACAAGAACATCTTTCCTTCACTAGCTGATAGGATTTCAGAATCTGGCATGCACACATGAATGTATTTTGCCTCATCACTAATGTTGAAGTTTAGGACCTATCACAGCCAAGGATTTGTGAAAAAATTAGAAGATGTAAGACCCCCCCATGGAGGAAAAGCAATCAAGAGTGTAACAGAGCAGAGTTCAGCCCTGTTTTTTTGGTGTATATGATACCTGCAAAAATACCCCGGTGAGATGTGAAGCTTGGCTGAAGACAACATTCCAAAACTGAACTGACATACTTCTACCAGGAGCTGGCTTGATGAGGCCACAAGCATTTTCCCCTTTTCCACCAATTGAACACTAACTACTTGGGGATTTTTTGGCAGGCATCTATCTGCAATGATGCCTACAAAAATCCTGACAATGGTTCAGCGGCTGGTAGGCTGTGACTCTGTTTAGCAGACTAACCGGTACTGTCTGACTGTTTCCTTGTGCTCCTCCCAGGTGTTTTTTCCACCTGTTGTCTCGTCTTAGACTTTGATCATAAACACCTCTGTGCAGGGACTGTCCTGTGTTTGTATAGTGCTTACAATGGGTCTCCAAAGGAACCCTAGGTGCTACCATTGCACAAGTAAATAAAATAATGTAAGCTATGCAGAAAGCAAGCCACCAGAAGTTAGATGTTTTGCCATTTCCACGCTGGGTGGAAGTTGTCTAATGTTTGCAGAAGTTTTTGCAACAGCAAAAAACAGTTCATGTAATTGGAGATGATCCTTTCTACTGAGGGGTCCTCTCTCCAACAGTCCGAAAAAGAGGCAGGCTGAAAAGGAGCGCTTGAAACTTCTTGCTCCCTAAGCCTACTTCACTCTTTTGGAGGGTTGTTGGTACCAGGACATCATGGAACATGCTATTCAAGACTGCCAGAAATGGTTTTCTCTGTTCCCATAGTTATTTTCCTCCCCCATTGGAGAGGATAGAGCCAAGGAGACTAGAACTAGGGAAGGGAACGGAAAAGGAGGCCAAAAGAAACAGAGAAGGGTGCTATGGATGCATGATGACAATCGTTTTCTTTCATTAACCTTGAGTGATTTCTGGTTAATGCACAAAAAAAAAAGTCATTAAGCTGTGTTAGCAAGTAGAGCTGGTTTCAGACAGCCCAGTCATGTCCACATTAAAGAGTGCCTCATTAGGAAAGCTACACAGTTATCCTCAATCAAGCCTTCCAAACCCCTTTATTTACTATTTTTTCATAATAGGATACTCGGAATTCTGAATGCTGCTCCAGCTGAATTTGCACTCACCTTTTGTACAGCACCAAATCGTCTAGACTCAAGAAATCTCCTTCAGAACAACTAAGGTCAGAGCCACTAAGGTCTACTGCTATGTATTGTCTTTGGTTCTTGCTTTTGGCCAGCCTAGAAAGCTTACAGGAACAGGGCAGGATGAGAAACTGCTAATACATTTTTACCCATTCGGTGTATTTTTTGTGCCCTAACAAGGCAGAGAAACAATATCATTTCGGCACTTCCCCTTAAACCAGGGAGCAAAGAGGTACTCAAAAAAAAAAAAAGTTAGCATGCTTAGCTTCAAAGCTTCAAGAAAACTCAATTATTTTATTAGAACTTGTTGACAAGTCCCCAAGTACAGATGGTCTAATCTTTTCTTTCTAGTCCTACATATCCTACTTATACCTATTAGCTTTTTAACCTACCATTGTGGCAAATGCTTTTATGTTTCTGTCCACTTTACTTGTATCACAGATCACTCTCCTGGCCAACATCTTGCAATTTATAACCATTTAGGCCAGTCCGTATTGCAGTTCAAGTTTCTCATTGTGTTTTTTTGGTTTACAATCTACAGCAACCCTAAACCATTCATCCGTTTGTGGCCTATTTTTTCCAGGTTCTTTTGGATTTCATTTTTATCTGACATTAACCTGTCTGCCATTCTCATGATTCCTGATGATTTCCATTGGTTGTGCCCCGCACTGTGTCACTGAACAAGATTATGCAAAAAATCCATCAGAGATATTACATATGCCAACTTCTCTCTTTCTCCATCTCCTGCTGCCCTCTGACATCTCTTACTAAGTCATTTTTAAAAAAAGTGAACCCCCACTTTTTCTTTACATTAAGGAAAGAACTTCAGGAAAATTTAATCTGTGCCTAGACAGTGTTTAATAGTAGCAACGGCAAATTGTAATGTTCCTTCTATATCTTAAGGCTGCGTGAGCACTGTCAGAACACGTGATTCAGTAGAAAAATGTTCTCATGTGTCCAGAGAGACCTTTCTTTCTGTTTGTGTCCCTGTTGTTGAGGCTACATGAAACAAGAGCCATCCCAGATGCGCCTCAACAGAAAAGAACTCAGATTTTCTCAGCCTAAGGAAGCAGACAGGTGGTTCAATCACACAAAAGAAACCTGCCTATACAGACCACACAGCCATTTTATAAATCCAAGGTTCTTAAGAGCCACTTCTCTACAAGCTACTGGATAGATTTCTCCCTTCTATACTTTGCCCGAATACTTCAACTTCATTGTCAGTACGGCATACGACTGGGTAATAATAGAATTGATTGGTGGCCAATGTGTCCAGGCAAATCTTTTAAAGAGAATTTCTTCCAGTGAAAAGAAGGATAAAAATGAAGTTATATAACCTTGAAAGAGCATTTCTTAGACATCAAAAAGTAAGTATCAGTTCTCTAAAGAGATTCTTTAACTGGCACCAAAACACTTCTTTCAAACTTTAAATAAGCCTGATAGGAAACCAGCTTTGTCAGCTCCCCTAGCATCACTATGGGATGACACCCCTACCATCACAAATGTCATCATTTTAAACTATGGAAGGAAATCATGGATATGCAGATGCCAATTTTTTCCTTGAATTTAGAGCACATGAAAGGTGGTAAAACGACAGTACTGGATATGGTAACCGATTTAAATCAAGAGAACAAATACAGTTTGGATAGTGAAAAATGAAGACTCTCCTATACTGTCACAAGCAGTCTGAACCATGAGTTTGATAGCCTCTAGTGCTAGAAAGGCTATTTAATCCATGCTCCCTCCCCCTGCCCCCGATGAAATTGCTAAAAGGAACCAATTGGTATTAACTGGAGGAGTGACCTATTGAAAAGACTCCTGACAACCAGAAACAGAATGGATACCAAACAACTCATTTCACATGGCCATCCTGATCCTGAAATATCGACCTCTGTGTTCAAGAGAAGGAATGCTCAAGATAAACTATGAGGTATGTTAGCTTATTAGTGATATCTCAGTGCTTCTCTTACATCTTTGGTGTTCTGCTGTTATTTTTTAGTTTGCTCAGCTTGAGTTCTGGATGTACTGTGAAACACAGTTAAAGAAAATAGATATGAGAGGCCAAGATAAAACTGTATATAGTATTTGTAATGCAGAGGAAACAAGCAATACGAGATTCAAGATCAGTAGCCGGCTATTAATTCATGCTGGGAAAAAACTGAAACAAACGAAGAAAAGAAAAGCAGGGAGATATAGTGTGTAGAATTGAAGTAATTGTTTACCAGTGCTGGCTGCAATGTATAAAAATGATGTTGGTTGTAAGTAAAATTGTTTGGTGTGGTCCCATACCTTGCACGTGAATTGTGTAACACTGACACTTGCCAGAAAAAGTAGCCTGAATATAATTTGGAGCTTTTTTATCGGAGTCTTTTTAAATGACCTAGATTAACTGGAATCTGACAGCTTGTTGTGTGGGAGGTCACAACAACTGGCAAATGACAAGCAAAAAGATCTGTAAAACAGGTGATGCGGGTTCAATACCAGGCTTCGTTTGAAGTCTCTGGCATCAGCTGTTTTGGTGCCTGACACTTGGAAAACTGATGCCCTGTATAAGAGAATTAAGCCATGCCAAAGCCCTGAAATGAATATTCTGATCAGTAACTGGCCACCTGTTGACAAGGCTAGATAGATTCTATTCATTAGGGTTCATACTGAAGAGATACTGTATTATCTGGTCAATAAGGTTCTTGGTCATAACATTGCTCTGTCTGAATTGATGTGCTTTCATTTAAAGGGGGTCTGTGTCCACAGATACCATTCATGGTGAACAATTAAAGAAGTTGTTTACCACAGTCCTCATGGGGATTGACTAGTGATGCAGTGAAGATTCCCCAGCTATCACCCCCACAGAGCTCATTTACGCCTTTTCTACACGACAGCAATTGTGGAGACCAAATGTCATGTGGTTCAAGCAGAGGTTGAATTTCAGAGCAGCACTTTCTTCCCCAACTTTTGTCTGTTTTTGTGGTAGTTTAAACTCTTGCCCGTTATTTTATTTCATGAGTGTTCCAGGGATCTGTGTAATTTTTTTTTAAAAAAAAAATCTGGTCAGCATCAAATGCAGGAAACACAAGCCCCAACTGTATTACAAACAAACCACAACTTAAAATGACCAGGAAACATTCATAATTTTTAATTCACACCAGTAATAAAATTGCATTACATTTTTCATAAAATAAATGTTCCAGTTTATATACAGAAATCAGACTGTACAGAGCCCTCCCCCAGACCCCAAAAAACTCACAAACATACAGGCAATGCAGTGCTCAGCTAAGCAGGCACAACTGTACATCTAAATTTGTAACTGCTTTGTGTTGGGGCAGGAAAAAAGTACTACAATGTATATAGTCCTTTCTGGACCAAGAATTAAAAAAATATTGCAGGCAAGCTGACAGACGCCCCTCACTGCTTGTGTGGCTGAACGTCCATCCCACAGTGCTTCAGCAAAGCAGGGATCGTTATTGAACTTGGGACTCAAAACTTCCATTCAGCTGCCCTTCCTCATAGTCCATCTGACATAAGATCATGTTGTTCTTCAGGAAAAATTTGTCTCCCACACAAAATCTGAAACGTAAAAAAAAAAAAAATTACGCATGTCTAAATGTTAATTGGCATTAACCAGGTGGCAGTACACCAAGGAAAAGATGACAGAGGATTAAAGTCTAGAGGTAGCAGGTGCCCAGATGGAAAGGAAAAGTTATCTTCATTATGAACTATACTTATCGGATTGGAATTTAGGGAGGCAGGATACAGTGGAGAGGGCACTTGACTAGGAACCAGGCGGCCAGAGTTCTATTTCTGGCCCTGCCACTGATCTCTAAGAGACTCAAGTCACTTTACCACCTTGTTTCCCTCTCCTACCTTTTGTTTGTGTTGTCTAGTTAGACTGTAAGCTCTTTGGCGCAGAGGCCCTCTCATACTATAAATTTGAACAGTGCCTAGCACAAGGGGCCCTGATCTCTGTTGAAGCCTATAGATCAGGGGTCGGCAACCTTTCAGAAGTGGTGTGCCGAGTCTTCCTTTATTCACTCTAATTTAAGGTTTCGCGTGCTGGTAATACATTTTAACGTTTTCAGAAGGTCTCTTTCTATAAGTCTATAATATATAACTAAACTATTGTTGTATTCAAAGTAAATAAGGTTTCTAAAATGTTTAAGAAGATTCATTTAAAAATTAAATTAAAATACAGAGCCCCCCCCCCCGGACCGATGGCAAGGACCCGGGCAGTGAGAGTGCCACTCAAAATCAGCTCGTGTGCCGCCTTTGGCATGTGTGCCATAGGTTGCCTACTCTGCTATAGATACTACCGTAATAATCAACATGAAAAGTGATGGAATAGATCCCCAAATAGACATGAGCTTTCAGACTTCACTGAAACCAGGAAGCAAACTGGTTATGTTACACAAAATGTTTTAAATGTTCTATGGTATTCAAATTTCCAGGTGAGGCAGTGTTTACACTAATTTACAGGCACTAAATGGCTATTAAGTCCTTCTTCACCCCCTTATGTACAGTGCTGAACAATAAATAGAAGTTTTTTGATGGATGGCTAGACTCGGTTAACCTTTATCTTCATGGAATGGAGCATGAAGTTCTCTGTCTGCCATGTAAATTGTTCTGTTTGTATTAAAGTTGACAGAGAGACTTGTGATATTTAACAATTTTATTTGATCATTAAGGTCAAAGAAGTTGCACACAATATCTGCAAGGTGCAGTTTGACAGCCACTAGGCTCCTCACACCTCCTGTTTGCTATAGATGTAAAAGTTAATCTAGAATTTTAGGATAATACACATGGTGCTCTTCATTGATCTCCCACTCAAGGGCAGAGTCTGACTTAGCACATGCTAAGTGCATGACAACAAAGCAGGACATAGGCGAGACAGCCTCAGTGTCCTAAGACAATCCTGCTACTTCAGGGCAGGTACAGGCAAAGCTGGTAGTGATGCAGACGGCCAGTTCTGAAAGACAGATATATATGGGTCACACATGTCCATCCATCCAGCCAGGAACTGGCAGATATGAACTTTAAAGAGGCAAAAACATTAGCTAGGAGTTCGGGGGAGAAATATAGGCCCTACACAACATGAAGCCCACAGCTTTTTCCTCAGCAGAGTCATGAAGCCTTGAAAATGTGCCCCTATTATGTAGGGTGACCAGATGTCCCGATTTTATAGGGACAGTCACGATTTTTGGGTCTTTTTCTTATATAGGCTCCTGTTACCCCCCCACCCCCGTCCCAATTTTTCACATTTGCTGTCTGGTCACCCTCTAGTCCTGGTCTGGAATATGTTCTAGGCCTGATGGTCTCTAGTTACCCACAGACTGACAGCCTGCTATCAGACTGGACAGTCTGAATTATAAGAGAAGTGTTCATCTGTATGAGATCTACCAGATCCAAGCCTCTCCAGCACCTCATACAAGTTTTCCCTTAATGGATGCCTACAAGTCAGCTGATGCTTTGCTTAATTTGGCAAGTCGGTATGGCGAAAACCTGTGGCTTCCACAGTGTGCTTAATTAGTATGGTTCATTGTGTGATTTCTCTCAGCACCCAGAGTCTCCTCTCCTAGCCTGCACCTGAAGCCCTCTTTATAATAGTCTGAAATTCAGCTAGCTAACTTTTAGCTTTGTATTCCAGATAAGAAACAAAAAGCTGCTTCTTTAAGAGGAGACTCCAGTTAAAGCAGCATTGCACATATTCTCCTGAAAGTCACGGCCTCACCAATGGATTTGCTGAATATACAAAGTCTATTAGCCAACATTTTCCAGACTGTAACTTAAGACACAGCTGCTGACTTTCTGCTACTTAATGTTACTTAAACTGTGACCATAAAACCCAAGGAGCAGGAGTACAAAACAATGTCATGCCACCAGCACAACTGCAGCACAGTCAACAGCCGCCTCTTGCCAAATCTAGCAGGGGTCTAGAGCACCTGTGGGAGAGCTGAAAAGATATTCGTAGGGTGTGGTTGAGTGTGGTTCTTTGAAAATCAGGTGAAAACCAGGCATCATGGGGTCCCATGTTTGTCTCTCACAATGTGCTTAATTTACAAGACAAAGATGTTTTTCTCCAACTGCCAGCGCTGAAAATTCAGCATGGACCCAGCAGGAAGTGGAGTTCTTTCCTTCTCATGCACAACTACCAATCAAGATTTAGCAGGCCCGTGTCACACCCATAGAGTTTTATGCCTGTGCAAACCCAGCAGTTTTCTGGAGGTTGATGTGCGAGGAAAAGGGAACCCAGCCTTCACACCGTGAGTGCCGAACTGTTAGAAAAACCTATCTTACTGAGCGAGTTTCATCAGGAATCAGTGAGACACGAACACTGAACCCAGGATGCCATTTTTATAAAGTGACTTTCAGAATAGAACTCACCACGAGAAAAAGGCAGGTGAACTGCCTGAAACATCTTAGGATACTGATGTATTAGCAGAGTACAGTGATAAAAAGAAGATTTAGTAGTTAGACAACAGTTACCTTCCCTTAAAAAAAGCAACATGAGTTAGGCCCAAGACACATTTTAGAAATCAGTGTTTTTGACGTGTGTTGGAGCCGACAGCTGATGGAAATATTTCGTACTCAACACTATTAAATAAAGTATCATTTTGCCTTAAAAAAAACAACAATAAAAAAAACCACCACCAACCTCCCCACTATGCTAAGAATGGAGCCTGAGACTCTGAAAAAGAATAGGGTAATACCAATGGATCCCAAAAAACCTAACTGAGGACTTTGCCTGTGAAAGGCTGCTCATTATGAGTTTCGTCTCTGGGGAGGGAGGTGCTGAATCCCTGCCAGTGCAGTCACAAAATGGATAGGTCTGCCAATGCTTTCTGGATAGCAATAAGGTATATCAGAAACATATTAAAAGACAGAATTAGAAATAGGACTATGCACCAAAACACTGGGAAATACAGTTTGTCTGCAAGAAAGTACGCTCCCTGTCCAACACACCAACCACTAGATGTCACTATAACCTCAGTGGAATAACCCTATTAAACGGGACAGCTTGATTTATTGCAGCTGTCAGTATTAATAGGAAGGCATTCTACCCCCAAACAAATACTACCAGCTTTGTGTTTGATACAGTGCCTTCAATTAAAGCCACTCAAACTACATACCATGTGTCTGATTCTCCTCAGACATGCACTGCTGGGAGTCGGGTGTAACTCCACAGACTTCAACCAAGTTATACTGATATAAAACAAGTGTGAGAGGAAAGTCCTGTATTTTGATAGGTTCTCACAAATCTAACATAAAAGCTAGAAAGGAGGCGTGAGCATGTGTGTGTGTAAATATCACACACATACAACCCCATATTGACTGAAATTCCAGAGTAACTGAAAGTGATGTATCTTATTTTTAAGTGAAATATCAGGTATGTTAACTTGGCTTTGAAGTAACATGCTTTTCTCCCATTGAGCTTACTCTCTCTTCTTTTCCTCCTCTTTTACCACGTCCCTTCACAAGTAATAATTTGTGGTTCAACGGGCAGCTTAAGCAAGGAGGGGCAGTTTTAAGAATGAACACATGCTTCAAAAAGGGAGACTATGTTGCATTTAATGCACTCAGCTTCCAAGAGAACTCAACCTTCCGACAAGTGCACCAAAATCAAGAGAAAAGCATACCCTAAAGTATTTGCACACACACCCCCACATACCCCCATTCAGTCTTTTATAGATACCAATGAGTCAGGCTAAACCCATGTCCTTTCACTGTACACTTTGATATGTATTTCTCTTTGCATCTTCCAGTCAGGTGTGGTACGGCCCCATTTAAAACTACCCCACAAGCAGGCCCTATTGCTTATGCAGTAAACTGAAGAGAGCACTTCATAGTCTCCAAAAGGGTTTAACCTAGAATAGATTTCTCCTTTGTACCCTCCTCACTTCCGAGCCTGTCAGAAGTCTGATTTAAGTAACTCTGAGTAACTTGTGCAAGAGAGGGTCCTATTTCCGTCTATGGGTGTTCAGCAAACAGGCTAGATGCTGAAAAACCTCAGAAGCTGTTCATTCAGCTACATTACAACTATTTCAGAACAGCTGTCTGGTGCTTACTGTGCCTGGATCTGCAGTCCTTGCGCGCGCGCACACACACCCACCCACCCCTCCTTTGGCTCCACCAGGCCCACATCCTCGAAAAGATTGCAGGACAGACCCAGTCTATGTAGGCAACTACAAATAAGACAACCCAGCCAGTGCTAGCAGCTTCTCGGCCTCAGAGAGGTGGCAAAGATCAAGCGGATTTCCTTGATCTGTTGGCAAAAATTAAAAAAAAAAAAGTTTGTGGGTTTTTTAATTTCTGTAATAACTGTGTCCTCACCTCTGGTTGCAGAGTTGGCAGGCAAAGCAGTCCAAATGGTAAACATTATCTCTGGCCCTCATCACCATCTCAAAGGCAGGGATCAGTTTACTGCAGGCAGCGCAATTCCCGGTGGTACCAAAGAGCCTGCCAAAGAAGCACAATCATTAGAAGCCATTTTAATTAAATGGTGGAAGCACTAATTAAGTGTAATTAGCAGTATCAAATACTGTATTGCACCAATAAATAGGAGTTGCAGTATCCATTTCGCTGACCAACCAGTGTGCAGGAACTTGGGATACAATTGCCTGGTGAGCAAATGCCGATTGTCGAGATGAAACTTCACTTGGCTTGTGAGCCTTGGGCTAATTTACTATCTAACGGAGAAAAGCGTTAAAGATACTTTCAGTCCTATTTTGCGGCTCACACGATTTCAGCCAAAACAAGACTATTTGCAAGGTTTTATCTCTGAACATTTTGCTTCCTTCCCCACCCCACTCAGCACCCATTTGCTCTTCATAGTTACCTAATGGAGGAATCCAGGCTGATGACAATGAGCCAGTTATAAAGACTCAGAAGACTCACTAACTTTGCCAATGGAGAAAAGTCCAACTTACCTCCTGTTTTAAAGGAACACACACTTATCTAAAGACAATTGGCATAATGTTTTACAAAGCCACTTTTTAAATTTTGCTAAGACCTCCACCCTCCTCAACCTTCCTGGGAACCAACTAAGCGTCTTACACCAAGGCACAAATAGTACATTCAACAGTTCACTTCAGCTCCAGTCCTTGAGGACAGCCCTTCTGCACCAGAAGCTTTGCCACTTGTGTCATGGCTTTTGCTATCTCCCTTCCTAGATGTCTCCTGCTCTTACAGCTCCCACAGGGAGACTAACCAAGAGCTACCGCATCATCCTCCCAGTCCTTGGACAAGACCCTGAAGACCCATGACTCAGTGCCACTCCCTGGTGACAGGCATGACAGCACTTCTAAATTAGAGCTATAGGAACCAGTTGGGGATGCATGCAACGAATCAAAGATTTCAATCTTAAACTGCAAATAGTCAATATACACTTGTTACTTTCTGTTTAAGAGAAAGCATGTGATTTAATTGTTCTCAGAGCTATGTGGAAGGCACCTTCTTTCTGCTGATTGTTAGTTTGGCGTGCATGTAAACATGCACACGTGTGTACATCCTCCTAAACATATATTGGGCCTAAGGTCTGTTTCAATTCTTTGGAGTTGGATCTTGCTAATGCCAGTATTTACTGGTTCTACCAGTACAAAAAGGCAAAAAAGCATAGAGAGAACTGCTTGTAGCCTGGTACAGGAACACCTACGTCTGATTTCTCAGCCTACAATTTGCTGAACCAATCAATGCTACTGATCACTGGACAGTAATCACTGAAGTGTGATAAGATCCTCAAGATAACCCTTCCACTCTCAGGCTCCTGAGCTATCATGTTAGCTTGTTTTTAGCATATAAAAAGTCTTACTTCTTGTGTCAGATGTTAAAAGAGACACCCATTACTTTTCTGTTATTCTTGGCTTGAAGGCCACTGGACTGTTTTCAGTGGGAGGAGACTAGACATTTGTGTCTGACACTTTACAAAAAAAGTCTATGGTACAGTGGGCCAGATAAAAATAGCACCAGACACACAGCGATGTAAGATCTAAATACTCTTGCCCTCAGACTTCACCACATTAGGGCTGGAAAGCCTGTACCGCAATAGACCAAGCAAAATGGCAAAGAGTTTAAATAAGTCTTACAAACAAACAAAGAAAATGGGAACATATTCAGCAAGGGCAGGATGGTGGCCTGCTCTTATGATAGCAGGCGAGCCAGCCCTTCACTTTCCTGCCTGGGCTCCCTGCATCATGGATTAGTGCAGGACAGAGAGAGAGTAGCCTTCAGAGGGCTGCTGCGCCCAGTCCTACTCAGGTGGTCAGGGACACTGCAAGAAAGGGCGTGTCTTATTATGGACCAGTAGCAGACTGGAGCCAAGGGTGGTGGTGGTGCCAGCAGTGGCGGCAGAAGCTCACAGTTCCCTCCCTGGAATGCTCCTGGGCCAGCATAGCTACAATGTCCCTCATTCTGGATGGGGTGCCAATTTATAATTTAGCCCCAAATTTGTATTTTCTGATTCACAGTCATTTTACTTGGCAAAACAGAAATGTCTCTATCACTCCTGGGTGTGACCGTCTTCCATTGTATAACTAGAACACCCTTAGTACAGTAGCAGCAGTCAGTTTCAATTTCTCTATTTGATAGAGAACTAGCAGGTTAGGAGAACAATGACGTCTGCATTTTTAAAATATCCAAATCACAGCAAACGTTAAAAAAAATCACTTAAAAATAAAAATCAAACCCAAGCAAAGCAGCCCAATACATTAGTGGAAGTTAATCCTCAATTTGTTCTGTGCATGATGCCGCTATTCTTGTGAGCGTAAAATATCCATTATTCATTAGCATCACAGTTGTGTGGAGCTCAATCTAGATTAAATAAAATAAAGGGGCCCCAGACAGAGTTATTTGCATTGTTAAACAGGCAGTTTTCTTCACCCTTCAAATAGGATACTTCTCTACATGGAAATGATGGGGAAGTTTGGACAGATGTTCACTTAACGATTTAAACAGTTAGTTTAAGAAACATGAAGATTGTATTTGGCACTGGATTCACTTGTCTCTTTTCAGGGGTTGGGGGGTAAACCAAGTGTTAAACAGCTTTGAATGTTTGCATAAGAGCTACAGTTTATGTTTTGTCCAGCTGAAATTATGTCGCCTTTTAATGTCTACATAAAGGTATCTCCCAGTTTTTCAGTGCGCTAATCTTGTTCTCTTCCATTAAGTTTCAGACAGCCCTCACCTCCCTTCCCTAACATATGAACATTTCACACACATTCTAGCACTTTCTAATTTTAATCACTTCTCAGGGAACGAAGTAAAGCTCTATATAGTCACTAAAATTCTCAAGTATGCCTGACTTGTAGCTCAAAGATCACAAGCTTGGAGGAAGTGCAGATTGAGGCAAAGAAGAGACGCATTCTTCAACTAAGAATTTGGTCTTTGTTTTTTGGCACGTCCAGCTGTCATGCTCCATACCTCCTCTCTTGGAGATCACACGAGGAGCAGTTTGGATTTTTGTTTTTTTAATTTTGGGGGAGAACTCCCTTTCACCATCAATACATCCCATTGTTTAGTTTAAAAAGAAGCCACAAAAAAGGAAACACATATCCATCCTCTGGATGCATTCTCCATAGCAAATCCAATCTTCTCTCTCACTCACTCTCACACACACTCACTCACTGGCATGACACCAGTGGGGGGAAAAAAGTCACAGACAAGGTTTTTTTTAAACCTTTTAAAAACTCTCTTAAAAGTTAGAAAACAGCAATTTTTAAGTACAGATTTATTATCTCTTACGTAACAGAAGGACCTCACCAGCTTGTAAATAAGCTTAGACTATGCAGATTTAAAATTTAACACAATTAAACTTTTACCCTGTGGTAGTAATTATGCTTAATGGCTCTTACTCTGAACTTAACCATGTCTATTGTCGTCAGCCAATCTGAAAGCAGGAGTTTAGCCAAGGACAATTTTCTGTAGTTTATAGGCACACTAAAATCCAGCTATTCTATATTCCGATTAGCTGTTGATGTCATTGTGTATAGTAAAAATTAAAAGCTAATTGGCACACAGGAGCAGCAGTGAATAGGAATGAATTGAGGGGCAAGCGGGTAGCATTCTGTGGAAGTGCTATGTAACTGTTGGGAGGCTTCTTTTTATTTAAAGATTTAGCTGCTTGTAACAATCTTCTGTACAACATTTTGGAATTCAGCAGCTCTGTGGAGGTACCTTAAACTGACTAAATGTATGGTAGGGGCATAATTACCCAGAGTTCACCTTTTCTTTAGGGTATGAGTGAGGGGCTTATACTGGTGAGTATGTGAAAGGGAGGGACTTGTCTAAAAGCGACCATCTCCCCCATCATTTTAAACACATTCTATATTTCCAACTTTCATTCATCCCTCATGAATGAACATTAGATTTGTACCCCTTCCATGAATCTTCCTTCTCGCCCCACTCACATTCATTTATGGTCTAAGCTATAGGATAATCTGCACCTCTGTTTCATTACCTCTAAACCTACAAATAGTATCTACAAATGGATTTCTAAATACCTAGCAATACCGAGATTGCCCTCCATCCTGATATTTGCAAATCAGCAGCAAGTCAGGGGCCAGAAAACTCTCCTTTGAAAAGGGATTGAAAAGATTGGGGGCAGCTCACTTTAGAAAAGAGATGGTTAAGAGGGGATAAGTGTATATAAAACACAGAATGGGACAGAGAAGGTACACTGGGAGCTTCCCTTTTCCCTGCTGTATAATATGAGAAACAAGGAGGACATTCAGTAAAGTTAAAGAGGCGGCAAATTCAAAACAGAAGGGACTGGGCATGTATATGGATACAAAGAATATCCAGAGTTATACTAGTTAACAGAAGCAGATTTTAGAAGAGAGAGTGAACCTCACGCTTAAACCAATCCCTAATAACTAGGGATTAAGTGGTTTCAGTATGAGGAGACCATTGCTTACCATGCTAACCAATATGGTCTCATTTTTAACTTGTACTCTTCTAGCTGCTCTGTAACCATCTGCTATTATGTTATATTTAGATTGTCATCTCTTTGGGGGCAGAGACCATCTTTGTTTTTGCTTGTACTGCACCTAGCACAACAGGGTCTATGATTAGGGCGCCTTGGCGCTTCTACAATACAAGTGGTGATAATCGTTATAATAAAATTCTTGCACCTTCCTCCGAAGTATCTCATGCTGCTGCTGTCTGAGACTGGATACTGGTTTAGATGCACCCTAGGTCTGATCCAGTGTGGCAGTTCCTATGTCCATTTCTCATACCTTGAATTCATAGTCATGAGAAAGAGCCCTGTTCCTACCAGTTCAAAACCTTCCAGCAAGTTGGACTTGAACAACTTACATCAGTGTCTGTCAACTGCATGTGGCTGACACAGATTGAACAACATATGTTTATTGTGAGCTGACAAAATACTGAGTATGCAAATAGCTGTAGAAAAAGCTTAACAGCCACTTAATATGATAAAAATGTAAAACCAGTTCTAAAATGCAGAGTCAAGGCTGAAGGATGTCTCTAATCTGTCTTTGTGTGGGATACGGACGTAACCTGCTCCCACAAAAACTGCATATGGCAAAAACCAGATAGATATTCCCTCTCCCATAATCACCGCTTGGCATGTGGTAAATACCTGTTGATGAGTGCACACTTCTGAATACAACAGAGTCAATGCTACAGTGGAAAGTTGTCAACTGAAGGAAAAGAGACATATTTTGACATTAATGAAGTCGGTCAAGTTGTTCTTTCATGATGGTTTCTAGTTCAGTTCCAGAGAATGTACATTTTATGCCAGAGGGTTTATTACTAATGGATAGCTAAACTGAAGGAGCTGAACCAGCGTAGTATAAAAAGCCCTCCACTTGGGTGGCCAACTGGCATGGAGACCACGGGGCATAAATTTCAGGATTCCTCAAGGGCACACATCTTCAGTTGAACAATCCATATGAAAGGTATTTATTTTGGGTCTTTTGGTCCCTCCCTCCACATTTTAGAGAGCAAGAGATTTACACATGGTATGAAGCTGTCCCACCTGGTGTCAGAATATAGGCATCATCACCTTCAAAAGCTCTAATCTTCCTACAGTATAATTGCTCCAATTGACATTAAAAACAATCTTGGCTTTCACAGATGCTGTGTAAATACACATATGGAGCCAAGTTTTCTTAGGAGAGTTTAGAAATATTAATAGGAAAGTTGCAAGTTTGAAAGCGTTCGAGGCAGGTCAGTACATCAAAGCCTACAAGGATTAGTCCACCCCCGTTAGAAGGTTTTGAAAAACAAAATCAAAATCAACTAACAAACCCAACTGCAATTTGTTATCCTGGAAAGTTCTGGTTTGCATAAGTGAAAGGCCTTCATCTCCATATAGGAAATAATCTTTGCTGTGACAATACAAAGTATGACAATGTGGTTGAGATGCACCATCTTTTGCAAATAAAGCTCAGCATTTACTTTTTCATTGTCAATCTGTCTAGGTACAAAACAGTTTAGAGGCAGGGAAATCCCGTGCAGAATGCCTCAAAGTGGTTAAGAATAATAAAAGTCAGTTTAACAAACTCTACACCATTATTAGGAACTTCAGTAAAACCCAGATTTAAACCACAGTCCTTTCTGGCCATGCTGCATCTATTTATAATCTTTAACAGAAAATACATTTCTGGATATAAGCAGATTCACTGTATACCTTTAATAACAGATCATTGCCTAATATATCTGCTGCTGATGCCCATATATGCCGTATATTTATTGAAAAAATAAATAGCACCCTCTTTGGAAGACTTCCCAGTTTATCTAGTTCTTTCTGCTAATTAATGCTCCTGAACATAGCTTCGATGACACCGTTGACAGATTAGCTCAAGTTTTGCCAGTTTGGGCGCACACATTGGAACTTTCAAAGACTGTGCTTGAAATGTGGACCTGTGGTTTGGCCATTTGATTTGGTGTCACCATCATTACTTACACGTGGAAGTCTATTGAAAGCAAGGCATTGCTGTGCATGCTCTCTTGCCAGACAGAAATAATGTATTTTTGAAAAATCAAAGACTCACTTTTCTTAATCACTAATAAAAATACTGTACATTTACTGGATGCAATAACTTTCATCCAAAGGCATCTCTATGCTCTTTACTCACAAACTGAAATGTAAACTGTACGTGGTTATTACTGGGGCAGAACAAACCAATGCTGTCCAAAAAGCTTGAGACAGGAAAAGGTGAATGTTGAATCCAGCAGGAAGTAGGAACTTTTAGGCAGGAAGAAGGCACTATAGCTACCTGAATTGGAATTTGGTTAAGACAGAGTAAAAAACACCTCTCTCTCTCTTTTGCAAATATGGTCTTGGGATCATTAACAACCAGATAAGATGAAAACCCCAGTTTGAGCTCCCATTCAAAAGTGATGATAAGCAGAACATCACACCCCTAGTCTATGCTGAGGCATTGGTTCCAGGGGGAGGGATAGCTCAGTGATTTGAACATTGGTCTGCTAAACCCAGGGTTGAGAGTTCAATCCTTAAGGAGGCCATTTAGGGATCCAGGGGGGAAAAAAAAATCTGTCAGGGAATTGGTCCTGCTTTGAGCAGGGGGTTGGACTAGATGACCTCCCAAGGTCCCTTCCAACCCTGATAGTCTATGATCCTATACCAATTTAGGGCCAAATCAAAAGCACACTGAAACCAGTGAAAAGATTCCCATTAACTCCACTAGGAGCTGGATCAGACCCATAGAGAGAAACATGTCCTCTACTGATTTACCATCATTTCTTTGTGCAATATTTGAGCTTCCTTTGGAGATACCCTCATTTAAGTCCTGACCAGGACCAACTGTTTCGTTTATCAAATTGTGATAAGTTCCTAACAAGTGCTGGTACGTATGAAATATGCAGAAGTCATTTGGTCTATTTTATCATACTGCGTTTCATTTTCCTCCGATTTACGTGGGTGTAATTCGGGAAGAGCGCCATTTAAGTCACTGGAGTTGCAGTGGTGTAAGATAGGAGAGAATCAAATGCATCTTCTAAAAGCGCCCCACTGAAAATTCTGAATTAAGATGGCAGTTCCAGCAAGAAACTTTGAGCAGGGCTCACAGAGACTGCTTGTGTGCTCCAAGCTGGTGGATCTTCAAGTATGTCTGCGGATTAATAAAACAACTGGTTTTTGTATTAACCAAGCAGTTTACAAAGAAGCACACTGTAAGGATTTCTATACCAGGAACAGTGGCTTCCAACAGAATTTGCCTATTCAACGGAGATAGATAAATTAAAGATGGAAAAGCTAGCCATCACGACTTAACCAAATGGTAAATACATTGACTTAGACAATGTATCTGGAAATACATCTTTATGTAGCTGGAGATTGAGGTGGGATTGCAAGGATAACAAATTTAAACAACTCAAGATCTGATTTCATCTTTCAGAATTAAAAAAAGAAGAAAGTGCTTTAGGAAACATGAAGGTTAACAAATGTTCCTTTGCAAGCAATGACAGTTTATCTTTTGAAACAAATTATAAGGATATGGTTTGCTAAGAGTTCCTGAAGCACATTTGAAAGATGTCCTCAGTGACTCGGACAAAATGTATTCAGTGCAAAAAGCCCACTGCCTTATTTGACGCATTGGATGGCAGCCCGCTCGAAAGCAATGTGGGCAGGCCAAGAATATACAGAACCAGTAGGGCTCCTGCCACTGGGCTCTACCCCACTCAGAAGAGGAGAAAACATTCACACTAAAAGGAGCTAATTCTCATGCCAGTTCCATGCACTGGTCACAGCTGTCCAGTTAACAGGATAGCACTTCTTCCAGGAAAGATCCAGGCATTATGTCTATTCCTGTCAGGGGCTCCAAAGCAGCACAGCACTGAACAGCCCAGAAGCCACTGCTGAGTTTTGAGGTGCACCTTCAAAAGTTTCCATTCATGAACGAGCAGAAATGCAACTGAAGCAACTTGCAGAATGTCATCTAGTATTTCTTTAAATGTATGCACAAATAAGCACCACGGCCAATGACCATGGAAAAAACACCATTTGTTTCACACTAATTGGCCAGAAAGCTAGGGTCTCTGGTGCCTGTTTACTAATCACGAAACAGCGCATTCTCAAACAGCTCGAGCTCCCCAGTGGATCTCAACAGTTACAATACCACATGGGCCAATATCCATTCAAAAAGGCCCTCTATCCTTTATGCAAAGCCTATGGGACACCAATAGAGTATGTGCTCCTACTATTATATGCACTATTCCCATCAGGTTTCACTTACCTTTTCTCTGTCCACACATTTATAGATTCAAAACTGGCTTGCTTCTTAGCTTTGTAAAGACTAACATATTTAGTGTACCAAATTCCATTATTTGACAGTGCTCTTCTTGGAAGCCACATAATCACAGTAAGCGGCCAGTGATTAATTCTTTTGATAGTCATTGTAATACTTTAAGTCACTGCAATGAACTTTACTATAAATATATCTGTAACGTATAATTCCACTGTAGTTTAGCATTAATTCAGTTCCAATTGCTGTAGAAGATGTTACTTTTTTGTCTTACCTACTAGAGTTTGGATATTAGCTCCAAAGCCATTGAAGAAAGGAGTCAAATAAGAAGGGCTTAGATAATTCTCTGTGAGTGAAGCAAAAAAAATAGTGGAAGTGAATTAAGGACTGAGGAGATGGTGCAGAGAAAAAAAAAAGTTATGGATTCAGAGATCCTGTGGTCAGAAGTGACTATTTGGAGTGGAGAACTTCTAGTTGAACAGATGCGGCAAGTTACCTTCTAGGCAGAAGGCTGGCCTGGTTGGTGGGAAAGCGTTTAAACAGGGAAGAGGAAGATGATGGATACACATTACAACATAAAGGCAGAAGGATACAACAACAACATATATGGCCGGCAGGACAATGCTGAAAACAAAGCAGAAATGGCTGCAAGAACAAATAGAAATGAACAGAGGTAATCAAATGCTAAAGACATTAACATTAACAAGAATAATGGAGCATTATCACAAGAAATAAATCTTATTTGGTTATCTATGAGAGAGCCACAGAACAAGACAATTCAAATATCAACTTGCACAGGAAAGCTGGCACTGTGTTACATATAAAACTAGTAGTTGACAAGGGACAAGATTTTCAAAAAAGGTTGTCTAAAGCTAAGTCCATATTTAGGAACCTAAGTAAGTGGACTGATTTTCAGATGCTCTGAGCACCCAAGCAGCTCCCAATGATTTCAGCAACAGAGAATTCGGTTAACGTTAGGCACTTCAGTAAGGCATTCAATGCTGCTCCACATAGTGCTCTCAGAGAAGTCTGAACAAAGGCATGGCTACGTATATTATGTGATGGATGCCTAACTGACGGACGACTGGGAACAAAGTAATGCTGCTAGTGTATTAGATAGCCAACCCCCGTAATGGATACCTTTCCCTCCCCTCAGCAAGTGTCGGATATAGATCATGTGCTCAGTGTCTTCATAAGTGACCTAGAACAAAGAAAGAAGAGCATGTTCACCAAGTTAGGAGGCTGCCTAGCAGCAAGGGAGGCAAAATTAAAATGGTGGGATCTAGGAGAGTTAGACAGGAAAAGTGATAAACAAAACTAGGTTTAATCAGGATAAATGCAAAGTGGTATGGTAGGAAGCTAGCAAAATGGGTGAATGTTGGTTGGGAACTGGTACTACCAAGAGATCTTTGATGAGAAAATGGGCCCAACTCTTTCCTGCCCTGTACATAGTAGTCAGTCATTTTACATCGGTGCTCAGTAGCAATACAATGCTACCAAATCAGACTTCTGCACACCCTTACACAGGGACGAGTGGCTACACAGAGTAAAACCCAGTCAGTTGAACATGAACAGGGAAATCATGCAGTAATAGAAGAGAAACACAGGGATGTATAAATAGTAGTATAATGTGTGGAACTGAATTATTCTTAGCGAATTTAAAGAAGAGTAGCATAAATTATCAGATTATTAGAAAATGACTTACTTAAAGGTTAAGAGAACTAAAGTAGCACAGTCTGGAAAGGGAACTTTGGAAAGCAGATTTGTAACAAGAAAGAAAATCTAGGAGGTTTTTTCCAGTAGTCAAAGTGAGCACAAGCTGAAATTAAGAAAGGAAGACTTTAGGATAACCTAGGAAACAATCTATCAGTGAAGTCAGTTACAGACTGCATATAGCTGCATATGCAACTGTCGTTATTTGAGTCAGTCAATGAAAGATTAGATGGATCTCTCATATTTTGTATCCGATAGTGATAAAAGGAGACGAGCCAAAGTCCCTTCTACCTGCAGTAGCTAAAATTCCTTAGCACAGAGAAAGCCTGCACTGAACTGTTGTGAAGTAAGCGCCTCATTAATCTCACCACCAACACACTGCTTTACACTTTCAGCGTTCAGTACAAATTCTAACTGACCTCCCGCACACCCTAAAGAGGTAGAGAGAAGTGCTGTAGTTATATTTGGCTTATAGCCGGAGACAGAGAAGTGATGTGACACACTCAAGTTATAGAGTTAGTCCATGTCAGAGCCAACGTTTTGGTAATCACTGAGGGCAGGTCTACACTAAGAAGGGGGGGTCGAACTAGGGTATGCAAATTCAGCTACGTGAATAGCGTAGCTGAATTCGAAGTACCCTAGTTCGAATTACTCACCCGTCCAGACGCCGCGGGATCGAAGTCCGCGGCTCCAAGGTCGACTCCGCCACCGCCGTTTGCAGTGGTGGAGTACCGGAGTCGACCGGAGCGCGCAGGGAGTTCGAACTATCACGTCTAGATTAGACGCGATAGTTCGAACTCCGAGAAGTCGAACTCACCGCGTCGACCCGGCAGGTAAGTGTAGACTAGCCCTGAGATAGGTGCCAAGACAAGACAAATAGAATTAGAAATCTGGCTCAGACCACTGCCTGCAAGAATACCCACAGCATGGATTACCTGTAAACTCCTCAGAGTGCTGCTGGAGAGACCTGTGATCAATTCCCGGTTCAGCCACAGATTTCTTGTGGGACCTTGGGCAAGTTTCAAGAATCTGTAGAATGTGGATGAGACTTTCTTGCCTCGCAAGGGTGTTGTGAGGATAAATTCCTGGATGATTGTGAGACACTCAGATATTACAGTTATGAGGGTCATGTGAGTATCTAGACTGAGCTGGAGGCTATATGGCACTTCTTACCCATATGATGACCCATCCTAGGGGCGCGCACACTTTTTTCCCCATAATTTTTGCGAAGGAAGTTAGAGAGAACAAAGCCCCAGCCTACCAGGAAATCCCAGCAGCACAAGCTCCCCTCTACTTCCTATGAGTACCCCAGCACTTTGGTGCTTCATCCTCCTTTGGACTCCCTCATGCTCCCAGCAGCATCGGCTAGCTGCCCTGTATTCATTGTCCATGCTCTGCCAGGAGCAGTCTTTGACTGGTGTTACAAATCTTCAAAGTCCTTTCTCTTCCTATCTTCTAAAATCACCTGTACTTTCAATTCACTGTATGCCAAATACCTCAGTCTCTCCCACCCAGAACTCCTTGCTGTTCTTGGTGTTTCTTCCCCAAAGTCCAGCATCCCTCTGTTCCATATTATTCTACTCTCTGCCTTCTTCAAAACCCTTGTATTCAGTCCTTCCCTCCCAAGCAAATCCCACAACACGCTGCTCCATACCCCAGTCTCTCCTCCCTCTTCAAACAGGCCTCCCCTCACCTACACTTTGGGGGTGGCCTACCTATACAATTATACTTGGGTCTGAGACAGCTGAAATTCTACGGACTCTTGATAGCACAGGCACTTCTTATATGCCTGAGAGATTTAAGAGTAGAATTCATAACTAGAGGAAAGATGCTCTGATTCCACTGATGGGCTACAAGGTTCCAGTTCTAAACACTGTAACAGTTAATTACAATCAAATATTTCACAACTCCATTTCTTCTTATTTTTAAAGGAAAATTAAGGAAAATTTGATTTGTAAAATTGTAAACACTACAGACTCCCTAAAATATTACCCTGAATCCATTAATACTTTGATCCCAGATAGTTCAAGGGTTTAAACTATTGTCACAAATACGGCTGGTTTCTGGGAACCACAGGGTTAACAAATGTTGAATGGCTTAATTACAGTCTATTGTTTATTGCTGAAAATCTATTCAGGGGATGATGGTACAGGAGGAAATTCTATGGGGACAGGTGTTATAGAAAAATATTAGCTAAAAGTCATTCACCCCTCCAAAAAAACCTCAACATTATATCTTTTCACAGATTCCAAGGCCAGAAGAGACCATTGTGATCATCTAGTCTGACCTCCTATATAACACAGGCCATAGAACTTCCTCAAAATAATTCCTAGAACAGAACTTTTAGAAAAACATCCAGTCTTGTTTTAAAAATGGTCAGTGATGGAGTATCCACCATGACCCTTGGTAAGTTGTTCCAATGGTTAATTACTCTCACTGTTAAAAATTTACACCTTATTTCCAGTCTGAATTGATCTAGCTTCAGCTTCCAAGCATAGGATCATGTTATACCTTTCTCTGCTAGCCTGAAGTCTATTTTTAAATATTTGTTCACCATGTAAATATTTACAGACTAATCAAGTTACCCTTTAACCTTCTCTTTGTTAAGATGAATAGATAGCTCTGAGTATCACTCTAAGGCATGTTTTTTAGTCTGTCTCATGGCTCTTCTCTGAACCCTCTCTAATTTATCAACATCCTTCTGGAAGAGTGGGCACCAGAACTGAACACAGGATTCCAACAGAGGTCACATCAGTACCAAATACAGAGATAAAATAACCTCCCTACTCCTTGAGAGTTTCCTGTTTATGCATCCTAGGATCATATTAGCTCCTTTTGGCCACAGCATCACACTGGGGGTTCATCTGCAGCTGATTACCCACCATGATCCCCAACTCTTTTTCAATCACTGCTTCCAGGACAGAGTTCCCCATCCAGTAAGTATGGCCTACATTCTTTGTTCCTAGATGTATACATTTATATTTAACTGTATTAAAACACATATTGTTTGCTTGCGCCAGCTTTACCAAGTGACCCAGATCGCTCTGAATCAGTGACCTCGATTACCTGTTTAGTTACATTCCGAGACCTATTAGTTAGCCAGTATTTAATTTATTTAATGTGTGCCAGGTTAATTCTATATTCTATTTTTTTTTAAATAAAAAATGTCACAGTAGCAAGTCAAACACCTTACAGCAATCTAAGTATAGGATGTCAACAGTATTATCTTTATTAACCAAACTTGTAATATCAAAAAAAGATATGAAGTTAATTTTTCATAAACCCATGTTGATTTGCATCAATTACATTACCCTCCTTTAATTCTTTATCGAGTCTCATATCAGCCACTCCATTATCTTGCCCGGGATCGACATCAGGCTAACAGGCTTATAATTACCTGGGTCATCCAGTTTACTCTTTTATAAGAACTGGTATGAGTCTAGCTTTCTTCCAGTCTTCTGAAACTTCCCCAATTCTCCAAGACTTATTGAAAATCAACATTAATGGTCCACTGGTTTCCTCAGCCAGCTCTTTTAAAAATCTGAAGTCTTGGATGCACTTTAGCTGGACGGCCTGTCTAACTTTAGTAGCTTTTGTTTAACATCCTCCAGAGATACCAGTGGAATGGAAAGTGTGTTTCCACCACCATATGAGGAGAGTACATCATCTGTTTTTCCTCCCTGAATACAGATCAGAAACATTTATTGAACATTTCTGCCTTTTCTGCATTATTATTGACCAACCATTGTCAGGATTCTTCTTGTTCCAAATATATTTTTAAAACTCCTTATTGTCCTTAACTCTGCTGGCCACAGATTTCTCCTTGTGTCCCTTTGCTTCCCTTATCAGTTTTCTATATTTCCTAATTTCTGATTGATAGTCATTACTATCAACTTCCTTTTTATTTATTTTATATATTCTATACAGCGGACTTCACTTCCCCTCACTTTTGCAGTAAGCCCCATTATTAGGCAAAGTACGCTATAGCTATTGTCTTATTAAGACTCATTTAAGCTTCCATATATACGTATTTACATATATCCAATCCAAAAAAAAGTCACAATTGTCCTTGAGTAACAGGTTTTATTCGCTACAAATGCACATGGGTGAGGATAGCTCTACCTGGAGGAAGAGTCACTGTTGGTCACTACAAGATTTCCTGAAGGAAAACTTAAAAAAATAAAAAACACCTGATCTCTTATTTTGATACTGTTTTGCTTTGTTGTGTCACCAAGGAGCCTCATTTGCCCGGGGGAGGGGGGAAAAGGAGGGAGAGAGCGGACAGAAAACAGTTAAATGTCTATTTAAAAGCTGCCATTGAAAGGCAAGTGGGACAGACCCTCAGCAGTTGTGTATCCACATGGCACTGAAGTCAGAGGAACTACGCCAGTTTACACCAGCTTATGATCAGGCCCTCCATTTTAAAAATAAACATCCCTTTCTTTTGTAAGCTCGTAATTTAAAAAAATACCATAAAGCATGCCCTTCCCTCACTACCAAGCCTTACACATAAACAGTTCCATCAAATATAATACAGCAAACGAAAAGGTGTCCTTAAAAAGGAGAAAGCTATGGATCTTGTACTCAATTTAGCTATTAGGCAATGCTAAAAACTGTGCATGTGGATATTTACACAGTACAAATTTAGAAAAAAATAAACAGCCAGCAGTGAACTGGGAGCGTATAGGAAGAACCCACAGAATATACCTGTATTTACCTCAGGTAATCTCTGCGGCAGAGAATGAGATTTGCTTTTGTGTAAAGAGTTGATCCAACCTCTCCAAGACGGCAGTCACAGCAGGCACATTTTAGACAATCTTCATGCCAATATTTATCCAAGGCCTTCAGAAGGTAGCGGTCCTTGATCTTTCGGTTGCAGCCAGCACAGCCTTTCTGCTTCCCTTTTGGTTGTACAGATAACATGGGCACCCCTGCAAACAAAAACAAACCATTATAACTCATGTGACACTTACAGACCGATATTTTAAGCAGAATTGCTTTCCCGCACAGTTGGGGACCTTCAGTGCTGCAGGTTTGGGGGAGATCATGTTCTAAACAGCTTTCGGTGATCAAAGGAACAGGTTTTATCTTGGGAGGGATGTTCACCTGCAAAGATGTGATAGTTATTTCCCAAATGATAAACTGACCCGAGCACCAAGTTGTTGGTTTAAAATCCTTCAGCAAATAAATTAGTTGCAACTTCAACATTTTTCTTTCTTAATTAGCATTAACAGACAATTAACGAGACAGGTAAAGGCAATCATGAAGATTTTAATGGCACATATTCCAAGGCCCTAATGCTGTTCTGCTGTTGAGTTGAGCTTGGTAGAAGGGGAGGAAAGTGCGGGCAAAGAAAACTATATTCCACCCTTTTACTCTTTTGCACCCTCCTCCCTCATAAAAACCCTGCTGAAAACTAGCATAGTCCTCAGGCTGCTCTAACCTATGCTGCCCCAGGCCTCTGAGGGCAACTGAGAATAGCCAGAGCATAAGGATTCTTTAACAGTGCTGCTTATGTCAAGGGCTCTGCACTAGCACCTAAGATGTATTTCCAGATAACTGGCTAATCTGGGCTTTCCCTTTGCTTTGTGCCATCAGAGCAGGTACCAAAAACTCTGGGCCTCATACAGATTCTGGACATCCCTGCTGGACAGCAGAGATGAGTGCAAGCATGTCAGGGAGATAGCTAGGTTCTCAGTCAGGGAATCGAGGGAGAAAGCAGTTCTTTGGCCACCAAATCCCTGGATGGTGATAGGACACCAAGAGCCTATCTGAGCTCCCAGGGCACCAAAGCCCCCAGGCCTGTTAGTACACTTGCCTCTCATGGGCTCCTCTTCCAACTTTCCAATATGCTGCTCCTCCCTACTGCCTCCAACTTCCCTACAGGCCTCCTCTCCCTTTTGGGTACTCAGTCACCACAGGGCTCCTGTTCCCTGAGCTCTGTGCCCAGAAGTCTTGGAGAGAAGCTGCTCACCTATTGCTTTGGAAGGAGTGAGCCTGTATCCTACCACCCCTCAGTATCCTCACAGGGAAAAGGGAGAGATTTGCTCTAGAGCACAAGGGCAAAGGAAACAAACATGGTTTTGTGAGGCTGAGTGGGCAAAAAAAAAAAAAAGGTGCACTTTGTAAGTGACCTAGATGGGGGAAGTGACTATATAAGGAGTCAGAATGCCACTTTACCTAGAGCTTCACAGTGTCTATTACTGGCCCTGCCCCATATCATACCCACATTGAAATGAGAGAGCTGGGCCTCCGAATTGGCTTAGACGAAGTTGGGGAGATGAGAAGGTGGCAGTGATGGCAACAGTGGGGGTGGCACAGGATCTGCTCTCGTGCAACATTTTAGAACAGTTTTTATAGCAAGTTATAGATCCTAGGAAGCAGCAGCTTGATATTGGAATTATTAACAGCCCCTTAACCTGAGTGGCACTACTTAGTGCTGCTGTAATAAGTGACATTTGCTGCTTTCCTTAAAAGCCAGGGGGACTCGAGGGTGGCTAACACTTGGCACATGTAGAACCCACCACTCTTACAGTAATAATTGCTCTGTCAGAGCTGCAAGTGGAGGACAACAGCACTTAAGACACTTCTGCACAAACAGTGCGCTATTGATCCATTTGTTATCAAAGTGGTCTCGGTACTGTGGAGACAGGTCAAGTAACATTCTTAAGGCTAAAAGAGCCCTCCTGCTCTAGGCTGCCAGAGGCTCAAAATCCACTTGCTTAGAAATATCTGCAAACTTGAGACACTAGTGACAACTATGTAATCATTAGTAAGTGAAGATCTAAGCCTCAGCTCCAACACCACACACAAATCAACAACGCTACTCAAACGCATGGCGCCATCAGGCTGCCCAAAAGTAGGAAAAGTTTTTTGAGCAAGCACAGAAGTGTTTTCTAAAGAAAACCCACAAACAACCCCGCCCCCCCGCAAACTGCAAAAATTTAGAAGTGGAACCTATCTTAGACTGCAGGGGTAAAATTTGAGCAGCTGTGATATTGCAAGACATGCTCACAAGAGACAGGAAAGGGACTCATGGGTTCTACACACTGTGCTTTTTACTTGGGCATTCTGGGAGCAAAGAGAAGGAGCTCCACTTTTCCAGCTGATCTCCTCCTCAGAGTATTTCCCACCAAGAGATAATCACGTACCAGCTCAAGCCCCACACCAGCAGACTAACTCCACAGACAAAAGATTGCAATACCTTGCCAGAATGGAGGCCTTGCGTGGAAACACTAACTGGATGTAGAAGTAGGTTTCAGTAGCAACATTAAAATTTTTTTACAATTTTCTGAGCTTACTGAAACCAAGCACCAGGCTTCCCCAAATGTAAGAATCATGTTGAAAGACAGTCTCTCTAGGCACTGGAGAAGGGAAGAAAAAACAGCTCTCTATCTAGTAATACAACATTTTGGATTACAGAACTAAACTGTCTTGATGTATGTAATCAAAGACTCTCCAAGGTCCTTAAAGAGGTGTGACACCACATAGTACTGGATAGGATTTGTTGACTAATCATGTACTTGGGTTCCAGGGTGGGTGAAGGGCTTTCCACTCCTTTGTATTAGTGCGGTTAGTCTGGCCACAAATTGTATAACTTCAGCTTTGTCTGTCAAAAATAACCATAATCTCATTGGTCATTCAAAAGTGGACAAAGATAGGTTTGCTGTGCAAAAATCAGTGTTTCCAATATCTCATCCAGATACTCTTCAAATGGCTGCCTTAAAACTCTCCGATGTCAATGCTGCCAATCACCAGTGGATGGAAAGCAAGGGAGAAGACACAATCCAAGTTGCTAGTTGTCGACATTAGAAAAATCAAGTTTCAGGTGATCACAAGAGATTGCAATCAGCTGCATCAGAATTTCAAATCATGTACCAGCTTTTCAGCTGCCAAGTCGTGAAAGGGATCCAGAAAAACTGAACTCACAACATGTGTTTAGATCAATACTCTGGGATACTGTAGGAAAAACCCTTGCTTGACAGCAGTTCTTTTATCCCCTTTGGCACTGGGTATGCTCGGCTGTGACAAACATTAGTAATTTGAGTTCAAACCTTTACAGTTCAAGATACTTAAATATACTGCTAACATAATATATAAAGTTGCTGCTGCCATGTTAACAAGATTTTAAACAAGAGCTCTGTGTGTGTCAGTATCTCTAATTTTTTCATTCTCTACCAGTCGCATATGCATTTACTGTACATCTATCAGGGCTCAAAACCAGCTAGTAGGTGCCAACATGTTGTACTGGTACTTCTCTGAAGCTACCATCTCTAAGGGTATGTCTGCATAGTATTTTGGAGCAAACCTCTCAGACAGTCACCAAATGGGGTTTGCATTAGAGCTCTAAAAATAGCAGGATTGACAGCATGAAGCTGCGACTTGGACTTCACAGTATGGGCTCTGAAACCTAGGCTGAACGCCTGGAGTAATAGCTCTGAGAGGCGTGAACTGCCCCATTCAGCTCAACAGAGGGTTAAATCATCATTCCTGGCCATCTGAGTGAAGTGTCTACTATTTCATTCTTCACGTAAGGCCATGACTATAGATACGGTGCTACTGAGGCACCTCTGCAGCACGTTTGGTGAAGACGCTCTAGGCCGATGGGAGAGAGCTCTCCCGTCGGCAGAAAACCCCAACTTCATGAGCAGCGGAAGCTATGTTGGCGGGAGAAGCTGTGCACACAAGTGCTTATGCCAGTGAAGTTTATGTCGCTCAGGGGTATGACTATTCCTTCACAGCCCTGAGCGTCATAAGTTTTACCGACATAGGCTATAGTGTAGACCTAGAGGGGGAGCCAAAAAGCACACAATCATATTTTGAATATCTGTGAGCAGCATCTCATACTGGATATTCACAGAAGCGGAGCTTGTTTTGTGGGCAGAGTTTGGAAGAACGCACTACCACTTCTCCCTCCCCGCCCTCAGTCTGCTTCGAGCCACACCGTCAGACAGTCTATATAAGGCTGTTTCGTATTTGGACAAGTTTCATGGGTAAGGCTTGGTGTTCAGTTTTTCCAATACAACATGAATAAAGGAGGAGTTTAACTTACCCAGGCTCATACAGAAAGTGCAAGAAATGCTGTACATGGCAGAAGAAAATCAACTCAATTTGGAGTAGTCTGCCCCACCTGTAGTAGCCTCTACTCCCCTACAAAACGTTATTGTTCTTGTAGTTATTAACTTTATACTACAAGAGATCTACGCATATCCACCCAAGTTTAAAGCATCAGTGGAAATCTAGTAGGCACTGAAAAATACCAAACCCCAGGTTACGTTCCTCTGGTGGTGCGCTTTATCAACACACACACTTTCATTCATAAATATGCTTTGAAACAGCTCAGCAATTTACAGATCTCCTTCCCCATCCCTACATGGAACCACGTGTCATTCATGAGATCTTAAACAAGTCTGGAGATCCTGCCTCAGGCCCATCCCAGGAACAGTAGATGCCTCTAGTTTCAAGGTTTAAACATTAAGTTTAATTGGTTCTATTTCTCCAAACAGAAAATAGTTATATAGGTGGGGTTTTCTAAAGCACTTAAGTGACTTAGGAGTACAAGACTTTCAATGGGACTTGTGTTTCCAAGTCACTGTGGGGGTGGGGGGAGAAATCACACACGACAAGAATGACATTTGCCTTCACTCAAAAAGTTGGGCTCCTAATAACTGCGGTAAGATCAGGACTTCTGCTGAGGGTGTGAGGGATAGAGGGAAAATGCAGTTCCCTTTCTTAAAACATTTAAAAAGTTAGTTTAATCAATATAGGAGGAAAACTTTCCTTAATAAAAGTTAAGCAGGGCTTGAACTAAATTGTAAGGGAGTCACTAGTAGTCTGTGTTAAGGATGATTAGTGGAACCACAGTACGGTTTGTTGTCCCATATGTGGCCTGTAGGCAGATAACTCTCAAATCTCTACAGTCTCCATTCTGTGCACATGATTGTCTTGGGAGAGGCTCATGTGAACAGGAGGAGAGCAACACTTTCCAATTTTCTTTTAATAACTAGCAGAAAAGCAGTGAAGATCTTTTTTACAGTACCTTTGCAAGGAAAGAAATGCCACACACTTGGTCAGTTTTCAGCGGGGGGTTTTCTAATGAAAAAAGCCAGCATTTCAGAGATCATATGATGTTCAAAGCTGCTATTCCCACTCAGATAATAACGAGCAAGGTCAACCTGTGCTGGTCAGGTTCAGCGTTTTGAAATTACATTTTGGTCTAGAAGGCTCCCCACCTCCAACACCCTAACCAATCTGGATGGAGCACAAATGGAACTATAAAAAGTTTTGACTGCAATTAGCTGGCACATTGACATGGCAGGTGAGGTGTGAAACAAAATTTCAAAACTGCCAAAGTTTATCAGCATGGATTCACAGAGTACTTGTCATTTCATTCCAAACAATGAGCAAGCAGAGTCTCCAAAGCATTGTAACTTTACAGCCCAAGCCCTGCAGGGAAATCTCAGAAGACAGGGCCGGTATAAATACCAAACCCCACTCTCCTCCCTCCCTGAAAAACAAACGACCATGGCTGAATAATGCCAGCCAGCCAGTATTCAGAGCCTCAAGTTTTTATTAGTAAGTCACTTCCTTAGCTTAACATCATGAAACACCACTGGAGTATTCTTTATTTTCTAGGGGTATGTCTATACTACCCCACATTACAGCGCGGCCGCGGCAGCACTGTAACATGGGCAGTATAGACATGCTTTATCTCCGGGGGGAAGAGCTCTCCCGGCGATAAAAAACCCACCCCCAATGAGCGGTGGTAGTTTTATAACCAGGGGCGTGGCTCCCAGTAATAAAGCGCAGTCTATACTGGTGCTTTTCAGCGCTAAAACTTTTGTCGCTGTGGGGTGTGTTTTTTCACGCCCCTGAACAACAAAAGTTTTAGCACTGAAAGGCTCTAAAGCAAGAAATACAGTTCATTTTGACTGGTGAAATGTGGTGTTGAAATGGGTGCTAACAAAAAAAAAACCCAAAAAACCTAAACATACTCCTGAGGTCATTCTGCACCAAAAATGTTTAAATTTGGTGCCAAAAAATTTAAAATTCTGCACACAGTATTTTAAAATTCTGCAAATTTTATTTGTCAACTAAATGTGGAGGCTCCAGCATGTCATTGGGGAGCACAGGCCACTGGCTGCCTAGAAGTGGGAAGATCACTGTGCAGTCACACACACCCCCAGGCAGGCTGCACGCAACCCTGACACAGCACAAGTACTGGGTCTGCCCCAGAAACACCCCAGGTACACCAGGCAGGCTCAGAAAGGCAGGATCCAGGTGCAGAGGGGCTTACTGTGGAGGATCCAGGTGTAGGTTGAGAGGGTTCTGTGTGGGGCAATCTGGGTGCGGGTGGCTCAGTGGGGGATCTGGGGAGGGAGGGGAATCTGGATGCACAGGACTTGTTAGGGGGTTCTGGGTGCAACGGTAATGGGATTCTGCGGGGGGGTGAAGGTGGTTGGGGCTAAGCAGAGGGGGGTCTGGGTATGGGGAGGTCAAGATGCTGAGGGAATGGGGCTCAGTGGGGTGGGGATCCAGGTGCAGATGTTTGGGGCTTGGTGGGATGGGGATCTGGATGTGGGTGGCTCATTGGGGTGGTTCACTAACAGCTGAACCACCAACAGGTCTTCCCCAGTCCTGTCCCCCACCCACAGTGATTTACCTCTCTTCCGGCTGCCCTGGGCACCCAAAACTGCTGGGGAGGGTCACATGACTGCTCGTGGCTTCCCTTTGCTTCCCTGTCAGAAAGTCATTTTTCTGAGGGGAAGCAAAGAAATCTACAGGGGACAGAAATTCTGCACATGTGCAGTGACGCAGAATTCCCTCAAGAGTTAACAGACCACCTCAGGCACAGTCCCACACGCACTGGTCAAGCTAAGGTTATAAAGGAGCATACATCTGTGGAGCTGGGAAAAGAAACATGCCGATGCTTACCTGTTTAAATACGTAATCAAAATGTATTACAAAGGAATTTTGATAAAGTATTAAACAGGAAATTTTGCAAATGATATCAAATTCCATTCTCTCTGCCTCTTCCTCTCCCCTCCGCCCCGCCCCCGCATTGCTCACCATCCGTGGTACCTCTTCTTAGAAACAGTAGATGAAGATTTTCTATTTTTGGCAACCTATATTCCCTTCCTTGCCCTTTACAACTTAATAGACTTGCTGCTGGTAAATACAAAATAAAAGCTATACTTAGCGCTCACAGCTCCAACACACATTAAAAAAATTACAGACACCACCCTCTGGTCACACTGAAATTTACGACTGTGTCTAAAGAGGATGTTATTGTACTGGGTAAGCTAAACTTTACCTCTACTCCAGGGCTGACAAATGCGCTTTAATCAGCCTATATCTTCTCTGTCAAGGGTCTTTCAAGAAAATTATTCAGCTGCCTTATACCACAAGTATCAACTAAATACACCCTATATGTTTCTAAAGCATTTTCCAGATATTTTATTCATGTGGCAATTTGTAACTATACCTCTAAGGGCACCCTTCGTATATTTTCGTTTTCAAGAGACTGGAAAACTTTTATAAACGGTGGGCCACACATTTAAATAATAGTTACCTGAAAGGGTGCTGTGATGTACGTCTCTACAGTGCTCTGTTCTGCAAGGGGGCTCCTAGTCCTGTCTGAAAGCATGGAAGTTCACCACCTAATTTCTTTAATGCAACTCTAAAGGTTAATTGGTCTGAAAGAGTAATGTGGACTGCTGGCTAATGATATATGCCTCAAGGCTTCCTGGCTTTCTTGTGTTTTATACAATCAAGTCCAGAGCATAATACGCAGCTGAGATCACCATGACTTTTCGAGCCCTCCCCTCCTTCCCCCAACAGCCCTCCAACCTACCAATACATCTAAAATGCTTCATATTAAAGCAGCAGTAGCTGAAGGCAGTTCTGTTCCACCTGTATTTCATGCCTTGTTAGAGGGGGCTCAGTTAAGAGCAGCAACTGCACTTCTCATTACCACTGCAAAGAACTAAAAACAACCCTAATGAGGAAAGTGTGTGAGCATACAGTATGGGCTGGGAGGAGGGAAGTCCTCCCACATTCCCTAAGGAATCTGGCCAAAATCTTCAATTTGCCATTTATGACAGCTAATTAGTTATTCTATTCAAAAATCTTTGCTTTAAATAAAAGAACTAATTATACACAAAGGTCACTACCCCACCTCCTGTGAAGCACACATAATTGGCTTATTTCCCCAACATTGTGTGTATGTTTTACACAATGCTTTCAGGCAGATGGCTTTAACTCTTTCCTTCAGCAACTTCTTTTTAAACTTTTCCACAGATTAGCGCTTTTACCATCATAATAACTTCTCACAACAACAGACTGGGTAACCTCCCTCCCCTCCCCCAAAACATACTAGCAGACTGCCACTCTCCAGGGCAAGGTCTACATCTCCATATAGGTTTGTACAACACCTAGCACACAGGGATCTGGGGACCACTATGACAGTGTTTTGTTCAGCCATGAACTATTGCTTAAATGGCTGCCCAGCGCTTCCAAACATATAATTAACCAATGTGCTTCAGGTTGGAAACCAGGGGCTACAATTCTTCTCAGTGCATATGCTACATTAATTGCAAAAACAAATATTAGAAGGGGGTAGATGGAACATTGAACTCCTAAAGTAATAAGGGCTTAAAGCAATTTGTGCTTAGAGATCGCACTTTGGGAAGTTGGGAGACAGATAGGCAATTTAATGTGGTATTTCAGAGTACTTAAAGAAATCTTATTTCCAACATCTAATAGCTTAATTTAAAAAACTGACCTTCCAGTAACAAACTAGCATTTGGCTGCAAAAGACAAAATGGCAAATGAAGAGTAAAGTAATCTTATTAACTTTTGTCAACACAGTAAATAAGCAGCACTCTTGTGGTGTCTTTCATCAGAGGATCTGACATTTCTAAGCTTTATTCTCAACACCAACATAAGCAGAGCTGGGCAAGTATTTACAAAAAAAGAAGAGGATTTAGAGAATTTTCAGTCTTATTTTTCAAACAAAAGCACTTTGACTGTGCTCGTACTACTGTTGTGTTTATCTTCTGTGACTATTCTAGCAAACAAGTTTGCTAAACAGGAAACTATCAACCCAAAAAAAGAGTACATTTTCAGTATTTGCAACCTTGAATATTTGCTCCAGAACCTGATTTAATGAGTTAGGGCATCCAATGAATGAGCTGAACATTACCATGTGATGCATGTACAATCAAAATATTCAATATATGCACCAAACTGCTTATGAACGAGCTATAGACCAAGTCATACTCATCAAAATTATTCAATGAATAATTTCAAAAATGATTGTATTACAGAAAACCCATGATCATTTCACAATTTTAGTGTTGTACTGTGATATGCAGGGGGTGATTTCAGTATGGCTTTGGGAATTCATTTGGTGGCATTCTTTCCTCTGAGTCATTACTGAACAAATACCTCAAGCATAATAAGGAACACTGTTGTTGCAGGGGGCAGTTTCTAAGAAGAGATGTAAAACAGATTCAGAACAATTAATAGTTAGATATCCCACGGCTTGCTTTTTGTGTGTGCGTGCGCATGTGTGTAAGTAAAATGAGTAGGACTTTAGCCCTAGAATCTTGGCCAAATTGCAGTATGCGATTGTATGCTCTGATTGCCTACTGCAATCTAGCAGTTTCTATTGCACAAGGTGGCCTAATTTTTCAGCAGTGTCTAATGATTTTGGTTGCCCAACCTGCAACACTTTAAAAAGGGCAAGACAGGGTACTAATTTTCAAAGCCTGCTGGCTGAAGCTGGGCACCCAAACACAGATATCCGAAGTCACTCCTCTTCATTTCTTGTCCAAGAACTGCATACAGATAGACCTAAGCCACAAAATTTGGATTACGGCTCAGAATCCAAACTTCCTTCCTTTGGGGTGTTCAGATGCCTAGTGTGGGCCAATCTCTTATGTACTAGTGCATTCAAGTGAACAACTTGTAGTTGGTAAAATATATCTCTATATCTATCTCACATGCCAGGCACTAGATGGAATCCACAATGGTGAAGGTTGCAAAACAGCTTCCATAAGTAACATTTTTATATGTTCATAAAAATATTCTAGTTGCGGGCTTACGTTTTCCAGGTTTTGAATCTTTCCAAAGATATATGGACAGAGTATCTACAGTTTTGTTTTTGTTTCTTTTAGCATGTTCACAAAATCCATGCAACAGTTCTGGGAGAATTAACTAAAACCCACATTTCTCACCTCCCATCTCCCCAGTGTCAGAATATTCTAATCTCTTAAAGACACCGCTAAAGCAAAATCAGTTGAGTTGAAATTTGGCATGGGCTGCCTTTTTACGAGGATTATTAGTACCTTTGTTTAGGGACAGGGAAAGCAGAAATAAATAAAAAGTTACAAGTGAAAGAACAACCTAAAGCAACTTAGCAGAGACATGAGAAACTCGCTGGTGGGAAAATATTGCAGATTCAGTGATTTCGCATTTGGTTGGAGTTCTTTCCATATTCTACAAATTTGTAAGTTACCATTAAAACAAAATTAAGTTCTTTGGTTCTTCTATGCAGAACATTTAACTGCCAAAGCAAATAGAAAACCAGGTCTGTCTCCAGGCCAAATGGCAACAAAGGTGAGAACTCGCCCTTCACTTAGGGTAACTATATTGTAACAAAGCCAGCTTCTTTTCTCTTTAAATGCAAAAACCTTAATTTAAGTCTGTAGGGTTAAAATCACCCCAAAAGCCAAGGGAATAAGTGTTGAAGTCAACTCTAAAGGCACGAGTAATATTTTGTTATTATTATTAATATCCTACTTTTCTGTTAAGTGTCTGGCTTTATATATTTGTTTAGATTGCAAGAAGTACACATATATTAAAAAAGGATACAGAACATGTCTGAACTCAGTTTTAACAGTGACTCTATAACACTGCTTTAATGTAGGTTCTTTTATTTATTTATTTTAAATTAGTGAGTACTTTCAGGTGAACAGAGTCATATTGTAAGATCATCATCATTTCTTTTTCCTTTTTTGCAGACATACACATTGTCAGCTTAAGCTTTCGGCAACCTTAATAGAATTTCAGTGCCCACTGCCAAATGGCCATTTGATGTTCTGCTCTGTGTACACAGATGAAGCTATCTGTCACAAACCCTAATACAGGCAATAATAACTCTCTAATCCAAAGCTTTCACAGGCCTACAGAAGTTTCTCAAGAATTTTGGAGACAATAAAAATTTGTGCACTACCACAAAAGAATCTGAAACCAACCAAGCCTAATTTGAAAAGCATAACAACCATATTTCATGTTTTTAAAAGCCAGCGGCAATATTTGAAGCCATCAATAGCTAGAAAGTCATTAAAAAAACATCAAAAGCTACAGCCATCACAGGTCATCACAATATGTAAGCAGGAAGACCTCAAAAAGCTTACAACAGATTCACACTCTGAAATACACCCCCTGCAGAGAATTAGTGTATTTCACGGTCAACTCTTCACCTTTACCTCTAAAGATCTAATTGCATTTCCCCTGGGTTTTTCAAAAGATGAGCAAGAATCTACTTTTAAAGAGTGCAGACAGAGTCTTTCCACTTAATTCAATCCATGTAACAGATACAATTGCTATTGACCTTCTAGTGTCATGAAACATACCTCTCTAATGATTCATAAAGATGCAGTTATCCTGAAAAACCTAGTTTTTTTACCTTCCCAAGCAACTACCAGACAAGCCTATTTGCTATTAAAAGTTGGAAGAGGGCTGGGGGGAGCCATTTCCTCCTCCTTTGTTGAAAGAAGAAAAAAAAAAAGCCAATCCACTTCTTTGCAGCAATAAGTACAAACCATTTGCATGCTTAACTGTCAGACCATGCACTTTCCATTAAAGAGATAGCATCCCCTTTCATAAGTCCATTTGGGATCCATTTTAGTGTTATCTAAAAATCAAATCTACATGGTAATCCTTTTAATGTACTCTTGACTTTTAAAAACAGCTTTATGTTCCTTCAGGAAATGTTTTAAGCCATTACTCAGTAATTACTATTCACCCATGAAAACACTGATCTTTTACAATATATAATCAGTTTGCTGACTTAAAAATAAAGCAGGCTGGAATTCTGTCTCATGAAAGTAGTGGCAGAAAACCAAGGTTACCAAAGGTAAATAATTTTCTGCCTAGCCAATATATTCCAGAATGACATATTGCTCTAGTGTATATAGAAGTCTCCAGATGAAGATAGTCAGGAGACAGTTGTATGTACAGTGGTCACCATTAAAAAAAAAGTCAAGAATTACCAACAGATGATAGTTACCAATTTTTCCTCAGTTTAATAGGGAAAACTGGTATCTCCGATAGAACTATGCTTTCACTGTTCGCAAGTCCAAGTTTTTAAACTGACAAGGTGGGTGAGGTACCATCTTTTATTGGACCAACTTCTACTGGTGAGAATAGCAAGCTTTCAAGCTTAAACAGAAAAGAATTCTTCCATCGACCTAGCTACCGCTGTTCAGGGAGGAGCGGAGGTAGACGACCACCTACATCAATGGAAAACCCCTACATCAACATAGGAGAAGTCTACACTACGCTACAGCACTGCAGCGGCATAGCTCCACATTGCAGCTGTGCCGCTGTAGAACTCATAGCATAGACACTCCCGAGGAAACATATGGGGCAACCGAGAAGATAAAACTCCTTGTTTGTACACACATGCTTAAGAAACCGATTTGTTAGTGTGTAGGTCAGAGTAAAGAAGGAAAGAATTCTATATTGGGGGGAGGGGGAGTTTAGTAAGCAGTGAGAACATTTTGCTGTAGTGAGCCTTGAGCTACAATCAGTGATCCTGAAGCAACACTGGACCTGCAGAAAACACACCAGATCCAAAGTAAAGGATTATACTGAAAAGGCTTCCTTACCACTCCCTCCCAACACCATCTTGAAATAGCACCCCAATTCCCAAGAAAGTTCCCCAATGCTCCTGCCCTGTGGAAAGTTTAGCAGGATTTCCTTTGCTGGAACCTTCTGATATTAATTAGAAGGCAGAATATATTTTTTTCAAATGCACTAGCTCAGTTATGGGTTTGATGCAGGAATTGTCTGGTGAAATTCTACAGCCAGCATTATGCAGGAGGTCAGACTGGATGATCATAATGCTCCTTTATGCCTTCAAAATCTATTAGTATCTGAACGTAGTGGAGGATGGGCAGAAAAAAAACATGTGCCAGATTGCAGCACTGCTTCCACTCACCTGTTTAAAGACAGGACCAGATCACAAGAGTACTTAGGCAGGCCCATGACCCAACCCACAACTTTATTTCCATGCAGCCTTAACCAGCTGAAGTCTTCTCTGAGGATGGTGGCTGAGAAAACTGTGACATTAGCATGGGCCACTACCCTTCCCCTTTAATGCACAGGAAAAGCTTGTTAATATCTGCTAGACCTAGAATTAGCCAGTAACTAATCATATAGCATAGATCAGAGTGGGTTTTTTAATCCATTTTTATTTATATTGCTAAATCAGGGCTTAGCAATACACAATTGGCCCCTTATGCTATAAGTCTAACATGTAAACACCTTGAAAAGGAGTGACCAAAATCAGTAACTATCAGAGTAATCAGTTGGTGCCAACTTTCTGTACATTCCTTCAATACCATCATTATTTATTTATTTTTTTAGGGTAAATCATGCGTGGAGATAACTCGAGTGCTACACAGACAAAGGGCAACAAAATGGGGGGAAACTGCAAGGATTTTTGGGCATTGCACAAAAAGTTTGAAAATACTTATGTGGCAATGTGCTCATTATTCCAGAATGGAATGAACACTCAGGGTCTGGCACAAACTATTCTGACATTTAGTTTACTGCACCCATGAAAGCACGTAAAATAGACTGCAAATATAGTCTAGTCTACTATATACAGCATTTATAGTACCATGGTACTCAGAATACGAGGAGACAGGATCACATGAGACTCTCCTCATTTTACGGCTGACCACTGGGCTGCATTCAAGCTGATCCCAAGGGAACCATTTTCATTAACCTATAATACTTTTCTAATCCTATTCCTTGGACCTCAGACCACCACTAGCACAAAACCATACGACTTGCTGCCTACACACTGGATGTAGTTCACCATCATTACAAATGCTCTATGCAGCAACAGATCCTCTTTAAGAGGAAGTCTGCTCTTAAGACCAGTTACTTATGCTCCATTTAATTCTCACTGACATATTAAAAAAATTAAGTGTAAAACTAGCAGGTTTTATTTATTATTATTATTAAAAGAGATGAGCACAGACCAAAAACCCAGATCTGAAAGCCTCTGAAATTTGGGATGTTCTGGAACCTGGATTGAGTCCACATCAATTTGTGCTTAATGGCTCTTCTGTTTATTGCAGTGGTTCAGTGGATTCCCAAACATTTCCAGCTGCTTCAAATAGGTAGTAAACGTCGAGCTTCACCTCCAAACTTTTGACAACGCAGGACAAGAAATTCCAATTAGCATACTTTACCTTCCTTCCATTTCGACAGTCAAGTCCCAACTGCTTGAGGTAGTCTGTGTTTTGAGCGGACACCTCGTCATAAAATTCCTGACCGCTGAAAAGAACTATTCTCACCTTACTAATGAGGTAGAGAGAGTCTTAAGTGCCCTGCAATCTCTTTAGAAAAGTTTGAATCTTCAGATGAGTCTCAATTTCACAGCATCAGGGAATTGTCCGCCAATGCATTGAACCAGAACACTATAGTCTAGCAGAAGTTAGATACACATTGCGAACATCAGGGTTATTTTAGATTAGAGTTCTTCCAAATCAATTTTGGATTCAAACTTTTAAATGCACTCTCCAGAATGCAGGGAAAGAATTTGCTCTCAGTGGATATTTTCTACTGCTTGGGTGCAACTCACACTTCTCTAAGGAAAAGGATGCAACTAACCTTTGTTACTGAAGTACCAAAGCTGGGTCACATGGGGAAAATTATGCAGACACCAACAATCCTAAAAAGGAACAATATACTTAAGGCATTACTTATAAAAGTTGCATACAAAAAATGTACTGCAGAGATTCACTGGAAGCTTGTTTTCACTGAGAGATTTTCAAACTGAAGGTCGGACCCCTCAGAGGGTCGTGAGGCTATTACATTGGGGGTCGTGAGCTGTCAGCCTCCACCCCAAACCCCACTTTGCCTCCAGCATTTATAATGATGTTAAATATATTTTTAAAAGTGTTTTTAATTGGGGGGGCGGCTCGTACTCAGAGGCTTGCTACGTGAAAGGGGTCACCAGTACACAAGTTTGAGAATCACTGTTTTAACTCAACTTTTACACTGCCAAGACACTTAGGTCCAGACCCAGCCATCTTTACACTTATACAATAGTATTTTACTGCACAAGCAGTTCCATTTTTACTCATGGAGCAAGGTACTATTCAGTGTGGTCAAAGGTGGTGTAATGTGACCCCAAGGAAAGTAATCATGTTGTAGTGTTAGAGGGCAAGCAAGATTGGCAAAGTTTGGCCTTTGGAAGATCACCTGGAAGACTAGAAAAAAAATTACAAGAGTTCTATAAAGTCCAACTAAAAAAGTTCTTGAGATGAGGCAAGGCAATTAGCAAGACACATATGGGAAAGTTAATGTCAAAGTTCAAACCAAAAGCAATTAAGATGGGTAAGAGTGCTCCACAACTTGACACAGGTTTCCTTTGTATTCAGAACTTTTCACTAGCATTAAGCATCTTAACTTGCATATAAAGACATTATAATTAAAACCTGTCAAGCTTAAATCAGTCATTTATAACAAGTGCCCAAGAAAGCTTTTAAACCAGACTAAATGTCTCTATTAAAATGGAAGTAGTATCAGAGACATTCAGTTACAATAGTTTTTTTCCTAACTAGATAGTTTGTGAGATTAGACTAGTTTAAAAATCAAAAAGTTCTATGGAAGTCTGAAGCCACTTAAGGGGGGGGAGGAAGAGGGGGGGGGAAGTGTGGCAATTAGAAAAACCTTTTAAAAACATTAAACAGCCCACAATTCTTTGTATGAACTTGAGCACTTCAGAAAGCCTATAAAAAGGCCCAATTTCCCTTCAGAATTATGAGCACATCAGGGAGTGCTCTACTATGCTCCCTAGAGATAGGGACAATTATGTCAATCTGCCACTAGAAGCCGGACAGTTACTTGGACAGGCAGCTAGCAAGCTTTTAGAATCCCAGGCTGATTAGAGTAGGGTATATAGTGCTTACCCTATGCCCGCTATTCAGATTCATTCCAATGCTTTCCTGTCACACATACTCCTTCCATGAATTAAAGGGCCCATCAGAATTAAAAAAAGCAGCCTGGCTCTTCACTCTGTAAAAAGGAATTTATCCATCAAATGTTGAATGGCACCTTGGACTAATCAGGCAATTTGTTAACCCACAGAAAAGATCAGCCACAGATATTTTGAGATTTTAAGAAAAATTAATGGAGTATATAATTGGGAAACCAGGTTTGAGAGAACAGAAATAGTCTCAAGGACAGGGCTTATTACTTACAAATCAGATTAGGTGTTCCCTCCCCACCTTTAATAAAGTGCATTTGGTGCTTGGGAATGTGCTCCTATTGGAAACTTTATGGGTACAACAGCAATCTTGGTTTCCCAGACTCACTCCCACCAGCATAACACCCACCTCAAACTTATTTTGCAGGGTGAGAAAGCAATTCAAACTTTTATGGCTTGCCACATCTTTTGGCAAGTGAGCACAACTTTTCTAAACCACAAACATACATTTGCGTATTAAATTAAGAGGCTCCGAACTGCCTAAAACTGTTCATCTTATTGCAATTCTAGTTTTTAAAAGCTACGAAACAAATGTTCATATGTATATGGCAAATCTACCACAGGATTTCAGTACTGGAAATGAAAGTAGCATTCTATCTTTCAGTTCCGTTACCATTGCTGGATGCATTCATCAAGAAAAAGAGGTGATCTTAGAATCATGTTTGAATGGGAATGGGGTGACAAACTGCTAGAGCAGTGGTTCCCAAACCCAGGTTCGTGAACCCCTGGGGGTTCACAGGAAAAAATTTCCTAATGGCAGACAGAGCTGTCCCTACGGACCCCGGGCAGCACGGAGTCAGCAGCCTTGAGCCCCTGGACTTCCAAGAGCTAAGCAGATCAAAGGAAGCATATCTATCACACTGAGGAGATTTAAACTTCAAAACTCCGTATAAGAGATGGAAAGGGAGGTGGAGATTTTTTGCTTTTTTTTAAATTAAATAGGCAGCTAGTATTGTTTTAAAAATTATTATGAACAAGTTTAAGCTTTGTTGTAACGTGTGTTGTTTGCCTGGACTGCTCAAGACCTGAATGCTTGTGTAGAAGGAACTCTGAGTTGGCTTCTTAAATACATTCATGCTGTTTCACATCTGATACTCCTTGATGAAACATAGGAGCCTTGTCTTATAACAGGCTTATTCAAAGTGTTTCATAGCTTGTAAGTGAGATCTTGGAAGTGTGTTGCCATTTTCATAATGTAATAAAAATGCTGTAATGATAAATAATAAAAAGTGTTTAATAAGCATGTCATAAAATTTTGTTTTTATGACATATTTCCAAGATCACTGCTTTTATAATTTATACTCAGGTAAAGTAGAAAATCCCTGGAAATATTCATTTTTAAGAGGGGTTTCGCAAGACTTGACAAAGGGGTTCACAGGTTGTTAAAGTCTGGGAATGACTGTGCTAGAGGGAAGAAGGCACAAGTCCCATGGGCAAATGCTATACAGTCAGTCAGGAGTGCAGCAGATCTTTGAAAGAGAAGACAACCTGTCCCTGAAAATCAAGCTGCGGTCCAGTCATCTCTCTAAACCTACCCCATTCATCTATAGCCAACATTCAATGCTTCCACCTGCAAAACATAATGCCCTTTGCCAATCCACCTCAACTCAGCAGTACTCTGTGGTCCCTCCTTTCAGAAGAGTGTTTAAATTACCTGCAGCACTGGAATAAAATGTTACTCTAAAGCATGCCTGGAGCTACTACAGCAAAGCTTACGATAAGCAGTTTGTTACTTTTAGTGCTGTAGTGTTTATCACAAGAACCTCTCAGGAGAAGATTCTTCCACCTTTTAATGCAAACTCTACCCCGGCCTGAACTTCAGCCCAGATCCAGTCTCAAACCCAAACAGAGTTTGGGTCTAACCTGGATCTCAAGCACAAGCTTCAGTCAATGTCTAGCAAAGAAGGTATCCACACTGCAAGTCAGCATGGCCCAGCAGATACAGCCTAGAACTTGGAGTCAGGAGAACTAGGCTCTATACCCAGCTCTGCCAGAGCCCTGCAGTATGACCTTGGGCAAGTCACTTCACCTCCAATGTCTGTTTCCCTTCTCTCCCCATCTCTCGTCTACTTAGATCACAGAGACTCTGAGCAAGGACTGTCTCTTATAAAGCATTTGCAGGGTGCCTAGCACCCCAACCTCAGTTGAAGCCTCTGGGAGCTATTGTAATATAAGCACACACAGAGACTGCCTACACAAGCCTTTGTAGGTGGAAGCAACTTTCATAGTGTTCAAAGGTTACAGCATATAGCTGCTTTAAAACTGACAGACTGATCTTCTGAAAATGAAAAACTGGCAATTTCATATGATGGTGCCAAGGAAATGAATGAAGTACCACAGAAAATACTCTCGGTTGCTTCAGTGAGGTTACTTGGGTTGGCACTGTCTATTTCTAGATGCTGGCCAATTTGAAAATAAAAACTTCATTTTTTTAAACTTCATTTTTAATATGCTTGCCCTCCACTATGAACACATTTTACATTTCTTTCAGGTTGAAGAATCCCAAAACATTTCACAAGCTATATGCAGATAGCAGGACTGAAATGCTGACAGGTGGCACATAGCACTGATATCCAAGGGAGATCAGGAAAACTCTCTCTCTCTCTGAGAGAGAGAGCGAGAGAGAGCGAGAGAGAGAGAGAGCGCGCGCGCCATGGGATCTCCAGTGACCATGCAGAACATTTTTAAGATCTCATAAAAATAATAATAAATAATAATACACACATAGTAAGAGACAATTGATCTACTGCAAAAAGAAATGGAAGAGTTCAGTCAACAGGATTTTAAATAGTGGTTCCACAGCCTCTGAATATCAAATATGCCCCATCTCAATATCTAGTTTTCAATTTTCTCTCTTTTCCAGTATCAAAATGCACTTGAACTATAACACAGTTTGCACAGACATCCCAATACCACCTTCTCTATGTATAAACTTTTTTTTGGAGGGAGGGAGAGAGAGACCGACTGATCTTCATGGAGAAAAATATTTTCATGTTAAAATATAATCATGTTAAAGCATTTCTGGAGCTCCTAGTCTTATCATATAGCATAAGAATATGGCGAATCTCAGCCTAATTGTTAATATTACATCAACATCAATACACAGAAGTATTTTAAAAGTTAGTTCATAAATGTAAAATGAAGAAATTCTGGAACGTCAGGAACAGATCTTACAAGCAAGTCTTTATCCATACACTGCACAGAAACTATGTAGAAACAGATTCCTATATAGAGGTGTGCCCACCCGAATCCTTAATAAAGTACATTTTTCACAGAGACTGGCAATTAGAACAAAAAATATTTTTCTGAGAGGAAGGAGGGTCCAGTGCTTAAGCTGCTAGCCTGGAAGGCCTGGGTTCAATTCCTTGCTCCACCACAGACTTTCTGGGTAACCCTGGGCAGATTAGTCTCCTGGGTCTCAGTTCTCCATCTGTGAAGTGGGGGAAATAACACTGCCCTTCCCTGGAGGGATGTTGTGAGGATAAGTCCATTAATAATTGTGGTAATGGGTGTCATTAAGTACCTAAGATAGACAAGAATACACAACTTGTTTTTTTATTAAACCTTTTTTTGTCCCAATCCATTAAGTTATCACCAAACTTCCACCTCTTCCAGAGCCCTTAGACTAATCCACAGTTAGTATTAAATTCATTTCTCCTGTTCAGTAAAAGGCACCACTCTATATTTTCATTCCTATAGGCTATTCTGAAGTCTTAACTCCTACCAGTATCCTCAGGCACCAGTGTCTAGCAGTTTTCTCCTTTTGGATCCTGAGCTAAGACTGACTTAGTGGTATTTGTATTGGCAAGGAGATCACCGACTCATTCCTCTCCTTTTGTTCACAGGGCACACTTCTCTCACATCCCTATAACAGCAACCTAGGTTCAGGTATTCTTACAAGCTTACCGAATACCGCATGTAAAAGTAGTAGCTACAATAGAGACAGTTTCAGACATACCGGACAATACATTCACAGTTAAAGGCTGTGTGCATTGAGTGGTTTTAAGTCTTTTCTAAACTAGGGCATGAACATCTAGTTCATGGTCCAACAGGGGGGAGTTACTGGGATAAAAGTGATGCAAATCCATTTTACACCTATGTAGGCATATACCCTGGGGAAATTGCACTGGTACAAAAAAAAGAGTACACACAACACAGGGTGAAATCCTGGCCCCACTGAAAGAGACTCCTCCACAGTCACATCTTCAAGGAGACTTTCCTATAGTCCCCTGATCTTGTGCTACTTCCCCTTTGCCACTTACTACTGCCTTCTTTTGCTCACTTCTACAGCTAATTTGACTGTCTTGCTTTCTTGCAGGTTTCTAACTCCATATTTCATATCCACTTCCACTCAAACAAGGATAATGGGGAAAAAGCAGCGTGGGAAAAAAATCCATTAAGAGGTTATCCTGTGGTCTTGCAGAAAGTGTGCTTTGACCTTCTGCCTTCCAAAGCTACCCATGAACAAATAGGCTTTGAAGACGTTGCAGCACACAACATAGGACTTTTTGTTGTATAAAAGCTTGTGACTCAGAAAAACTGCCCCAAAGGTAATTGGTATAGTCTGAGCCTTCAGTGCACTGATGAATTCTACTGATGGACAACAACATTTCAACTAATTTTTCATCAGAAAATGCAAATTCTTTGAAACTGAAACTCTGTGGCAAAGACTCAGTTTCAACACATATTTTGGAAAAAGTTTTGAAATTATCAAAGTGTCCCCTTTTGAAATTGTCAAAGTGGAAAATTAACTTTTTCGGTTCAGTATAACTGTAAGCTAAATTACAGTAAACAACTTAAAACTAAAAGGTCAAAAAATAAAACATTCTGCAAATAACCAAACCAATATATTTGTATTGACCCAAAACAAAAAAACTTTTGGATTGTTTGTGAAAATCTGAGATTTAGACTTTTCATCCCAGTTTGGGCTTTAAAATTTCAAAAAACTTTTCCCCGGACAGGATAACCATTTCCTGCCCAGCATTGAAATTCCATTGAGAACACACAAATGCAAGTTTAATAATATATAAGGCTTAATACAAAATAACATCACCATAATTGTCAAAAGGATGTATTGAGTCTGAATATTAAAATACAGTTCTACTTTAAAAAAAAATGCTTAAGAAAGTAGCATTGTGGGATTCCCTATTTGTCATCCAAGCAGCGTACAGATTTGGTTTGCTTAGTTTAGGATGTTTTTTCTCCCCTTGCCATTCAGCTCTGAAAACAGGTCATCAGACTTCTTGTCCGTAAAACCAGATACCTCTTCTGCCTTCAGAGAAACGCTCTCTCTAGTCTAGAGGATGTCTGCTCCACTGAGGTAACACTAGTTCCAAATTTCAGAGTGGTAGCTGTGTTAGTCTGTATCAGCAACTTAGATTCCACTTGTGCCTTCTAAGCAACTGAGTCACACTCCCCTTTCCCTTACTCCACACTAGGGTGACCAGACAGCAAATGTGAAAAATCGGGATGGGGGGGGGGGGGGGAAATAGGAGCCTATATAAGAAAAAGACCCAAAAATAAGAACTGTCCCTATAAAATCGGGACATCTGGTCACCCTACTCCACACACATGCTGGTCTTGGATTCTAGTGCTCTCTGTTAAACTGCCACTTAGCTCCTTTTCAACTCCCATTAGTTCATGGACATCACACTTTGGCAGAGAAGGTCCCTATTTAGATACCACACTCTGTAAAATGTTGTAAGAAAAGAAATAGGTTGCGGCAATGCAGAACTCAGACAGGGGGAGTTGCAACAGTATATCAAATGCTGCTGTAAGTGCTGAAATTTTTATGCTTTAAAAGAATAAAAGCCTTCAGGAACAGCATAAAGAGCCACGTCCCTATAAAAGATATTGCATGTAAAGGGGCATTTATTATTCTCAATTAATGGCATCTTGGTAGATATGTTTAAATAATTCCTGAGTATCAGATTTAGCAAAGTATGAAATGGCTGAAGGCCTCCCTTTTTGGCTACAAAAACTATATAAGAATTACAAGTATAATATTTGACAGTATGGTTCAAAGTCAGCCACATTTGTAGAAGGTACACACCTAACATCAGACAACCTTTTGTATCTTGTTTCACAATGGTAAGGAAAATGTAGTGCGTCTCTGAAAGTACAGATTAAAACATCTGCAGAGTCAGTCTCCATGATAGCTCTTTTACAAAATTCAGTGATGTTCACAGTCTATCATATCAGGCCTTGATCACGTCCTCCCATAGATTATTAGGAAAACTTAATGTGGCAGAACATAATACAGTAGATGTCTGGAAAAACGAATAGCTACAAGTCTTAAAAACACACTTACTCTACAAGCATAATGTGACAAGCATAACGGATTTTAGATTTTTTGGCATATTATAAAAAAGGAGTGACAAAATAAGAATTTATATCCTTTGTCCTAATGAGAACTATTTCCTCTGAACAGAACCTAAGTGTGGCAAACCTATTTATGTAGCTTAAAGGCCTATAGGCTCGTGTGCGTAAGTCTACGTATTACCAACTTGGTATATGAGGCAAAAATGAACCTTTCAGATTTTGTCACTCTTGAACCACCCATAAGGGCAGAGGGAAAGAACGTAAACAGACTCAAGCATGAACAACTAAGCACAACTCTGATTTACATCAAGAGTTTAAAACCACAAGAACAAGGAGACAAAAGCTTGAACAGGTTAAGAAAATGTTAGCATACCCTCTCCACCCGCCCCTTAATTCTTGGAGGTTCCAGAACTCACCTGATAGTATAAAGAGAAAAAGATACAGGCAAACTACCCTTCAAAAGGTACAGTACCTGTGATCATTAGGGATGATGGCAAGTGTGGCAAAAACAGCAACCTTTTAATTTTGACACTTTATGGAGTTAATGGCTTGTTCTAGTTCTCTCCCCCCACACAAATTCTTCAAATACTCAAAGTTTCAGAACGGCTAAAATGAATTGCTAATAGTCAACACACTTCCACGGAGCCCACCGAAGGCAGCTCATAAGGGAGTGGGATCTCAGAAGTTTAAATGCACAGTGGGGAAATGACAGGGGTGTGTAGGCCATTGTGGACAGGACTAGCTGACATCTAGAAGCCACTCTGTGTTATGAATGGCAGGTTACAAAGTGCAGTGAACGGTTTCAAGTATGTACAAGGTTGATACTCAAGTGATCCTTGCTTCCACTCTTAATTTATGTCTCCCCTCTATTTTTCTTAACATCCTGTTGCACTCTTGTGCCTGCCCTCAAGTATGCCATATGCACCCTCCCATCTCTCCCCCTCTGATTATACATACAGCATAATCTCTAAGTTAGCGATCTGATCATGGATATAGAAAAAGCAGCACTTTCATTCATATCCTCTTATGATATCCCTTCTAGAAAGGGCACAGTATTGTTTGCTTTAAACAGAATCTTGACCACAGTTTTTGAACATAAGAACATAAGAAAGGCCGTACCGGGTCAGACCAAAGGTCCATCTAGCCCAGTATCTGTCTACCGACAGTGGCCAATGCCAGGTGCCCCTGAGGGAGTGAATCTAACAGGCAATGATCAAGTGATCTCTCTCCTGCCATCCATCTCCATCCTCTGATGAACAGAGGCTAGGGACACCATTCTTACCCATCCTGGCTAATAGCCATTTATGGACTTAGCCACCATGAATTTATCCAGTTCCCTTTTAAACATTGTTATAGTCCTAGCCTTCACAACCTCCTCAGGTAAGGAGTTCCACAAGTTGACTGTGCGCTGCGTGAAGAAGAACTTCCTTTTATTTGTTTTAAACCTCCTGCCTATTAATTTCATTTGGTGACCCCTAGTTCTTGTATTATGGGAATAAGTAAATAACTTTTCCTTATCCACTTTCTCAACATCACTCATGATTTTATATACCTCTATCATGTCCCCCCTTAGTCTTCTCTTTTCCAAACTGAAGAGTCCTAGCCTCTTTAATCTTTCCTCATATGGGACCCTCTCTAAACCCCTAATCATTTTAGTTGCTCTTTTCTGAACCTTTTCTAGTGCTAGAATATCTTTTTTGAGGTGAGGAGACCACATCTGTACACAGTATTCGAGGTGTGGGTGTACCATGGATTTATATAAGGGCAATAATATATTCTCAGTCTTATTCTCTATCCCCTTTTTAATGATTCCCAACATCCTGTTTGCTTTTTTGACCGCCTCTGCACACTGCGTGACATCTTCAGAGAACTATCCACGATAACTCCAAGATCTTTGTCCTGACTCGTTGTAGCTAAATTAGCCCCCATCATGTTGTATGTATAGTTGGGGTTATTTTTTCCAATGTGCATTACTTTACATTTATCCACATTAAATTTCATTTGCCATTTTGTTGCCCAATCACTTAGTTTTGTGAGATCTTTTGAAGTTCTTCACAATCTGCTTTGGTCTTAACTATCTTGAGTAGTTTAGTATCATCTGCAAACTTTGCCACCTCACTGTTTACCCCTTTCTCCAGATCATTTATGAATAAATTGAATAGGATTGGTCCCAGGACTGACCCTTGGGGAACACCACTAGTTACCCCTCTCCATTCTGAGAATTTACCATTAATTCCTACCCTTTGTTCCCTGTCCTTTAACCAGTTCTCAATCCATGAAAGGACCTTTCCTTTATCCCATGACAGCTTAATTTACGTAAGAGCCTTTGGTGAGGGACCTTGTCAAAGGCTTTCTGGAAATCTAAGTACACTATGTCCACTGGATCCCCCTTGTCCACATGTTTGTTGACCCCTTCAAAGAACTCTAATAGATTAGTAAGACACGATTTCCCTTTACAGAAACCATGTTGACTATTACTCAAGAGTTTATGTTTTTCTATGTGTCTGACAATTTTATTCTTTACTATTGTTTCAACTAATTTGCCCGGTACCGACGTTAGACTTACCGGTCTGTAATTGCCGGGATCACCCCTAGAGCCCTTTTTAAATATTGGCGTTACATTAGCTAACTTCCAGTCATCGGGTACCGAAGCCGATTTAAAAGGACAGGTTACAAACCTTAGTTAATAGTTCCGCAACTTCACATTTGAGTTCTTTCAGAACTCTTGGGTGAATGCCATCTGGTCCCGGTGACTTGTTAATGTTGAGTTTATCAATTAATTCCAAAACCTCCTCTAGTGACACTTCAATCTGTGACAGTTCCTCAGATTTGTCACCTACAAAAGCCAGCTCAGGTTTGGGAATCTCCCTAACATCCTCAGCCGTGAAGACTGAAGCAAAGAATCCATTTAGTTTCTCCGCAATGACTTTATCGTCTTTAAGCGCTCCTTTTGAATTTTGATCATCAAGGGGCCCCACTGGTTGTTTAGCAGGCTTTCTGCTTCTGATGTACTTAAAAAACATTTTGTTATTACCTTTGGAGTTTTTGGCTAGCCGTTCTTCAAACTCCTCTTTGGCTTTTCTTATTACACTCTTGCACTTAAGTTGGCAGTGTTTGTGCTCCTTTCTATTTGCCTCACTAGGATTTGACTTCCACTTTTTAAAGGAAGTCTTTTTATCTCTCACTGCTTCTTTTACATGGTTGTTAAGCCACGGTGGCTCTTTTTTAGTTCTTTTACTGTTTTTCTTAATTTGGGGTATACATTGAAGTTGGGCCTATATTATGGTGTCTTTAAAAAGGGCCCATGCAACTTGCAGGGATTTCACTTTAGTCACTGTACCTTTTAACTTTTGTCTAACTAACCCCCTCATTTTTGTATAGTTCCCCCTTTTGAAATTAAAGGCCACAGTGTTGGGCAGTTGAGATGTTCTTCTCACCACAGGGATGTTGAATGCTATTGTATTATGGTCACTATTTCCAAGCGGTCCTGCTATAGTTACCTCTTGGACCAGCTCCTGCGCTCCACTCAGGATTAAATCTAGAGTCGCCTCTCCCCTTGTGGGTTCCCATACCAGCTGCTCCATGAAGCAGTCATTTAAAGTATCGAGAAATTTTATCTCTGCATTTCGTCCTGAAGTGAAATGTTCCCAGTCAATATGGGGATAATTGAAATCCCCCACTATTATTGGGTTCTTAATTTTGATAGCCTCTCTAATTTCCCTTAGCATTTCATCATCACTATTACTGTCCTGGTCAGGTGGTCGATAATAGATCCCTACTGTTATATTTTTACTAGAGCATGAAATTTCTATCCATAGAGACTCTATGGAACCTGTGGATTCGCTTAAGATTTTTACTTCATTTGAATCTACACTTTCTTTAACATATAGTGCCACTCCTCCCCCTGCACGGCCTGTTCTGTCCTTTCGATATATTTTGTACCCCGGAATGATTGTGTCCCATTGATTGCTCTCAGTCCACCAGGTTTCTGTGATGCCTATTATATCTATATCCTCCTTTATCACAAGGCACTCTAGTTCACCCATCTTATTATTTAGACTTCTGGCATTTGTGTACAAGCACTTTAAAAACTTGTCCCTGTTTATTAGCCTGCCTTTTTCTGATGTGCCAGATTCTTTTTTATGTGACTGTTTATCATCTGATCCGGCCCTTACATTATACTTCTCATTCCTCTGCTCCTGACTATAACCTGGAGATTCTCTATCATCAGACTCTCTCCTAAGAGAAGTCTGTGTCCGATCCTCACGCTCCTCTGCAGCAGTCCGCTTTCCCCCATCTCCTAGTTTAAAAACTGCTCTACAACCTTTTTAATGTTTAGTGCCAGCAGTCTTTGAATTAAGATTTTCATAGCAAATTAAGCCTCCCTATCAGTTACCTTGTGTTTCTACACAGTTTAAGGAACTGCAGTGTCCAAATGAAAAAACATACAAAAGCAAGACACTCCAAACCACCTGCCCAGTTCTATAAATGAACAACTACGGCAGCTAATTTTTTAGGCGATTCACGCTGGGCCAAACTTTCCATCCTGGGGGCCTCAAGCTAAGCCTTTAAATTCATATTTAGGCACCCAAATAAAAGTGACAGGCTTTCAAACTCCCACAAATCCCATTGATATTGGCTGGAACTGCAGGTGCTCAGTATTTTGAAAAATCAGGCCCATTTATTTAGATACCTAAATACAGATTTGGCAGACTAATTCAAAGCACCCCGATTTGAACACTTGTGCCATTATTCTTTTCTTTGGGTTATAGTGGGTAGGATGAGTCTTTAGTGACTGGAGTATTCCTTGCGCCTTCACATACAGTGCGATAAGTTTGCAAGACAAGCAAGTCTTCCAGAAGTGTCAGACTCTCCAGTCACCTTAAAAAACCCCAGGTGAAGCGTTGGATATTTGGCTCCCTACCAGAGGTGTTGCACAGTGCTTTGAAGATTACAAAGCACTAAACTATTATTACAGCACATGAGAGGCTCAAATCATATGATGAGCTAACCTGGTTTTAAAAAGTGTTTAATGAGGACGGATGGATTACAGAGAACTCAAGCAACCTTGTATTTTTTATAAAGTCTTCCCAGTCAGTCATTCTACTGAGAACACAGGCTTGAATTTATATAAGAATTTTGGAAGACATGCCTTTCTCTGATGAAAATAAAATGGAAATATAAGCAGGGAAAAGGCAGCTCTCTCTCTTGTAAGTGATGGAAAGTCAATTTGCATCATAATTACAACCAGGGCTGTGTAACGTTACTTTTAGTTAAAGCAGTAAACTACTATAATAAAAATGTACCTGGGGAATATTTAGAGAAAGCACTAATGATTTCTTCCCTAGTGGTTAATAAATTCACTTCCAGATCAATTTGTTCATGATAGAAACTTGAGAGCATAAACAGTTACACAAGCTCTTAGAGAGTGTGTCTTTTTCAGTATAAATGATTTATTACAATGATTAGAAGCACATAAACAATTTAAAATACAACTCTAATTAGTTTTTTTGGAAGAAAGGGAGAAAAAACCTTCCTGACTCTCTCTCCGCATTATGTTTTACTTTTCTAAGTGTGTACTTTTTAATTAAATCCAAATGTCACAATAAATTTAAAGTGTTTTATTACCACTCTGGCTAACTAAGCCATTCATGCAAACACCCATTATATTAAACCAGATGCAGGACTGAAAATGGTTGAGGAAAGAAAAAAAAAGGCAATCATTTCTATATTTGACAAGAGACTGTACAAAAGGTTTAAATACCACAAGTTTTTTGGCAAGCATTTTCAATTGTACCCAGAGAAGCTGGTCAGCTAATTGTTGTTTAATACTGTTTCCAAGTCTGAAAGCATCAAACTCTGTTAAACTTTTCCATTTGGGGGTGGAGAAAAAAGACTTTGTGGAAGCTTATTGTAGCTTACTGTAGAAATGCACAAGAAAGAGTGGCTTTTATATCTAATTCTGAAGTATTTTTAAAAGAAAGTGTTTTGGAGCTCTAATGTAAGGCGGCTGGCCATGAGTCAATTTAAAATGCAAAGACATCTGGAAAATGCTCTTTTGAAACACTAAGTACCATGACATCTTAAGAACTTCTCAACTGAAAGAGCACCACATTTTATAATGCAAGGAGGCTTTTTGGCTGCTGATTCCACTGACCTCCCTGAAAGGGTCATACATAGTCCATGTACATTTGGGGTATAGGCACCACGACAGGTAGTGGCTATAAGCTTGGGATAGCTGGTAGAAGCTAGCCACTTTTGGAGCTCTATACAACATACTCTTTGGCCAATATTTTCAAAAGAGGCTCAGTGCCCACAATGGGTAAGGCAGGGCAGGTTTTCAAAAGAGCTCAGCTCTCACTGTGGCACTAAAGTAAGTGGCCAGATTCTCAACATGTTGAGGGCTGAGCTCTTGGAAAAGCTGGCTATAGGTATCACGGAAACGGAACATTCCTGAGCATCTGATCCTTGTTTAAATTCCTATGTGAGAGCAAAGTTCTTTTGAAAGTCTGGAGAGTTCAGAGTATTTGGGGGAAAAAAAATCTGGCCCTCTATTGCCACTAGCACAGAGGTTGGTCTTGGACCCCAATCACCCATTTGACAGCACACTGTGCTAATGCTGCAGCAGCATGGCCTACAAAGGGCAGATTTAACATAGCTTAAACAAAAGCCCCTATTAGAGAAAGCATCGACAATTATTAAAATGTGTTAAAGAAAATGGGCACTGCACAGATAAAGCTTTTGACCTTGCTTTGCAGCCCTCTTGAACACTTTAGCATAATCTATCTAAATTAAAAACAAAGCACCAAATTTTAAAATGGCACAAAAAGCCCATTTTAAAAAATGTGATTAAAAACAGGTCAGGAGTTGGAAATTAGTAATTACTACTACAATTAACCAAAATAAGAGAGAGAGAGACAGACACACACACACAAATTGGGCATGTTACTTGCAGTTCATGTCAGAAAAGCAATGTGACTAGAACACAGAAGATAAAGCCTGCAAGTTGCAGAATCATTGGTGTAACTAAACTCTGTCACAGACACAGGCCTGCAGTTGCAAGTCTGCAGCTTTTGTTTCCACAGCGAGATCTGCTGATAGTTAATATCTTCAACTATTCCACTAAATTCTTTAACTGGGATTTGAATTCTTTGGTAACTGAAAATTTTGATTTTCTTCTAGTCTAACCTGTCAGTGCATCTCTGCCGTATTAGTACATTTGCCCTCAACCTCTTATTTTAATACCTAAGGGAAAAAAAAGACAAGAAAGGCCAACTTCTGAATCTCTTTGTATTGAGAGGAGGTCATTTGCCAAAAATACCACCTGCTAGAGTCCATATTGTTTGAGTGTAAAAGCCTATTGAGAACTGCCAAGGACAGCATATAAAAGATTTCTAAAACAGATTACTTAACACTGGATAGAGACAGAAATACTCTGTATGCAACTAACATCTTTCAGATGGATTTCCCTTAAAAAAAATTTTTTTTTGCCCTCAAAATCTAACAATTAACACTTTGTTCCCACTTCAATCTCAAAATGGCTCTTTGTGAGCTTCCTTAGAGCAACTTTGAAAGAGCACGGTGGGAAAGAATAGACTGTCTGTTTTGAACTATAACTAAAAATGAACTATTCTCTAGATCTTCTATTGATGCTACCAGCTACCACAGGTTAGGTGGAGATCTAGGTTCAAATCCCGTTTAGGTCCCGGTTTATGCTCAGCTCATGATTTTTTTTTTAATTCTATATGATTATTAGAGAGAAAATGAAATTGAGGGGTGAGGAAGCAGGAGTGAACTTCCCTAAAAATAGGGGGAAAAATCCATCTGTTCCCCTTAAATTTGAAGAGCGTTAACGCCTTTGCCATAGTTATGAAAATTTGGGGATGCAACTCATAAGTATTATAGCAACTTATTTTTACTGGGACTCCTAAGGCAATGTATTGAATATTCTGAGCAGTTCGGATCACACAAAAAGAATATGGTTAAGAAAGCATGGCAAAGGGCAAGTCAAATGATACAAGAACTCAAGGACCACAGTTATTCAGAAAGAGTGGGAGACAAAGATTTGTATTCTTGGAAAGGCCAGGATCACCAGTGAGCCACGCGGAATTTAGAAAAGAATAGGGAGGAGAGAGGCTACAAAGCAGCATGTGGTCATCAGCCGCAGGAACCTGGGGAAGCCAGCACAGCACTACAGAACTTGTTGGTTCTTTTTAAGTACACTTTAATGTAATTTGCTGTCTAGGACAGGCCATAGGGAAAGCTTAAGAGAGAGTTTTGTTGGGGTGCGCATGGAGCTCTCCATTAGTCCTTCCATTCATACCTTCCCTTCCCACCCATCAAACCCTTTCTTTCAGCAGTGCTCCCCCCAGAGGCTAGTCATGGCTCCCTTGCCAGCCAGCAAGCACCAGGGAGAACCAGTCAGCACGGCTTCAAGCATCTTGGCCTGTGCCTTTAATGGGCTTTCCGATTGTGTTAAGACACAGACTTTGAATGGATTTCTAACTGTTGATCTCAGGGACTCCTTCCCCCCTCCCATCCCAAAGCAGAGCCTCTTGCCTCTAAAGTGCTCCTAGTCCATGTCAACCGAGGGGTTAAGCATCTGGCATGAATTCTAATCCTTGGATGAAAGTGCCACAGAGCCAACCAAAGTTGTTTTAGGCTACATCTATGTTGTGAGCTAGGGGGTGTGATTCCTCTGCCCAGATGTGCCCTAGCTCTCATTGAGCTAGTGAGAGTATAAATAGCATCGTAGCCATGGTAGTGGCAGCAGATGACTTGGCTGTGCCAAGCACGGACCCAGCGGTTTGAGGTGGGTTTGTATTTGGCACAGCTAGGTCATGCCTCCACTGTGGCTAACTGTGCTCTTGTAGGTACACTGCTGTTTATACTCACACTAGCTTGATCAGAGCACAAGTCTATTTACACACAAAGGGCAATCACACCCCCAACTTGTAGTGTAGACATAGGAAACCTATTCCATTCTGAGACTAAGTATTTTCCTTAGGAAAGTTATACTTCACAGCAAGTAAAACAGGGACTGAGGATAGATGCATGACCATTACAGCTCTTCATTTTCCACCCCCTCAAGTCTATCTTGTATTTAGTGTTTATGTTTAGGAGACTCAGGAAAGTTAAATGATTATGGATCTATTTTAAAAATGTGTAAAATTCATTACACAAACTATTTAAAACCTTTCTGAACTTTGCATAGTTGAAATTACTTTTTTAAGTAGCTTTATAACTGACTCCAGAGCCAGAATCTTCTACTTACATCTAGTTCAGTTATTTATACCCAGTGATAGAGAGGAAATTGATGGTACATCCTCCCTTCCCCTCCAATTCGCTTCCCTTTTTACAGCTGGTAACAGTAGGAAGAGAGGGTACAGCAGAACCACCTTTATAAGCACCATCCCAATTAGAGTCATGTTTACATTACACTCTCATTTTCAAGGATACTCATCCACTACATTACACATCTGAGTTACATTTTAAAGTATCATTGTTAACAGATCATCCAGCACAATGTAGATTTCATTTGGTGCTCATGATGTCCTTAAAATGGGCAGTCGTTGGGGTAGGGAGCATTTTTTTTCCTTTGTGTTTGTAAAATGCCTAGCCCAATGGGATCCTGGTCCATGATCAGAGCTCCTTGGCTCCGTGGTAATCCAAATAATAATAATCAATCATCATCATCATCTGTGCTCTAGGAAAAAGTTGTACAACAGAACACATGGTAGAGCATGGCCAAACTCCATAACCAAGAAAAAACACTGGTCATGTTTTCAAATGAAAGCCTAGTCAGAGTCATACAATTTATCATGGGCTCTCAAAACCAATTCAAAATCGATTGGACGTGAACATCCACATGGATTCGTACTAGTACTAATGTGAGAATCACTTGAACTTAATAGTTCAGAAGTACTGTGATCCGGTGAACAGGGCACTGGACTGGGACTCAGGAAACTAAGGTTCTATGCTCAGTTGTTTCTCCTCCAATCTTGGGGGTGGGGAACGGGACCAACACACAGGATGCACTGAGAAACCTTGAGGACAGATTTACTCAATAATTAATAACAAAAACTTTATTATTATTATTTAAACCAAAATGTTGAGCTTGTTCCTCATGGGCAAACAACAAAGTCATTGCTAGGGGCCTGAATGAGCCTATGGAGCTGGCATGGAAATCTGGAACGAGGGCAGGGCATTCCAAGCAAGAGAGACAGGATGAAAGGAAGCACAAAATTGAAAATGAGACTATAAGACGACAAGAGTGACATCAGACTTGGTGTAAACTGTTCATGACATTGCAGTTTATTACACTGTATCACTAGATACAACGATAAAGACAGACCACATGTCCGGCACAAGGGGCAGAATTGGAGTTCTATTTATTACACAGAAAATTGATTGTCAGCATGTTACAATAAAATATACAATTGTTTTATTCCTTTAAATTCTTATGAGCATCTTGCCATGCTCTTAGCGTACCACATCGCTTGCAGAAACCGCCTTCATGACCGTTGGTCCTATTCTGAAAGGTCTCATCCGCTCAATCCGCCGGAGTCTGTCTTCACATGCTCGGGATAGACAAGGCCCTATCTCACCGGAGGTCTATGCCCAACAGCTACCCTCAACCTGGTTTGGCCAGCCTGTCGAAGCTGTTGCCTGGGGTGTGGCCGCTACGCATGCTACAGCTGCTGGGAGCCACAGGTGAGAGCTGAGTGACAGGTGGGGACCACAGGTGGACGAGCTGTCCTAGAAGGGCACGACATGCCCCTACACCAGAGGTGCTACCCCTCCCTGAACACCCCATCCCCCCAACTCCCGTGGGGTGTATGTCAAGACTTGCGCGTGAATTGGATTAAAGTGAGGGAGAGGTGCGCATAGTCAGCCTCACTCTCTCTTCCCAGATTCCATCTTGCTCCAATGGCAGGACAAGAGTCGAGATGGTTGGAGATGGGCTGGGTGCAGTGGCACTGCGCCCAGCCCATCTCCAACCGTCTCGACTCTTGTCCTGCCATTGGAGCAAGATGGAATCTGGGAAGAGAGAGTGAGGCTGACTATGCGCACCTCTCCCTCACTTTAATCCAATTCACGCGCAAGTCTTGACATCCCCCCAACTCCTGTAAACTTCAAAGTCTTGTGGCGATGGGCGAGCGACGAAGCAGCAGGTGTGGCTACACTGGGAGCTGTAGCCGCGGACCTGCACACAGGCGGCTCAGGTCTAATGGTCGTCTTCTTGCTGACCGAAGCAACAGCTGGATTCGGCATCTACCTGAGTGACTGAGCAGCCCTTTCTAGGACCGCACTGCTCACCTCCGTAGTAAGAGGAAGGGGCTAGAAAAGGTGCCCTAAACATTGTTTGCTTCACAGAACCCTGGCCAGCTTACCGCGGCCGGAGGGGATCCCATCTTATGCGGTCGAACAACAAAACTTCAAATAATAAAACGTAAGATGACACCACTCACTATTGGTACATAGAACTTACGCACGCTTCAAGACAGCCCCTCAGCAGATCGACCAGAAAGAAGAACAGCCCTGGTCGCCAGAGAGCTCGCAAGATTTAACATCGATATTGCGGCCCTGTGTGAAACTCGTCTAGCCAACGAAGGCCAGCTCACAGAAATAGGAGGTGGTTACACATTCTTCTGGTGTGGACGCAGCAGTGACGAACGTCGTGAATCTGGAGTTGGCTTTGCGGTTAAGACTCATCTTGTCCGCAAACTTGCCAGTCTTCCCAAGGGCATGAACGATCAATTCATGACACTGCATCTTCCACTACCGAGAGGAAAGCAAGCTATACTAATTAGCGCTTACGCACCCACAATGATGAATCTGGATGAAGTAAAGGACAAGTTTTATGAAGATCTCTATGCTCTACTTTCATCTGTGAAGCGCACTGACAGGCTGATTCTACTTGGCGATTTCAACGTGAGAGTAGGATCTGATCACTCTGCCTGGGATGGCGTCATTGGAAAAAATGGAATCGGCAAATGCAACAGCAATGGCCTACTACTACTGAAGACATGTGCGGCTCATGATCTGATCATCACCAATACCATCTTCCGCCTGCCCACTCGCAAAAAGACGTCCTGGATGCACCCACGCTCCAAACACTGGCATCTCATTGATTATGTCATTGTGCGGAGGAAAGACAGACAGGATGTAAGGGTGACCAAGGCCATGCCGAGTGCTGACTGTTGGATTGATCATAGACTCATCATCTCCAAATTAAGCCTTTACATCAAGCCAAAGAGACGTCCGCAGGGAAACAAAGCTGTGATGAAAAAGATCAATGTCAGTAAACTGAGGAACCCCAATACAGCAGCTTCACTAGCAGATGATCTTGACAACCAACTCTCAGAGCTGCAATTAGAGGAAAATGCTGAGAAGGACTGGGAACGCTTCCGGAATATTGTGCACTTTTCTGCACTAAAGGTTCTTGGACCCTCACACAGGAAACAGCAGGACTGGTTTGATGAAAACGATGAAAAGATAAAGGCCTTACTTGCTGAAAAGCACCGCCTTCACCGTGCTCATCAGAACGACCCGTCGTCAACAGCTAAGAAAAATGCCTTTAACAATACTCGCAGGACCGTACAGAGCAAGCTTCGTAAGATGCAGGACTCCTGGTTGAGTGCCAAAGCAGATGAAATCCAGAAGTTTGCTGATAGAAACGATGCTAAACGGTTCTACGAAGCCCTCAGATCCTTGTACGGACCTCGGCCCTCAGGGAGCTCCACTCTACTGGACTCAGATGGTGCAACTCTCATTACTGAGAAGACTCTGATTCTACAGCGTTGGGCTGAGCATTTTCAATCCGTGCTGAACCACCCATCTTCCATCAATAACGAGGCGATTGACAGAATGCCCCAGGCGGATATCAACTACAGCCTGGACGTTCCACCATCAGAGACTGAAACCTTACAGGCCATCAGTCAGCTGTCCAGTGGCAAGGCTCCAGGATCTGATGCGATCCCAGCAGAAGTCTATAAGGATGGTGGTGCAGTGCTTGTCGACAAACTCACTCAGCTGTTCCAGTCCTTCTGGAATCAAGGGTCCATTCCTCAGGAATTGAAAGATGCATCCATCGTACACCTCTACAAGAGGAAAGGAAATCGAAAAGTCTGTAATAATCATAGAGGAATATCACTGCTTTCTAGCGCAGGTAAGATCCTTGCACGAGTGTTGCTGAATCGCCTGATTGACCACCTGGAACAGGGTCTACTACCCAAGACACAGTGCGGCTTCCGCAAAGAGCGTGGCACTGTGGACATGATCTTTGCAGTCCGACAGCTCCAAGAGAAGTGTCAAGAGCAGAATCGTGAACTGTACACCATCTTCGTGGATCTTACCAAGGCTTTTGACAATGTCAGTCGTGAAGGTCTGTGGCGCATCATGTCGAAGTTTGGGTGCCCTGACAGATTCATCCTGATGGTACGTCAGTTCCATGACGGCATGACGGCTCGTGTTCTGGACGACAGAGAAGCTTCAGAAGCCTTTCCCATCACAAACGGCGTCAAGCAAGGGTGTGTGTGTTGGCACCAACCCTGTTCAGCATAATGTTTTCAGCTATGCTGTCAGACGCCTTTCAGAACAGTTCCTTGGGAGTCAGCCTGAGATACAGGACTAATGGGAAACTGTTCAACCTGCGAAGACTCCAGGCTGTCACCAAGATAAAGGAGACTGTGTTACGAGACCTCCTTTTTGCTGACGACTGTGCCCTGAATGCTGGATCAGAGCAAGAAATGCAAGCCAGCATGGACAAATTCGCAGCAGCATGCGACAACTTTGGCCTCCTCATCAACATAAAGAAAACCGAAGTGATGCACCAGCCAGCTCCGAAAGCCCAACACCAAGAGCCCACCATCACAGTGAAGGGACAAAAGCTGCAAGCAGTGGACCAATTTACATACCTTGGCAGCACCCTCTCCCGTGCAGTGACAATTGACATCGAGGTCAACTGCAGAATCGCCAAGGCAAGTTCTGCATTCGGCGGACTGCTGACTAACGTGTGGGACCGCCGTGGAATAAGCCTTGCTACAAAGCTTAAAGTCTACAGAGCAGTAGTGCTAACTACCCTGATGTATGCCAGTGAGACTTGGACTGTATACAGGAGGCACGCTAGGCAACTGAATCACTTCCACACAACTTGCCTCCGCAGACTTCTGAGGATCCGGTGGCAGGATAAGGTGCCAGACACAGAAGTCCTCTCCAGAGCAGGCCTGCCGTCGGTTCATACTCTGCTTATGAAAGCCCAGACACGCTGGGCAGGCCCAGACCACCGCATCCCCAAACAGCTCTTCTATGGTGAGCTGTCTCAAGGAAAGCGATCGCACAGGGGACAAAAGAAGCGATACAAAGACACGCTGAAAGCCTCTCTCAAGTCCCTGGATATCGATATCACCTCCTGGGAAACCCTGTCACAAGACCGATCGACATGGCGTACACTGATCCACCAAGGCTGCCAGACATCTGAAGCCAGAAGGATAACCATAGCACAAGAGAAGCGTGCACTCCGTAAAGCCAGAGCTGCAAATGCTGTAACAGTGGTGCCCACACATGTCTGCCCGACATGTGGCAGAACATTCCGTGCCCGTATTGGCTTTACCAGCCATTTGCGGACGCACCGTGGACAGCTCACAACCTGTTAGATGTCAAGGTCTTCTTCGAACACGATGGACGAACATCCTATGAGCATGGCAAGACAGGTATTTTTCTTCCCCTGGAGGGGGTGGGGGAGGGAAAAGAGAACCTACTACTCTGAGGACTAGTAAGTGTAAAGTATATCTTTCAAGCTCCGTAGGTAGAAGGGAAGTGAACTTCAGAATGAACTGCTCAGTCTGACTCAACATTCATTGCCATCAGTAGATTTTTAAGACTCATTCGCCTTTCCTTCCTCTCTGCCTAACCACACACAGTTTGTGCTCTCTCGAAGTTGCTCAGAGTGCTGCATGAGCCAGTTATGCTCCTCAGTGAGGCCAAATGTGGTTCATAGCTCTGGATGTGGTGGACCCATGTGCCTTGCCTTGGCACAAGAATCTTCTGCGTGCTGCATGGTAACTCTGGTCAAAGGGAACACAGAATCATATTGGGCACAATTTAAGCTGTGTAGTATGTTATAGCATTGCCTCTCTGGTTGCTCTAATTCAGAGTTTGTCAGCATTTCCAACACCTCCTACTCCAAAGCAGGGGTTGCTATAATGGTCATTAAAAAAACCTGCCTCAGGCTTTAGTCTGGCCTAGGGTCTCAGCCCACAATTTTTTCCTTCCCGTCCTCCCCTCATTCCCTTTGGGAATCTTCCTGGTGTGTTGAAGTGGAGGAGGGAACCCAAACACTAAGTTAACTTAAATGCATAAAACACGCAGAGATTAATTCGTCCACTGCTCTCTGTTGGGCAGCACTTGGATACCAAGAGGACAGACACCTATAAATCCCCAAGGCAGATCGTGCCTAGGTGTTATGGGAATACACTGTTAAAGACCCCTGTAATATCTAGTGTAAAAAAGAATTTGAAATCTCAGCTTTGCTTTGAAATTCTGGTCCAGATTTACTGTTGGTGCATCCACACTTACCATAAAGATGAACTGGCCTATTAGCAAGACCCTCAGAGTCACCACCAGTATTTTGGTGCTAGTGAATTTTTCCTGCTTTCTTCAAACAGTTAAAGCACAAGACTCTGGGCTCAGCAGGAATGTAAAAGGAAATATAGGAAGAAGTGTTCCCTCAGGAGCATATTTAATCTTAGCTTAGCCAATTTTTTTTTTCTTTCCACAAGAACCTTGTGGAACTTAACTTTTCCTGCCATGTAGCTGAAGCTTTGGTGCACTGGCAGCATGAGAATTCTTCAGGTCCGACAGCGGTGCTGTCGACCACAATGGAAGTGTGAATGCAGTCAGGAGACCAGAGCGCTCCATATGGCAGTTCTTGTTTTAAGGTTATTTAAATACCAGTAAATGGAAACATGGCACAGCAAGCCCCAAAGCCTCAGGCAGGATAACAATATAATCCACTGTAACTCATGTGCTAATTGTAAGTGGATGACTACTGGAGTTTGAAGTTTGAGTAATGTTCAAGGCAGCAGGTTTGCCTAGGCTAAAAGTTTAGGGCTTTTACCATCATCAACCGCTAAAAGGGCAATGGTTATTTTGGGTAGTACCCACTACACCTGAACTAATTCTTCCATGGAGCTAGTGTTCTAGTACTATCACCACCAGGAAACCAGCAATACAATATCACTCATGTTCAAACCTAGAAGTAAAAACCACCCATGTTAGGTAAACTTCTGACTCACATCTGCTGAAGAGTAGCTGCACCAGTCAATGGTAACATTTTCTGCAGTCTACGTGTGTATGAGGTCATATTGATTATGTTTCCTTTCCACCTGAACTATTTAATGCATACCTCTGATACCGGTCATAAGTGACCATATTCATTCAGCTTTACAATGTAACTAAATGGAGTTCAGACACGCTATGGTATAAAGTTACTTACTGCCATCCGACAGCAGTCCAATGAACGCTGTACATACACAGTAGCATTTGAATCAGTGTTAACTTAATTCTTAATAGCTGAAACTGTGACAGCGTGCTGACCCTTTCATGTCAACCGGGAGCATGCAATCTTTGCAGAAGATCCTCAGGCCTTTAATCAGATTCTCAGTGGGTCTTAAAGGGATACTACAACATCAGTTTGTAAACATCTCTCTAGTGGAAACAAAAACTACTTCTGAGCTAGCCAATTACGCAATCCCAGAAGATGTAGCATACGGTCATAATGGAATGAACTGTGGAAGGAAATTACATTTTAAAGCAGGTGGTGGCAACCTCAAACCTTGACTCAGATATTTGCAGGCAGGATTATATCCCCATAAATAGATCAGGCTTATAGAAATGTATGTTGTAAAATGCTTTTCATGTCATCTAACCCTTCACCTGGATGGCTCACTCCAACATGTAATGTGTCATGCAAAATTGTGTGCACGTTAAAAATGGTGCCTATAATCAGTTTGAGCACATTTGTGAAAAGCACGTGGGATACTTCAAGATCAACAGACCCTTACTCCTTGTAGCGACCTGTGATGTCAAATACCATTTTATCACATCACTGCAAATTCAGCAGGAGAAGGCAGAGTAGACCAATTCTGTTAACAGATGCATTATTAACTGGGATTGGGAGGAAAAAAAAGTGTTAAGGAACAGGGGATGAAGCAGGGAAGGAAAGAAAAAGAGTGTTAGTGAGTTGAATCCCAAGTCTTAGCCTATCAGGCACTAACATTAAACAGTCACTTGCTGCATTACTTTAAAAATTCATTTTAGCATTCAAAGCCATTGCAATCTGCTGTGGAGAGCTAGAATTACAAACTTAAAAAAAAATCAGTTATTTTGTCTGGAGCTATTGTAGACTAATGTGTAACAGACATCACTGGATGGTTCATAATGGCTCCAAGGGCCATTATAACCTCAAGGGTCAAGACCTACTTGAAGGCTTTAGAGGTTGTGGATCACTGACCCTAAATAGACCACTGCAGGCAACACTTGCACAGCAAGTTGCTGCAAAAAGGCTGTGAAGTTTTCTGTGAAAGACTGCTGCTTATGCATTGTAACACTTGGACTAAAATAAATAGGAGTTTAGGCCTACAGAAATAGTTTGCAATACTACTGTAGTGTAATTCAGTTGTCAAGTAATTTTAGTAAATGTCATTTAGAAAGACAATCAAGAAGTTCTTTTTCTCCTGTCCCGCCTCCCTTTTTATTTTTCAAAGAGTTCAAAAGGGCCAAATGGAGGGATTATCAAAATTAAATACGAAAGAAAAAGGTATCCTCAAGCAAGGAGCTTATGTGCAGACTTCCTACCCCAAGTGAATTTTCATGAAGCGAGGAGTTTTATATGGAAACACTGACAGAGCCTCATACGTTGTGGCATAAATTCCCCCATTAGAACAGCTAACCCAGTCAGCACTCTTAGGACTGTTTCTCAGTCTTGTGAGAAGGATGAAAATTAAGAGCCACGAAGCAAATTATGTCCTGGTCTGCCCAGTTATTTGCCCCTCAAAACCCTTTAATGGAAACTTTTCAGACGTGAGGAAGAACTTTACCTTTCAGTAGCGAGGGTGGGAAAACTGCTTTTTAAGCACAGAGTGAAACAGTTAATAAGTTAAACACTAACACAGAAAGACTTAAGTTTTAAACACATGCATCTTAAAATGAGATAGTAGATGTTCATTTCCTCATCCCCCTCATTCCCAAGCTGAGGGTCTACTCCTCTTGCAAGAGATGACAACCTGAAACTCCAAAAGGAGAAGCAGCTCAGCTCTAAGAGGTCATCTCTTAAAAGAAGAAACAGACCCATACTCAGCTCTTGATAGACAAAATATTATTAAGATTACTTATAGGGCTGCACCTGTTTCTATTAGTGATTTTCAGAACTTGCCATTTACTATATTATACATAATTGCAGATTACTATTAAAAATAAAGTTTAGCTTTCAAAAACCATCTAGGTATTTGATTAAGGGGGATGGTTGAGAAATGATAAATGGGTTTTCAAAACACAAAGCAGATGGGTATCTTGGCTACTATGGAACCCCAGTGTAGCCACAGCTAGTTCCAGTTGTAAATGTATATAAATCTCCTTAGAATTTAATTGGCAAGAATACTCCGATGTACACTGCAGATTTTTCTTTTAAAAAAAGAAAACATATGCAAGGTGGAAGCACCATTATACAATATTAAACTGTTAGAGGTTTAAGCTTTGTGTTGGTTTAGGCATTAGTTACCAACAACCACTGATGGCAGACATAAAGCCTCCCTTAAATTATTAAGCATAAAACAGCAGACTGTAATATTTTGCTAAACCAAAGTACAGACACAGACAAAGATGTCATTTCAATATTTGAAACCAGCAAGTTTAATTTAAAATAAGAGCAAACCAATAAGCTCAGAAAATAGCAGTGTGTGAGAGGAAAATTACACTGCTAGAGAGAAAAAAAGGGGAAGGGACTTAAGAAAAGTAATCTCCAAGTGGAAATTAGAAATCAACCCCTAGAAACAGAATAACACAAAAGAAATATTACTGTCCACTTTCTAAATCAATATAACACTGCTACACGACAGAATTACCATGGTAACTCAAGTAAAAAGAATAAAGCAATTCTTATTATTTCAAAATAAAATCACAGCCTGAAGCCCAGCTTTTATTACAACTGCTGATAGATCGCTGGCTTGTATTTATCTGAAATATTGCTTTTCAATCAGCTATTTCATGAATGTACAAGTTTCACTGAGCAGCCCACTTAAACAGTGCAAGTTTAAAAAACTGAACAGGCTAGCCAATGAATCGTTTTTATCCATTTTTAAAGGCGGTTGTTACATTTTCGCTTAATCCAAATTAAAGAGAGATAAGGAAACAAAATAAAAAAATAAAGTTAGTGCTTGTTTAACTTAACCTCTGTAAATTCCAGCCCTTTGATTCCCAGGACTCCAAAGCTCAGAGGAGTACAACAACATACCCTAAGTGTTCTAGTAATCTCACGGACAATGAGACTATTATTTATTTTAGTTTTGCATAGGGAAGGTTACACATCTGTTCTCTTATGAAGAAGAAATCAGAGAAAACACCAACTCTAGAAAAAGTCACTCAAGGATGTTTTGACTTGCCCTACTGGACACGTAGAGACTTAAACCACAGTTTGTACCAGTGCAGGAAAATGCATCAAGGGCAGGATATTAGTCTGTACTACACATTGAGGCCAGGCTAAATGCAAAGCTCAGTTAAGTTCCCTCATGTCTCCAATGCTTGTACTCCTTGCACTAATGTACTTAAAAGGTGGCAAGCCAGCAGGTTACCTTCTGCTCCCTCCCCATCAGCTGTTCAAAAGAGCATCGATCAGAAACTGAAAGCAACAATCCTCTGAAAAACAGCAATGCTTTTTCTCCTTGCTCTTATAGCAGAACAAACTCTTCCAGCTAGCTGAATATGCAGAGGCATTAAACAAGGCAGGGGCTATGCTGATAGTTATCAAAGTAAAACTATCACAAGGTCACAAAGGCACTAATGGTCAAGAAGTTTTAGGCCCCCCCCAATCTACAAACAAAATGATGTTGGGGGAGCTGCCTTAGGATTCCACATGGCTTTCTAAGATGGTCATAACAGTTTTTCTGTCTGCAAAGGCAAGAACCAACATGTTAGCGCGTTGCATCCCAACTGTGGCAAAAAACAAGGTGCTGGCAGAGATTTTTCTCTTTGCTGAAAGGAGGGCTTTTATCATCACTTGGATCTAACTTCTATGGGTATGTCTACACTGCACACTAAGCCGAGGTACTGACTCAGGTTTGAGCCCAATCTCCCCTTCCAGCTATACACAAACCAGCTTGGCTCAGGTCAGCAAGCCCACAGGACCGGGTCCTAGGACCCTGCTAAGGAGCGGGTCAGAGACAGAGTTCCTCTGCAATTGAAGGCCGAGCCCTATCATTTTGCAGTGCGGACACAACTCGGGCCGCAAAGCCAAGTCAAAAGGTCTGCATAGTGCAGTATGGACTCGTTACCATGGCAGCGAGACCTAGGCCCAGCAACTGTAAGCCCGGGTTTAGAATACAGTGTCGACATATCCCATTAGGCCACAGAAAGCAAACTGAGGAGCACCTTCAGATGCTACTCAGCAGTCAGCCCAGAGAAAGGGGCAGTCAGCATGAAGCTGCATGGCCCTCACCAGATTCCCATGAGTGTTGGGACAATGGTTATTCCTTTCCTACCTGGGCTAGTAAGGTTCTTCCACTCTTTTTCATTGAGTGCCACTAGGGGTGGCATGGAATGGCATCTGGCCAGTGAGTGGGAGAGTGCAGCCAGCACTGCTCCCACTTCCCAACTCTGTTCAGCTCAACCATTTTTGCTCACAAGAGTATTCGGTCAACAGCCTGCACTCTCCCGAACCAAGGCCGAAGATGCTGTCTGAGCAGCCCTCACTCAACTGAGCAGGGGAGACAAGGGCTGTGCAAGGAGAGATCAGGCCACCCAAGTTAGGAACAAATTAGCACAGGCACTCTAGTAGCATTTGTAAAATCAACTCCCTCTCTCTGGGCTTCGGCAAGTCACCAGACCTCGGTATGCCCTGGCTTTACAACTGTAAAATGGGTCTAATACATAGCATGTTGGGAGGAATTATTTAATATTCTTAAAGCGTTTTGAGGAAGAAAAGCACTAGGGATATGCGAAGTATCCTAACTGGAAGATGAGAATCAATGGGAAAAAAAAAGAGTGGTAAGGCACCTAGTAGCTTTCTTTTATATTAAAATATTTAAATGTCCTTACAGCTTCCTCTCCCACAATCCTGTCTCAAAGTCAAGAAGAACTCTGTGGCTTGCTAATACTGTGATACTGCAGTAACATTGCTCATTTTAAAATAGAAACTGCAGCAATACTAACCTTAGTATAGAAGAAGTGCACGCTGCATTTAAAGCATAAAGTGGCCCTATAATCATTCAAACTATTGCAATTGGGATTCAAAAGCAGTGGTGGAAACAATATATGCTTAATTTGAACATGGACTGCTAAGAGGTTACACTCAAATATCCTGTTTTATAGAGTGTCTGGCTATATTTTAGAACATTTTTCTAGAGCGTAAGCCAGCCGAGGTCTCAATCATGTACAGATTAGAGAAAGGACAGGAGACTGGGGGGAAAATAGAGTCCTATTCTGTCTGACTCACTGAAATAGGACACTCTAAACTGCACTTAAAGTGTTTCTTTAAACGAAAATGGCTAAAGTAGTAGGATGTAGAAAAACAGAACCAGTAAGTACAGAGGTGGTTAGAGAGTTTTTATTCAAATAAAGTCTTGCCTCGGGAGATGGAAAGAGAATCTTGAAATATGGAAATTTGAATTTACATGTGTTAAAAGCATCAGTGAGACACTTCTTTGGGAAAAAAACCCACCTTCGTTACTATACATGATAAAGCAGCAACTGAATGTTTGCTTTGATCCCAGCGCATAAAGGGTGAAGCTTTTAGGCAAGGAGCGGCAGGTGATCTCAGCTCTTCTGCAAGTCCTAATGCTCCTAAAAGCCACTCTTCCAGTTTCTGTAATTGGGCATCAGTAGTTAATGTAGTATTGACTGCATTACATGCTCCTGTGCATCCTCTCACTAATGCCAATTGCATCACCTTGTACATTTACCATATTGCTTAGCCAATAGCTGTTAAAAGCAATCCAAATCATGAATCATATAGGAAACTTTTAGCAAGACACGACATCCAAAGGAGACAATTTACAGTTGAGTTAATCTGGGTACATTAGTGAGACATGGATTCAGGAAGACAGACCAATTTATGTTACTTTAGTTTTACCCTTTATTGCTTTGTATAGGCAAATGAATGGAAGGGCATGGAGTAAAAACAGATATAAAGGAGTCCTTTCAAAAAAAATAGAGCTCCAGTCTATGCAGACAGGTCAAAGGGTTTGAGATGTCTAGTACAGCCTTTCATATCCATAGCAGGGTACTTACAGAAGTCATTTTCCACAAAGGAGAATAAAAATGAATATATTATGGATTCTGAAGAATGTTAAATATCCTCAGGTATAAACATTAGGCAGAAACTGAGTTGCCAAGATCACCTAAAGCAGACCAGACCCAGCCTATCCACAGAGATATCTAGTAAGTGTCTTCAGTATCTACAATGCCATCACAGGCCCACACAGCAGTCTTTGTGCGTGTTTCCAAACAGTTTTGTGCACAGAGTCTAAGTTCCTTGAGGTGGGGACTGTAACTTTGTAGGCAGTGGATAAAACAGTCCTGAGTGGGCTAACTTCTCAAAACTACTTGAGCACACACGATTTGCTTCAGACAATACATTGGTAAAAATAAAATAAAAGCAATACATTCATCTCAACTTGTTAGTGGGATTTGATCATCTGGAGACTACTCGTCACTTCTGAACGCGAATGCATGGTCGAAATATGAAAAGACGTTGAAGTGGATTAGTTAGCTAAAAGGTAGACCCAAATCTAGAAATAAACTGGTAAACCCCAAACACCTCTTTTTGTTCTCTGTTTGTGCATCACCTAGCACAAGGGGGTCTGGGCAAAAAATACATAATAAAATATAAGGCACACATTTTACAGTACAATCTCTAACGAGGCACTTGACAGAAATTACTGGTAGTCCTTTATTTCTCAAGTTTAAGCAGTACTATTTTGCTTTTCTTATTAAGCATGACAGTGTCAGAAAAAGGAAAGACTGGATATCAGGGTGATGCTGAAGCCAAAGAAATACCCCTTAGAATAAGGCATTAATAATTTGTAAATGGGGAGGGGGGGAAGGAATGAAGGGAAAACAACTGTGTACCTGTCAAAAGTATTTCAAAAAAAAAAGAGAACACATACTTGTATGTTTAAATAATCTAAAATATTGGAACTCTGGTGCTCTAAACCCCATTTAGGAAAAGATCACAATTCCCCTTTGAAAAGCTTCCAGGGGTCCCTTTGAAAGGGTTGCACATGAAGGGAAAGTGCCAAAACAAAACATTTTCACTAGCAGATCAATTTAAACAGCTGTGGTAAAGCAGCAGCCACTGGCACCATCATTAACAATTTAAAGCATGGCTGCTTTTGTCTTCCTTCCCAGTTACAGTCTCATTATGCTTTTTTTTTTTATTTATTAGAAATACAGTCCTCTGGAATACATTTCTATCTCATATCCATAATGAACCACCTAGGAGCATCTCTGGCCTTGACCCAAATATACGTTTATATTAGTGAGGGAGTTTTTGTTGTTTAGTTTTGTTTCAAGTTCTCTTCACTCATGAATAACCCTACATGTTTCTTTTAGAGAAAGAATAGAACTGTTAAAACCAGTAGTTGCATCAACCAAGTATTCCCCTAGTTTTGTAAACACATACATGGGAATTTGATAAGTGAGTGCAGAATTTTGAACACTGCAGTAGAAAATACACAATTGATCATTTAAACAAAAAAAATGTAAATTCATTCACCACTACCTGTGATCCTCTTTGATGCCCACTCTGTGATAATACAATTATTAATAATAAATATATTTACAGAAGTAGACACACAACTTCCTTCTCTATAAATGTTCTTGAAAAACAAAACAAAAAATCAGTGTGTCGGAGCCCCGGCCATGGCCCAGAACTTCACTGTGCTAGATGCTGTACAAACAGAACAAAAAGACAGTCTCTGCCCCAAAGAGCGTACCATCTATTTGTGACTCAGTAGCCAACAAACGGTCTTGAAAACTCTATTGCCTTGGGGGAGTGGTCATCCTATCAGGGAACAGGAAAATAACCCACACACCGGAGAACTATCAAAACAGCTGCTGTGGATTGTTCACAAACCATCTATAGGCTGAAATATGCTAATCTAATAGTAAACAAGATAACAAAAAATAGACAAGTCCCTCTAGGTGCCCCCAAAATTATTGGTGAATAAGTGCTACAGTCACTGAAAGTCATTCCCTGTGGACAGTTCACCCACATTAAAAATCACTGCCCCCAACTCTAGTATACTGTTTAAAACTTCACAATACACTAAACAAGGACAATTCAGCACAATTTTAAAAACACATAGCACCATTAGAGTTTTACACTTCAGCAGTTAGCAATATCTGCAATGTATTTTCTATTCTTAGAATACCATGCTTAATGTTTTTTGGTACCATTACTATGATTTGGATGGATTTCAAATATTTTATTTGCCATGAACTTTCATATTCTTAACCTAAGATAAAATGGTTTAAAGATGCACTTAACACTGGTGCTGCCAGCATATTTTCCTTTCGTAGCTGTTCAGTTACTTCTGATGAAAGCCTAATGTTGTTATAAGCTTAATTATTTGACTTAGGTTAAACAAAAAACTTTCAATAGGAAACAGACATTTGCAAACAATGAAATGTGTTTCTAAAGGTGAACTCTGAAAACCTAAAAAAGCCTCCCAAGTGAAATCAATTAATCCTCCAACCATGATAACTTCTTAACCATTTAAAAACAGATATTTCAGACTGTGCTGTGACCCTTTATCACCAGATCTAATGGCTTACTTTATTAAAAATGCACTGCTCGTACAAGGACTTTTTTTTTTGGTGAAGATTCTATACTTTGATGACTCTCAAGAGATGCTACAGCAAACAGATAAAATACACAGCTTTCATGAATATCACATGAAAATTGAACACCAACCCACAGGCAGCACAACAGATTTTAATCTTATTAACTGTTGAGCAGCCTTCTTATTACATTTAAATCCAAAATTAAACCTAAATAATTTCCATGATTCAGTCTCTTCTTTTATCCCTCCCTCCCAAACCCACCTCCAAAAGTTGAGGGGGAAAAAAAAGTGCTTCCTAATTGTTTTAAACACGTAATATGCCTAGAAGACAACTGCAACATAGCAGCAGCACCTCGGAACTTAAAAACATTGACGCTTTAAAGAGGAGTCCAACCTCAATACCATATCCCTGCAGACTACAAAATTACCTTGATTGTACAACACAGGAGTGTGTATGTATATATCCATAAAATACAACTCACTGCTATTAGAAATGTTAACTTCTCCATTTCTTTTCAGGATGGGCAAAACCAGTTTCATTAAACTAAGAACTCATCTAAATGTTCAGCCTAACCCTTTCAGCAATATTGAAGAGATAGGGATAATATTTTAGAGTCATCTTTTCAGTCAAGTGCCCCAAGAATGACTGTTCTAAATGTGCAATCCCACAAGATTTGAAGCAGCTAAGCTTTAGGGCAGGGATTCTCAACCTTTTCTTTCTGAGCCCCCTCTTCCAGCTATACCACCAATTTCACACTTCCTGTACCAGGTACAATCTCAAACATTTCCCTTTTGTGACTCTAAACAGAATCCACAGCAATTACGCTTATGCAGTAGGTTGCATGATTGGCCCCAACTATATACACATTTCCTTAATCGGTTGGGTTATATAACCAGTTCTCAGCAACAGAAGTTTTTCATTCTTTGAATAAGGTGACTTCTAGGAGGACGTGCAGGAAGCCTGACAGGTCTTGGAGAAGCTTCTCAGCAAAAGCAGAGGGAAAAAAAAACAGCTTTCAGAATAAAATAGTTTTCCTGATTTCTAATAAAGTTCCATATTCAGTATTAGAAGAAAATGACTCTCTGCCCTTGCCAGGTGTCATCTATTTTCCCCATTACTCCTCGCTTCGCTCTGCAGCACTTGTCTGATCAATTTGCCATTTCCTTTTTTAAAATCAGCAACGTATAGGTGGTCTTGGAAAGATTATATTTTTACTGGTAAGTGTTGATTTCACCATACAAACAAATACCACTGAAAAATATTTCCACTGATAAAACCCTAAGTTGACAGATAGGTAAAGTAAGAAAAATGAACTCAGTACGATTTCAAGATATTTGTATGTTTTGACATGTGCTGTTGATAATTTGTGTTTTAATGTTTATAAAATTTTAACTTTTTTGAAATCAGTGTCTGCTGCCATTCAGTAATTCCTGTATGACTCTGACACCCTCCATAATTTTGTAGAACTGAAAATTTAAAAATAAATTAAAAAATGTTTACAAACAAACATCTATAATATCTGTTGATTTAAAAAAAATCTCACACACACACAACCCCGCCCCAAATTCTGACAAACAGCCACTGGATATTTTTTCTTCCAGAGGTAGCACTATTTCACGTTTAGGCTTGTGTTCATTCTATAACTACCTTATTAGATGTCTATAATGATCTTGTAAATGGTTCTATACATTGAGTAAAATGTCACATCTTGATCTTGCTAGATTTGCATGCGGCATCTAACATTCATTTATAAGACGAATGCATGGGCCCCGATCTCATGGCTGGAGTCATATCTCACTGATCATTCTTGTCATTGGGTTTGTGGTTGGAAGAAGGGAAAAAAAATATCTTTGTTCTCCTGACTTACCATGACACAGGATTCTGTTTGGACCCATCGCTTTTATTCACACTTTATAACCACCTAGCAATCAACATTGATGGTATTTAATCCATCTTTATCTAGATCTGGTCCTTCTTCCTTTTTCTCCAAGTGGCTTTGCCTTCATTTACCATGTTGCGTAAGTGATACTTTTAAGTGGATAAGTGAGAACTTCCTGCTATTAAATATAGATGAGAGAAATGCTGTTTTGTGGCCCTATTTCATGGAGTCCTGTATTTTAAGGTTAAGTCTCCCCATATTACTCCTTCCCCCACAGCCCGATGCATGCAAGTGTTTGATCATTACCTGCTCTTTCAACTCACATCAAATCAGTTAATACAAATCCATTTGCTAAACAACCTTTCAGAAATGCATGGATTAACTGCATAGAAGACTGCAGCCCTGGAGCGTACACTGGTTCTCTCCAAGTTAAATTATTCCAACCATCTTCCAATCCGCTTGGTTTTTTTTCCTGGTGCCTCAATATTACCTCCTTTTTCAGAAGTCTCCATTGTTTACCACTAGAGCAGCTGATCTCGTTTCAGATTCTCCAATATTCATTGCCCTAAATACTTCATACTGATGTGCAGCTTCTTTTTGCAAACTCACACCCACGTCCGTCCTTGGTACCCATATTTTGGGGTCACCCTCTAAATATCAAAGTCTTCATCCAAGACGCCCATAACATTTGCTGGAACTCTCCCACCTGGTATTCATATTACTTATTCTTTTGCCACATTTAATTGATTCAGGTTCTATTTTTAACTCGCAAGACCCATGTTTGTATGCACTGTTGGCTGTACCAGCTTTGAGATATAAAACACATTCTGATCAGTGCCTTCGTACATGCGAAGAGGGCAGTAACAAGTTGTTCAATAAGCTGGGTCTAAGACACTGAGTAGTTAACAGCACAAGTTAGGTGAAAAAAAGTTGCATTTTTTGTAATAAAAGAATGATGATTTCTGTTAGTGTGCTTCATGCCATACATACTACTAACTAGGCTGCACTTCACTGTTAGCAAAGATTACAGCTGGAATAAGCAGCAGTATTTTCCTAATTGCTATTACAAACACTGAATTTTTGTTTTGCTTTGAGTGTTATTTGCGCATTACACTTGAAAATGTGATCTCTACATGATGCATTTTTGCTTTTACACAGGTAACAGCACTTCCTCAAACTGAAGAATTTAATTTTGGCTGTTCTGCTCTGTTCATATTGTTCCATCATCACAGATTATAATTTTGAGTGCAAGCATGAACTGCAAAGGAGGATTTTAAAATGTGGCAGAAACGGTTTTTGTTTAAAAAAAGCAGTACACAACTTGTGGCCCAATAGGAAATAAGGTCAGCCAGCCAAATATGTCTTATTCAGAGGAAGATTACAGAGTAGCCTTATGCTTCTAATAAAATAAACTCACTAGATTCAACTTACACAGCCAAAAAAGCAACAGAACACCTTTGAGAGCTGAGCTGCTTCAGAGCCTTTGAAATCCAGAGACCTTCATTTGTTTTTTCAGCATAAGCAATATGCAACCACTTAATACTTCTTTTAGCCACCGTAGAGTCATCTGCAAAGTTGCTGGAGAAGATTTGTAACAGATGCTTTTATCTACTTCATTTTCTAAGCTCTAATAAGTCGACAAGGAAACCAATCAGACAACTCAATAGAAATCGAAATTTCTATCTTCTAGGTCAGGTTATTTGGAAATTTCAGGAAGCCAAATTGACTGCTACCGTATTGGTAAGACTGGTTATGCATTCCAGACATGAAATCTGTAAATAAGACACCATGACTGTCAATTCAGAGTTAAGACTTTATGAATTTCATAGAACTGAGGAGAATGGCAATAAGAGGTTTTTTTTTTTTTTTTTTTTTTTTAATAAAGAGGAAAAGTCTTGGTGGGAAAAAAAAATCCATCCAAATTTTATTCACCACAACCTGCAGGTCAATCCAAAGTTAGGCAATGTACTTGTGTTCCACTCCATAAAACTAGACTAAGGTTCTCTGAACTTGCAAATAAGTTGGAGCGCACTGATCGTGTAAAATATATTGTATCTACTGATGATGGTCCTCCAGATACCTGAAAAAAGTCCACTATAAGCAAAGCTACAGGTCTGATATAATATTTGAGCAGAATTCTTATGGTTATTTTAATGTGGGAAAACCTCAATGTAGCAATTATGAAACCTACTGGTTAGAAACCACCAGATGTGGGTTACTTTTTAATACTCAGGCGCTTCCTATTCAAAATATTTCCCACTACACAAAATCCATTTCAATAGTAGAAGAAAGCATAGGAGGAAATCCTTCCCTTTCAACCTGGTATTTGAATTACTTAGTTTTAAGTACTATTAGTGTTATGTGATTAGCATCAATTTTGACAGGGGAAAACAATTCCTCTTTTTGTCAAGAACTGAGACACTTCTAATATAGCAATATTGCTATTACTGGGTGTCAAAACGTTTAAATTCACAGGGTTCCAGGCATACTAAACATCCTTCCAAATTTTCTCCAGTCTGTAAACCCATGGAAATTCAGTACCTCCATTCTGCCTCCAAATGACACCAGTGTCTAACTTTTCAGCTGTTAGATCTTTTCACATGCATGGATATGCTAAAAGCTACCAGAATCCATACTATCCAGCAGCATATACTGGCAGACACAATGCAATGAAGTTATCCATTTAGAAAATGAATATAAAAGAATGAGTGTTCACACCTATCTAAAGGTCAGAATAGCCTTCTTTTAAAGAAAATGGCAATCCCCAATATTTAGCTTTGCCATTAACATTACGGTAGCACCCTCAAAATGTTTGTCACACAGGTCACAAAGCAATGTTTGTTTTCTCATCAGAAAACTTGTGGTCAAACTTACCATATTCATCCTAGAAACTACCAGTGACAGAGCAGTTAAATTGCTTGCCCAAGGGCAAATGGCATTCACACGAGGAAGACACAGGTTCCCTGACTCCTAGTCTCATGCTCTAACTACTAGATATCAGTGCCTCAGCGTCATCTTTGACTCTTCCCTAGATTGCTGCACTGCTCCTTCCTTCATAAGGACAGCTAGCTTTAAAAATAATGGAAGCACACGCCAGCACCCAAACTTAAAAAGAGTCAATCTCTCCTTCAGCTTCATTCTAAAGTTACCTTCCTACACTAGCACCACCTCTCCCATTTAGAGAATAAATTCTCACAATAAACCAATGATTCTTTGCCAGAGCAGTTTAGCAGGCCTATTAGCTTATTGTCATTATGTTTATAGCTATAAAGAAGAGCAGTAAGTAATAATATATATAATTAAACATGTAAATTAAAAAAAGATGTGGGAAAGGAAGCATCAAAATTAGATGCAAAAATAAAAGCTACTAAAATAAACAAGCTAAGATGGGTAAAATAGAGTCATGTCGTCATTTGCTGGGAAGAAAAATCCAAATGAATAAAAAAAATAAACTGTTTCTGCCACATGTCCTTCAGCAAACAGAGCCTGAAGTAAACACTTCTGGGCTAGCTGACTTGTCAGCAAAGCCCGGGGAAAACTAAGATAAAGAGCGAATTTCCCCTGTTACTGGCACAGGGAAAAAAAAAAAAATCAAAGGGTTAAGGCAGAACACCCAAACATGCACACTGTACATGTGTGTCAGAGCCATTTACTTACATGTAACCCCGTACGGCATACACTGTGTACAAGCTTAAGGAATCTTAGCCCACCTACCGTCCTCCTTGTCCAGCACCATCATCTCAGGGATCAAGAGGAGTCCGGGTGCAGATGCTGTGTCTCCAGCAGCCTTCACTCAGGGAAGAAGAGAACTAGTCTCTGGGATCACAGATGAGCCACAGCACAGCTGATCGTCCTTTAGCAGCCAGTGAGCTCTAATTACCCAGTTGTCCAGCTTTTAACCTAGATTGCACTCAGTTAGAATTACATTCAGAAATGAAGCACTTTGCAGATACAAAAGCAGTCTCACCTACTTTTGTACCTCAGAATTGCAAGGAACTAAAACTGCAATTTAGAAAAAAAGGGGGATCGGAGCTGTTTCTTTGGCTCTCACCTTCTAAATGGCTCAATTTGCACAGTATAATCTGTGTTAATGTAATTGCATTTGATAGCTCATAACCCTGGCTGTTGCAACTACACAGCTTTCAACCCTTACAAAGTGTTTTCCCTTGGATTTAAGATTAATCTAAATCTCAAATTATATTCAGAGAGAGGGGAATATATCTAAGACCGGCTACTGCTGCCTCTGTCTCTCAATTGGTGCGCTTTGCCCACTTGCTCCTGAATAAACGCACGCATTTCCCAGGGACCCCCTCTTACTCTTCTGTCAGGATTTAATGGTGAATTTAAGCCTTTCTAGCTCAGCAGCACCACCTGCAGTACAGTATCTGTACATTTAGTTTTACTAAACTACCGAGTATCTTTAGTGTTTCAAACATTACTAACTTTGCCTCTTTTTCATGCTGTTCGTTATCACCGATCAATTTTCACACACAACATACTCTTTCAATATTTATATTTACGTACTGCATTTTATACAACTGTGTTTTACTTTTGCCTCTCTCTAGATAGAGATCTGTCTCCAAAGCATTCCTTCCCCCCTTCCCTGCTTTGCTCATTTAAAACTTGAAGTGTCATTTGAAACTGTTCTGTAGCTTCTAATGGGTTAGGGACTCTCCCTTTCCCTACTAAAACCTAAAATTCCCTGCATAGATTCTAAGACCATAGCCCTGCCACACTGGCTTCTTCCATTATTAACTCTATTTCGCAGATGTGTCACGGTTTAGAGCTTGATGCAACACTTCTCAAAGCTCATTTTGACCTTGTTTTTCCATGCACACTTAGGAAATTTCTAAAATACACTTTGTGAATTTCAGTACATCATGCAACATTTCAAATAGTACAACAATTTCTACAAATTGAGTGCAATATTAGTCCTTGCCCATTTGCTCAGAAACATCATTGTTGCAGTTAATTCTACTAACACTGGAATATAAACCAACACGCTTGGGGAAGGGCAATCTTCCATCTTTCCTCACATGAGTAGGCCTTGCTCTCACAAGCAGCCTATTGTCTTCAATCGTGTCAATCAAGATTACAGGATGAGGTCCTTCAATACCAAGCGCGATCTACAATTTTAGGCATCGGGGTATTTTTAATCCCAGAAAACATTTTATTCTCATTTTAATGATATTTCTCCCTCCCCTTTACAACTGATACAATGGTACTCTTTTAAAACATGATAGCAGGCTCAAGTTATATATCCTTAATACCTATTTTTAATTAGATTCCTTATCCTCAGCTCAAATGGCTTTTTCCTTCCCCCTTCATTTTGAATACTTAATCCTAACAGTCCTTGAACATATTTGATGTTAAATATATCATTTTGCATAGAATCATTTTCATCCAGTACTTAAAACTTCTATTCTTCTCCTTTTAATATAGTTTGCAAGGATTGAAATTGTATTTTAGGGTAAGAGTGCAACAGCTAAGTGATCATTTATTTTAGCTACTGTAAATTAAAAAGGAAGGGGACTGCATGCCAAAGATGTGGTAACTAATGCTTGCTGATGTTTGTTCAAAAATGTTTAACTAAGAGAAAAGTATGAATTTCTAATCTAGCATAGGTAAATACTGTAATATTTCCTCTAATATATTGCTAACCTTTATTAGAAAACATATTCCAGTGTTTTTGGATCACAACACCTTACTTCTGACACTTTTTTTCTACCCCAAAGCTTCTATTTTGGGGCAATATTTTTTTCCATCTTTGTAAAGAGTATCTTTAAAGTAGCTATTTTGGTAATTACATGACATTTAAGCTTCTTGTCTACATTAAATAGCTGCTATATGTATTACTGTTGCCCTTTTTTTTGGTAAATATACCTACAGACTGATTATGTAGCTGTCAAAATATTATGCATTAACATGTAGCGCTGTACCAGTATCCATTTTATTCCTGCATTACTTCTACACATCCAATCACTTGGATTCCCTTTTGCAAACTAATAATTCTTGCATTAAACATTCCTCACACACTCACTCATTTCAGACACCAGTAAATAAATATTATATATATATATATACACACACACACACACACATACACACACACATCTCCTGTAACCCTTAAAACACTTTACTAGTAATTTAACAGAATCAGCTACAATTAAGCCAATCATTGGAACTGGTCATGATATTTGAGATCCGCTTACTGATGGGTTCTTTTTAGCAGAAGTTCTGCTCTCCACTGTCAAAGCATTGGCAGTAATTATAGATTTGAGGAATATCTATAATAATTCTGAGCTATGTAATTATCGTATTGGACACTGGGCTGGTTTGTTTGTGCAAGTCAAAAAGAAAGACCTAGAGGGCCAAATTCAGCTGTGGCTAACACACCAGAATTGCACAGGTGCAAGTCTCTACAGATTTTGGCTCAGAATGATGTTCTTTAACTTCAGCTCTGAAGATTCATTTTGGGAAAACACTTGCATAAGTTTTCATTTTTAAATATTTCCTAGTATTACATTGTGTTCTATCAGTTGGGTTATATTGTGTCACTTCAAACATATGAACCGATGCTACCTTAGAGACATAACTTGACATAGTGCCGCAAAACCTCAAGTCAGGAACCTGACTATTTTTGTACTCTCCCCCTTTACCCACAATGATATTTGCAGAGCCCTTAGGAAAGTAGTATTGTTTTTCTGTTGCCCATATTGACACCAAGAAGTGTTTGCGTCAAGGCAGCTTTCCACTTACTAGGCAGCAAACTGATTATTAGACCCTGTGTGATGGTGACGATGTCACCCTAAGGCTTGCATACTCCCCTGAAGCCTTCATTGCAACACGTACCCTGAGGCTAGGAGAGCAATCTCCTCCAAAACAACAATACGGCTGGACAACTAGCTCTCAGGGATGCAACTTCTACCTAAGAGGATGTGAGCTCTCTGCAATGCCCCAAGACTGCTGGAGGAATGAGGGACTTAATTCCTGATTTCCCACATGGATGCATGCAGCATTCATTAAACTTTCACAGTGCCTTCTTATGCAGAAGAGCTAGCTTTTTAAGATTAAACATGACCCTACAAAAAAACAAAAAAGTGAATTGGGTATCTGTGATCTGAAACTTTGTTTTTTAACCTTCTAAAAATCCTAAACAAAAAAAACAGACCTGTCCCGAGAAGGAGACCTGCTTGCATTAATAGAACAGACCCATTTTCAATAACAAGGTCTTTTAAAACAAGCAACTGGTATAGCTAGTGATAGCTTCCATTTTAGTCCATTTATAACCTGTGCAGATCCAGCATCCTTTTTAACATTCACACCTGATCAGGCAACTGGAGCTCCATCCAAGTCAGGCAGAAAGAGAAAGGAAAGCATAAAATAACCTCCTCATAAAATAGTTTCCTCTCTTAATCTCGCCTTCTGTCCCTAATTCCTCTGACACTTAACAGGCATAATTTCTCCTCTAGCATAACTACACTATCAACAGTTTTGAAGATTCACAGACATTACTACAGTTTGTTACTCTGATCTCCACATCAGGGGTTTCTTACTATTCTTCTTTTTAAGTACATCTCATTCTAATTTCCTCCTTACCTTCACCACCATTCCCATTATTTCCTTTTATATCGCTGTTCACGAGAGCTCCTGGAATGAGGGCTGTTGAGAACTGTCTGGATAATCAATGGTTCTAGTTTCACTTCCTTACACCATCATCATTCCAGCCCTGAGCTCCTTATGTTTAACGAGTCTGTCTGCAATACTTGAAAGAACCCAAATACCCCCATTAGCAAACCCTCTTTAGATCTCAGTCTTTCCTCACAGCTCACCTGCTTCCCTTACTTCTGCAGCAGAGGCAGCATCCTGCTGTTAACCTGTCAATCAGATTTAAACAGATATGGGTTGGCAGGCACCCTTTGGCAAAAAGTTAAGGGAGATTAAGACGTTGCGTAGTTTATTATTATTACTGGAGGACTTTCATGCTGAAAGTAAAAAGGCAATCTTTTTCCCTCTAGTCAAACAAAATTCGCACTGTAACAACTTAAGTTTCAGGGATCGCCCATTGTAGCTTACCCACAAAAATGAACTCAGATGGAAATACAAACCCTATCGCACATAAGCAAGGTTAATTCTTTTCTGGTAGTGCTCAACTGTACTGACTATTAGTTAGCCCCATGTATCATGGTGTGTGGAGGAACAGATGTGAGAGAGGTTTATTTTTCTGAACATTTCATACCTTTTACTTAACATTTAGATCAAGTTCTCTCCCCTTTACTTCCCCCCCCACACACAGACACTTTTGACTTCTATACACCCCATTACTAACACTGCATTAGTTTACTTCAGAGGACTCTGTCAAACTAGAATACTATAAAGGCCTCTAAGTCCGCAATTTAATTTGGCATTCAGCTCCCTCCCCACACACCCTTCTGAGTCCCAGTGTGCATTTAACCTTCTAGCTGTTAGAGATTCGACCCCCTCCCACACAGGTGGAGCACACAAGCAGGCATATGATTTTTCCTCATTCCTCAACTGATTCCATTAAGGTGTGTGTCAAGCAGGCTCTCACCTTGCAGGGGCAGATACTCCAAGATTGAGAGGGAAAGGACACTTCCCGCTGTCTCTTTTATTCTAGTAGTCACCTTTCCAAATTAAACCCCCCATCCACCAGGGGAGAGAAGTTTTATGGTAATTTATACAGGCACATAACATATAGCATTCACTGCAACACTACCAAAGTGAGGCTTTGCAGTTTGCAATGTAACTGAAGCTGGTATGATGGTGACAAGCTAATGCCACCTGACCTCATGGCCAGTGACACAGTTATATGCACCAAGATGTCATGCAGTTCTGAACTGGCAACAGGACTTTGATCATGATGACCAACAGCATATTCCCTCATCTGAGTCCTCAAAAGACAGTTATCTCTGTTACACTCCTATTCCCGTACATAATATTACTGGCATAGCTTGGCGGGAGATGAAAGGGTGGGAAAATGGTATCAGCAGATGAAGGAGATCAATTAAAAATATCAGTGTTGTGTTACCGCAATTTTTCCCAATAAGGATTAGGAGGAAAGGACCATTTTCTGAGCTGCACAGACTTCTTTCCCCGGGCATTGCCTATGCCGATGAAGAGGGTATAAGATTACCCTTGCCTTGACCCAGTAGCCACCCATGTGCTCATCCCTAAGGCAGAGGCCACTATTTGAAAACACAGTTGTACAAAAAAAGGACAGCAAAATACTGCCAGAATCAGTGGTGTCTAGGCATATATACGTTCGTTTCTGACAGGCAATCATGCTGACAATGAAACAGTCTTTTCAATTATGGAGAAAATGACACTAGAATAGAATGATTTTAAAAGAATAAAAAAGTCAATATGATGAACTCTTATGGGGAACACTGGAAGAAGCAATCGCCATGCATAACAGCAGGTGATCATGCTTTCAGTACTCACTGGTGCTTTGTAAATAAGTTTCAAAGATTGGGGTGGGGGATTCAAATGCCTCAGTAGGATAAGCCTAGCAAGAGTTTGTAAGTGTGTTGTTACATCAAGCTTGTAAGGATTGTTTTTAGCTCAACAAAAACCATTACCACAGCACTCTGCAGCAAATAACCCTGGACTGCCAAATTTGACAGCTAAGACTGCAGACTAGTGGATGACAGAGGTCCGAGTTATCCTCTCCATTCACCCGGGCCCCAGATTACAAAAACCACTTCCAACAGCACCTTATTTCTCGCTGTCTATGCTTCGTCAGGATGCAGGAGGCTATTTTGGAGAGTTATCACCAGTCTTTTTCTTTTCTCCTCAGCACTTCTTAATACTTTACACGCCAGAATTAATTTCCCTTTAAATTAGCTTTCATAGCCTGTAAATCCTGCCTCCAACCCTGCCTCTCTCCCCGCTCCCAAGTGAATCCAAATGAATTTCTAGCAAGTCTTGACAATAAGCACATGGTTGATCTAAACTTGCATGCAGTCAGCTCTCTCATTTCCACATACACACACCCCCTTTCCTTCCCAGCCTCATTTAAAAAGTAAATCCTTCTCCACAATAAGCCAAGGCGCCCTTTGTGAAGCAGTTTAGCAAAGCTGTGAGCTCTTAGTCATTAATAGCAGGTTTAGAGCCATAAAGGGGGAGGGAGCTGAGGAGGGGAGGGAGGTGCATGAGGGTGGAATAGGCAAGAGGGTAAACACGACAATAGGAGATAACAGACAGTGGACATGCTGGGAGAATAGAAAATACTGAAACTAATGGATTTAAAGAGGCAGGAAACCTAATCCAGGCCCGAAAGATCTAGTGAAGAGAACATTCCGTTTGCTAATGAGAGCAACAAATAACGTGAGTGGGGAAGAAATCGGTTCTTATTAAAGGAGAGCTGGGGAAGTAAATATCCGACGAATCCGATAGAGTTTAGCGAGGCAGTCATCCAAGCCCTCCCTTAGACACCCCTCCATACACACACACGAGCCAGCATGCTCCGATTTGTACAGTAACGGTGACACGCACTTGCAGAAATGCCCCTGCTCCACACACACACGGCAGCAGCTGCCTCCCTCCTCCTGCAGCTCGCGCTGCCTATCCGGCCGCAGCCACGGGAGAGGACAGGCGCCGGGCGAGCGCGCTCTGGCGTGATCTCGGCTTCCTACCTACCGTCCTCCTTGTCCAGCACCATTGTCCCGGGGGGCGCGGGCAGCAGCTGCGTCCGCCGCTCCGTCTCTGGCGTCCTCTCTCCCTCCAGCCGCCGCCTCTGCTCCTTCGCTCCAGGGAGGGGAAAGGGACGGAGGACCGGAGAGTGTTTGCAAAGCGCTGCCGAGCGAAAAATGCACCCGGATCGTCCTCCCTGTTTTTCTCCCCCCAGCTAGCTACAGTTGCACGACTTTTAACCTAGATTGCACCGAGCTAGAATTACATGCAGCAGCAGCAGCACTGAAGAGCTTTGCTAGTGCAAAAGCAATCTCCCCCCTCCAACTCAAATGCCAGTTCAGAAATAAATAATACTAATTTTAAAAGGGTAAAAGAGGCAAAATCGAGGGCCGGTTCTCCAGCGCCTTCCCAACGAGCACAGTCAAAAAAATTGTTTTAATGTAATTGCAGGTGATAGCTCATAACCCCCCTCTTTTGCTGTCGCTACTGCAGAGCTTTCCAGGCTTCCAAAGTGCTTTTCTCTTTATTTCACTCTAAATCTAAAATTATATTCAGAGGTAGGGGGAGGAAAAATGAGAACCTATCGCTGAACGCAAAAGCACTTGCTGCCTGCCTGCCTGCCTGCCGCTCTCTCTCCTCTCAATTTATGTGCTTTGCACTCTCTTGCTGCTGAATAAATGCACACATTTCCCAGGGACCCTCAGATTCCCCTGTTAATTAAATCAATTCATTATGCTCAGATCTGATTAGCAGCCCCTTCCCCCCCTCTTTGAATCAATTATTCAATACACAAACATAATTGCCTGTGCCAGAGGTGTCTAAGTATTAGCTTATTTAACTCCAAGGACACTAATTACCCCTAGGGCAAGGGAACTTTTCTCATTAATTCTGACAAAGCACAGTTAAAGAGAGTGTGTGTGTATATGTGTGTGAGAGAGAAAATGCGGCAGTGTATAGCCAAGGAAAGGAGGCATTGCTTTAACACACGTGTTACTGTATAAATAAGCTCATTTTCTTTCTACCTCTTACATTACATTCTTCCCCACATCTCCCCCTTGCTAAACTTTTTTTGAAGTAAAGTGCAAGAACTGCATTGCAATGAATGTAGGTGGCATTGCTGGCTTGAAAAGTGTTTGCAGCTACACACAAAAAAGGTGTAAAGGGTTGATGTGGGGAGCACAACAGAATTTGCAAATAGTTTTGTTTACCAACGCAGAAAACGGTGTGGCAGTCAGTGTTCTGTATTTTAAAAAGCTGTGAAAGGAATAGTCCTATGAAAGCAGCAGATAAGATGGCACAACATGGCATGTACTGGTAACAGTTCTGAATTGTTTACAATCTGAATTAATATCAATGCCACTATTAATGTACTTGCTTCCGACGTTTACCATAATGGACTTGATTTCCATTAGCTGAAACTGGAACGCCGAAAGAGTCTAGGCAGGACTAATACAAACTGAAATCAACAATCATTACACTACCCATTAGAGACACAGGCGTTGTGGCTTGCAGGTTACCCAAATTTTAATTCCATGTGAACTTCCATTAAAAAAAGTATTAATTGATTCCCCCCAAATCGGCTTTTACTTTCTAAAGATTCCTATTGTTAGTGTCCTCAATTTGCACAGGAGCATTGAAGATTTTCTTTTTGTTTCTTCAGGCAATGCCTGAGCTGATCCAGTACTCTATTTGCCTATCTACACCTATCAGGAAACTAATATTAGTTCTGCTCATACACTAGGTTTTATTTAATTTTTTCCCAGTCTTGCCTTTTTTAAAAAAACTTTTGTTGGTTTCTATTGGTGGGACATGGACAATTTTTGGCATATCTGGAATGCCAAAAGATCTGTCTCCTGGGATTTCCTCCCATTTCCCAATTGCACAGCATCACATTTACCCATGTTAGGACTGCCATGACTAAAGTCGCTCATTTGGCAATTCTAGGGCTTTATCTTTAAAGCACACCTTGTACATATCAAATAAAGTCAAGGTGAAAAACTGGTAAGTTTGTTGCCAAGCAAGCTTAACTGAAGTGTACTCATTACTTGCAAGCATAAATACAACTTGGAGCATAATGTTGTGTTCCATTAGTGCAATACATTTTTCTATGAGCATAATGATAAAAAAGCCTACAGCTTTGTAACACAACAAACCCTGCTAATTTTCTGGTCTTTAATTTCCAGTGTATGGCATATACTGCACCCACAGGAACTTGACCTGTCTAACTCAATGAATCTTTTCGGAAAGAACACAGCACAGCTCAAGAAATCCCAAACCTGGAGAAACCTATAGCATTCACACACATCTAAAATATGTTAAATTGTAAGGCCCCGATTGTGCTTTCACTGTAATCAATGGGAGTTTTCGCTGCAATGGCAGAAGAATCAAGACCTTAGTATGCAGCAATTCCATTTTATTCTGAGCTTGTTATGGAGGTGCTAGAGTTTTGTCTAAGGATGCTCTTAACAAAGAGGCATTTGTTTGGATACGCTAAGCTGAAGGACACTATGGAGGATGCAAAGGGAGAAGCGGCGAGAAACTGAGTAAAGGGTCTAAACTGTGAAATGAATATTGATTTTGGTATCGCCTCTCTAGAAGTGATGTTCACAGTTGAATTCAGAAAGATTGTGGTCACTGGGGATGAGAAAGAGAAGAAGAGGCAACAGACAAATTGAAATGGGGTCACACAACCAAAGCCAAACTACTATAAAACATAAACCATTAAATAATTCTCCATGCAAACATTTTACAGTTTAAATGTTATGCACTAATCCCTGCCTTTACATTTATGTGGGCTCTGAGGTGTGCAGGTTTAATAAAGATGGTAGGATTAAGCCCTATGTAAAAGTCTTTTTACAATATAGTGGACCGTTGTCCGGTGTGCGTGTTTTGCAATTAAATATATTCAGACAATCCATTCAGAAAAGGAAGCATTTGAATACTTATCTGAATCTCTGGAGTCTAAAAATACTAGACTGAGAATGTCATGAGAATGGCCTTTCTTAAGAATTTTCCCATACGATCATTAATTATTATTAATGATTATTATTGCAGTAGCCCCAGTTTACCAGGTGCTATATAAATGCACAGTTAGAAAGAGTTCCTGTCCAAAGAATTTTCATTCTAAATAGATAGAACAGACAAAGAGTTGGAGGGGAAACATGCCCAGAGAAGTGCAAGTGACTTGCCTAAGGGCACACTACAGATCAGTGGAAGAGCTGGGAATAGGAACCAGGTCTCCTGACTCTCAGTCCAGTGCTGTAGCACTAGACTGTATTGCCTGCTTGCTCAAAACAGGACTAGACATGGTTAAAATGCCATTCAAGGCTTTTGAGTATGCACTATTGTTAATATTATAGTAGCACCTAAAGGCCCCAGCTGGAATTGGGGCCCCATTGTGGTGCAGGCTACACAAAAACCACATGTAACAGTCCCTTCAGTGAAGAGCTTGCAGTGTAAACAGACAAAAGAGAGAAAGAGTGCGAGGGAAAAGAAGTACAGAAAGGAGCAGTGACTTGCCCAGGATCACGCACCAGCTCAGTGGTAAACCAGGAGTATAGCCCAGATTTCCTGAGTCCCAAATTGATTCCCTGTGTATTAGATCACACGTTGCCTTTTCTTTTTTGGTCTGGTCACAAGTAGGAGAAAATGAAATGCCTCATAAAAATGATGGAGAATAGTAGATGAAGATTTCCTGGAGGGTAAAGACAGAGAACTTGTGTTGTATCCCAGCCAGGGGTGAATTGGACTGAAAGACCTCCACAAGTTATTCTATGCTAGAATGAGGCGGGGATCCAGTGGAGGAAAAAAGTATACAATCATGCAATTAACCATCATATCATAATGCATACTCAAAGTGGCAGAATTAGGGTTTCAATAGCCATCATCATTTTGGCATTGGCTAACGTTTGAGTGCCTGAGTTGGCAACATTACATGGTGGTGTTTTAACTTTTTTTAAAATTTAATTTCCTAAGTTTCAGATGCATAGGACAGACTCCTACCACTCTGAGTTAGATTTAACAGATTATTTCTGAAGCAGCATTGCTGAGTGAATGAGACTTGCATCTGCCATATTAGAGACCCAGGTTTTATTCCTAGCTATCTACACTTGTCTACACTTACAGCATTACAGTGGCACAGCTGTAGTGCTTAGTGAAGACACTACCTGTGACAACGGGAGAGCTTCTCCCATCAGCGTAGGTACTCCTCCACCTCCCTGAGAACTGATAGCTATGTTGATGGGAGAAGCCCTGCTGTTGACATAACCCTGTCTACACCAAGAGTTCGGTCAGCTCAGGAGTGACGTAGTTATACCAACATAAGTTTGTATACCAACATAAGTTTGCGCACGTGAACAGTCACAATGAATTCAGCATTAGGGCACAAGTGGCAGATCCTCAGTTGGGGCAGAGTGCCATAGCTCTTTGCAATATAAAACAGGCATTTTGTCCATGACACTACACTGTCCCAGATGGGGACAGGGTCCCACATGCACTGGCATTGATTACAACATACAATAAGAATAGAATTTAAGGTGCTAAGTAGGGCTGGTCAAAAATTTTCCAACAAAACATTTTCCCATTAGAAAATACCTATTAATCAAAAGAGAAATGTTTTGCAGAAATGTGTCACTTTTAACAAAATTTCATTGAGACAAAATCAGAATGGAATGGTCCAATAAGATCAAAGAACATGTAGGATGGGACGTTTCCATTTCCATTTTCAAAGGTCTTTTCATTTCCTTTTTAAATAAAATTATATTTTTAATCAGAACTTTAAAAATATTTCTATATTATGAAATCAGAATTTATATTTTTAATCAGAACGAAATGTTTCAATTGACTTGAAATGTTTTTTTTAATTTTGTTTTGTGAGAAATTTCGTGAGGGTTTTTTTTTATTTCATTGATTTGGAACAGAAAAAATATCAAAACTGCAGAATTTCTCATGAAATAGAAAATCTGGTTCCCACCCAGCAGCTCTAGAACTAAATTAGCTGCAGGACAATTCCTTTCATATTAGTGCCCACTTTGGAGTTTCTTCCACCTTCCTCTGAAGTATCTGGCTAATGTCAGGCTTGGCTGATGTAATATTGCAATTCTATGATCCTACAAGAACAACTTTTTGTAGCTCTTACAATAATTGTTCAAGTTCATACAAAGTATGGCCCTGATCCAGGACAGCACTTAGGCTCACGCTTAAGTCCTACTGACGCATAGCACATGCGTATGTCCTGAATAGAAATGCTTTCTGAATCAGATCCAGATTTCTTTGCTTACACTAAGATCTTCTGTACTTGAATGTCTATGCGTTGTAAAAATTCTGTATCACTAGGTTTTGCTTCTTGAAATAAAAATTAAATATTTTTGTTGAATGCAGACTTTTTCTATTAAAATTATCTCTGTGTTAAAAATAGAACATTCCCTCTGATACTGAGAGAATAAAAACTGAAGGATAACTCATAAAAGGACAGCCTCTAGAGAATGTGAGCTCTCTACCCTTGTAATATAAGGCTGACACTTTAGCCATTAGGCTACACAATCTATGGTGACCTTCTAGGGGAATTTACAGGTATTATATTAGTAACAGGATGCTTTGGCTGCTGTTCTCTGGGTAGCAGAGACACAAAGTTACAAGGGAAAATAATTGTTTTAAAAATGAAGTAAGAGATCTAGAATTCAAAATCTGCTCCCTACTTTATAACCGTATCCATGTAATTTATCATGAGGCAGGTTTTGCCTCCCATGCAGGTGTTTAGGGTCCCAGATACACTGGAATCCATATGGTTTCTCTGTGCTGGGGAAACAGGAAATCAAGAGGCTGTCCACCAGGGTGCATATAAACCACCCTGCACACTATCAATGGCTGGGCGTGGATAAGGGGAGTAGGGTTGGATATAACACTGCACAGATTCATCCAACATCTCCTTCCCCCCAATAAAGTTGGGAAGAAAGGAGGTTCTAGGACTGCAGAGCCTGAGGCTGAAGTTAGTGGCTTCAGAGCAGGCTGGGAGTGGGATTTGGAGCTAAGCAAGGTTAGACTGGCCAGGTTGCTATGTTACAAACATGGAACATAGTTGACATGCCTCCTCTCCAGTGAAGATCTCCCTTCCCCTCCCCTCCACTCAAAACCTCTTTGTAGTTAGTCAATTACCCCACCCGCTTCTTTGCCTGTCTAGTATATTTTTATTTTGACTGTCATGTGACAATTAAAATTTGTCCCCAGTCAAGGAAAAGTACAGGCCATTCAACTAATTAGATATTTTTAAACATCCCAAGCTCTCTGAGCAAGTCCAACCACTGGGACATCTTCAGATGAAAGAAAGTGAGGAGCTGCTACATTTTAGTTACATTTCACCCTTAGTTGGGCAACTACTGAAATTGCTTTAACACCTCAGGCAAGAGTGATCAGGCCTAGTACTGCCAGCCTCAAACGTTCAATAGTCACAAATCTAGATGAGAATCATGAGCTTGGCTTGAAAATCATGAGATTTTAATAAGTAATCCATTTGGATTCTTTTTATTTGTGTTCTAGTTTTTGAACTTTTACGGTTTATGTTTTTAAGCTTTTTTCTGAAATCATGAGAGCTAGACATTTGTTTTTAATGACAGCTGGGATTCTTCATTAATACTATGCCTGTAAGAACTGGAGCTTGGAGGAAAACACCAAATATCACAAGACTCACAATAAAACTGGTAGCGTTAGCAACACTGCAGGCTTGTACTAAACAAAACAAACCCACCAATAGAATCGTATGGTCACAGTGGCGGCTCAGACTGGCCCAGTACACAGCGATACGGGTGTTCTCATTCTCCAGCATCTCAGCTTTCATTTTTTAAAAGTCAATCTTTCACTGTTAAGGTTGAAAGAAAACCTCAAACCTGTGAGCTGAGAAACTGCATGCAGAGAAATGTCTGTATGAGTGCAGAGAGCCTGATGGGAGGGATGGTCAAAAATTTTCGCTCAACACTTTTTTTTTCCAATGGAAAATTGATTTTTCTGTGAAAAGTTTTGTTTAATTGAAAGTATCGACCTTCCTAGATTTTTTTTAAATGTATAGAAAAACAGAAAATGTTTCAGCTGAAAACTGAATATTTTAATTTTTGTTGGAATTCTTTGGCTTTTTTCCCCTCACAAAAAATTTAAATCATCCGCTGAAAATTTTCAGTGAGAATATCACCAAATTTTCTGATCAGCTCTACAGAAGCTCTGAGAATCATAATCTGTCCCAGTCATCTCAGTGAGGTGTTAGCTGAGATGCTCAGTGATGACTCCTTAAATCGGAAAGGAAAAGGAGCATCACAAATGTGACCTCTCATGTTGGTGCCACAAGCAGTTGGCATTTGGGAGATACCACCACTTTCTCCTTCACTTCCTATCTGTCAAGAAGGAACCAAACTCCAGGAGCCTAACAGAGCCCATTACCACATTCAATCACCACTTACGGGGAGCCGAGGTCAAAGATCTCAGAAAGCATGGGATGTCGTATTTTGAATGTCTGCACCATCTACTGTTAACAGCATCTCATTCTGATAACTCACATGAGTGAAGCTTGGAAGATTCCTGTTTTTCTTAAGATGATGCTTGTTAATAATAGTACTCCACAGAGGTATGTGCCATCAAGTGAGCTTTTTCTAACCTGGCTTGAGTCACTACCATGATTCTCAATTAAGTGTATGGAATTAAATATTTAAGTTTGATTTATGAGAAAATTAGCTGGAAGAAACTGACCCTTTTCCAATTTAACTCTACTTTAGGGAAGGAAAAAGGGGGTCAAAATAGCCAAGAATACCCAAGATTACCTCATGTGTCCCATATATTCCCATACATTCCACCAGAGAGAAGTTCAGATGTGAAGTTGCTGACATAATATTATAGCAAATACATATGTTAGTATAAGCACACATTCATCAAGGAATAATACATCATTCCAAACAAAGGATAAAGGTATTATCCATAGTACATACCACGGATGCATCGACCCTGCCCAAGATATCAACTGTCCCAATTCCCACTCCCTTTTCTCCATCCAAAGGGTTTCAGCCATATATTACCCATCCTAGCACACACCTTCCCTAACAAGCTCCCATCAAGCAGAAGCAGAAATATTTAGATATGCTTCCCCAATCTCATGCTGTCCCTCCCAACTAAATTGAAACCAGAAGAATATTCTGTAGGTCCCAGTTCAAAACACTGGCCCAGATTCTAAACTGCATCCATGCTGAGCATGATGCAACTCAGGAGACCAGGTGGCTTTATATTGCCCTTTGTGGCCTTCGAGATTCTGGTGGATGCTGGCTCTAATTTACAACCCCCAGAGTCTGCTCTGGTTTACATCTGTCTGCCTCAGTCTCCAATGAGGTGTTGCAGCAGCACAGAATAGCTGTAATACACTCTATGGCCACACCCCTTCACTGGGGCTCACCAGGCCACTGTGTTCCACTGGCCTTGTACTACCCAGGGAAGCCCACTAAATCAGCCGGAAATCCAGCTGGCCAATTTGTCCCCTACTCACTCTGCTGGTGTACAAGGGCAGCACTTAACCTAGAATTGTGGCTACCAGGTCCCTCCAGTTTCAGCTCAATAGACACAAACCAGAGAGACTAACCATGCTCACTCTACTCAATGGTATCTTTGACATCAAGGCATGTTACATGCTTCACTTAGTGAACAGGGGGCAACATTTTACCAGATCAGTAACATTGGCTGCGACTGAAAAATAGCTGGTGAAATGCAAAATGGTTCAACTCACACTTATTCTACACCCAGATAATTTACACTTTAGTATCTAGCCTTGGTTTCAGAGAACAAGCACGTCATCACTGTGTCCATAGCAGAGTGGATTGTAACTCCCCCTCCTCTCATGAATAGTTCCACTTTTCTATATGAACAATCACAAAGCCATCCATGTTGCTTCTGTTCTTTTTGGTACCATCCATTGAAAAGAGCTGACAATGTCATGTTTCAGAGCCAGTTTGGAGTGAGGGTAGTGAGGTAGATAAGCAGGGCAGTCAGGCACCATACTGCCATGCCACTGGGGCTATTTTTTTGTTTGTATTTTTGCTTGGATGCTCTGTGCTGGGGTGACAAAAACATTTCCCACCCCAGCTGGCAAGATGCCTAAGGCCATTCCTTCACAGTATCGATAAAGTATTCCTAGGATCGTAGAAACATGAGAGATGTAAAGACTTAGAAGACCACTAAATCCATCTCTGTGGAAATCAGTGATGGAGACACTGACTGAACTGAACAGTAATCAGACCACGCCAGTCTAATCAGCTATATTCTTCTGGTCCATCAGCGAATGGTCAAGGTATGGTCAAGGTATGCAAGTACCTTGTGCCCTAAGACAAGAAAATAGCTTTGAATAAGATTCTTGGGCCTGCCACAGTTTCTTCAAGAAGGTGAAAAACTTGCTCATCCTAGAGGCTCAGAATATTATAAAAGTAGCTAAAAAGTTCTAGCATATACCCATCAGAGCAGAGATGGCTGCCCTATTGACAAGGTGAAAGGCATTAGAGATTGGTAAATCTGAGAGTATTTGTGTTTTAGATGATCAGTGGTTCAGATCCAGCTCTCTTATCTGAGACCTTCTCCCTCTTTCACTCTTCAACCAAAATTCAGGGTTGGGGGAGTTTGGAAAATTATTCTGGCTCATTTCTGTCACCTCATCCTTCCACTTGTTTTCTAAATCAGTGAGGTCACTTCAGTCAATTCCCTTTTCTCATTATTTTGTGGTAATTAAGATCAATTTAGACACTTGTACTACTAGTTTCTAGCAGTCAGATCTCCAGAGTGAGTGGCAGGGCTCTCACTGAAGAAGACTATTATAGATAGAACATGATGAATCAGGTAGTCCACCCAAACCCAGGCTGGGCATTCTTTAGAGTAAGGGGCCTCATTTGGTCAGGTTCTTAGATGAATGTTCCCAATCATTTTTTAATTTACATTTTTGTATAGCATTCAGAGGGCACAGTGAGGATCATGGATAAAAAACGAAGCAATACATTAAATAAGTAAGCCTTTGGCTACACCCTTGGCACCTAGCATTGCAACCGTGGCGAAAAGTGACAACTGTGAAGTTACTATCAAACACATCTTCCCCCTAACATGCTTTGGAGGTAGTCAGACCTGTAAGAAGAGCGTGAAGAGCAGAGTTTAGATAGCCTGGTAATGACTACATCTGTTTTAAATAGATTTTTTTTTTGGGCTAAGGCTACCATGCCAAGCATGGAGTCAAGTTATCACTGAAAAAGGTTGAGCTACAACTCTGATGTATTTTTCAACAGAGTAAACAGCCGAGCCTTTTTTAAAAAGCATAAACTAGTTAGAACACAGAACTTTAACTCATGCTGTTTGATGCTTTAAGTGTGGATTTACACTACAACACCCTTGCAAGTTATCTATAATGCCTCACATTGCTAGTATATCAAATTTGCATAAATACACTTCAAATATATATAGATCAATAGATATAAATGTGCATTTAAAAGGTGAATATCATAAGTGCATTACACACAGAGCTCTTACACATCCTCTAATTAATTCAAATAATCACATTTTGCTTTATTAAATTAAACATTATATGCATAAAATATAGCTTACCATTAACTCTAAGCACTAAAACACTGCTAAGAGAGGACTGTTGCTGCCAAAAAGGCAGTAGGAGAGCGAAAGAACTCTACTGAAATGTAGCTATAACCTCTATTGCCATGGAATGACTAATAATAATGTATATATTATTTTTTAAACAGTATTTTTGGACAACTTTCCCCTCTTTGTCTGGTACTCCAATTCCAGCCTGTAATACTGTAACTTTGCAAGCTAAGCACAAGGAACCAAAGTAGCAGTATAGACCCAACACATATTTTTAATGGGATAATTCATTATTTCCTCCAGCAGCTCATTTACTGATCAATCCTCCCCTCCCCTCCATTTTATAGAAAGATGGGTTGAGGGAGAGAGGAACTTCCTGATAGTTCTATAGAATTCTTTCCAAATGAGAATCCAGTCACTAATCAAGAGTTCCTAAGAAGCAGTAAGGGTAGCTATAGTTCTATAGTTCTTAGGAACTGCAAGCACTTTCTTCAATATATGGTTCCAACTGTTTCTTCGTTTTCTGTGTTGCCTTTGTTTGTGTAATATACTCAATTACAAACAAGAAATATCTACCCAAATGTAGTATGCAGAAAATATATATTTAAATGTGTGATTTGGAGGAAATTTCTTAGGTCAGTCCCAGTTTAAAGCTTTTATATGCCTACAAAATCCAGGTGATGGTAAATTTAGCCCTGCTTGAAAGACAGTGATTAAAGTTTTTAAGAAGCACAGAGATTTTACACAGAGTGGTATCCTACCCAGGACCAATTAAATGTCATCTTAAATACTTAACTGAAGCATTTTTTATATACTAGGAATCAGTTAAGTGGAAGGTGTCAAATTTAACTTACATTTAAATTTTGTCATTGAGTTAATCTCAGGAGATTATACACCATATTTCAGGAATGATTTCAGAAAGCTTTCAGTACTACAGTCTCTGTTAAGTTTGCTTCAGGACCACTGCAGCAGCCTTGAAGGAAGAAAACACACAGGGGAAATTCTCCATCCCCAAGAGCAAATAAGCACAAATAATTACAAAAGTGTTGCAATTAGGTTCAAAATAATGAAGGTGACATCACATGAAGGTGTCTCAGCTAAATAACTCACAACAAGAACATTAACAGAGTTTGTTCCATTTCCAAAAAAGAAAAAAAAACAATTTTTTTTAAATCTGTGACAAGTTAATTTGTATCATGTCATAACATGATCCAATGAACTATGTGCCCTTTCTTCAACAAATTCTTTTCTCAAACAAATACAATGCGACATTTCAAACATTTTTGAGAGATAGAAAGAAGATAAATCTTCATGGGTTAGGCTATTGGACTGGGACTTTCAGGAGATCTGGGGCGTTATTCCTAGTTCTGCTACTACTTTTTTTTTGTGACTTTGAGCAAAACACTGAGGGCACATCTACACTACCCACCGGATCAGGAGGTAGTGATCGATCTATTGGGGATCGATTTATCGCGTCTAGTGTAGACACGATAAAATCGATCCCCGATCGCTCTGCCGTCGACTCAGGAACTCCACCGCTGCGAGAGGTGGAAATGGAGTCGCTGGGGGAGTGGCAGCGGTCGACTCGCTGCCGTCCTCACAGCCAGGTAAATTAACCTAAGATACGCTGACTTCAGCTACGCGAAGTTGTGTATCTTAGGACGACACCCCCTCCCACACACACAGTGTAGACCTCGCCTTAGG